>NC_090241.1:3487500-3858333 GCF_024489055.1 Chanodichthys erythropterus | reverse complement strand
ATTTGACTTTCATTCCCATTCAGACCTTCAACCAGAACATAATGACAGCATTAGTGAGAACGACTGGACACAACCAGAACCTCATGACAGCTCCAGTGGAGAAGAGGAGGTGGAGAAAAGGAGGGAAGCATTTCAGGAAGGAGGGATAGAAGTGGAGGAGGAGACTCTTTATGAGGTATCAGAAGACATCTCTACGAATCTAGATGACACAGATAGTGTTTTGACACAGGACATCCAGACAGCTTCAGGGCAGCAAGAAGAAGTTGAGGAGGAGGGACTACAGGAGGATCTACTGCATGAAAGACAGGATCTTTCTTTATTTCATCAGTCCATGTCTGATTTAGCACTGGAGGAGCATTCAGACTCAGACGTCTCAGAGATGGACGAGGAGGAGGAACTTTGTGAGCTTGTACAGCGACTTAGAAATGAGCTTTCTCTATATACAACCACAGGTTTGCGCAGTCATTATTAATTATAACTTTGTAGATTTGTTGTCACATGATCCTTCAGAAATCATTCTAATATACTGATTTTTGTTTTCTCCCCATCAGGAACCGTCTCTCTACAGAAAGAAATGCTAATGACGGCAGCAGAGGGAGTCAGAGACACTGTTTCTCATTTGGTCACTTCTGTGAGGACCACCGGTTTGGCATGATGGCAGCCAGTCATGGGTTGCAAATAAACTTTTCCTCACATTTTCAACCAATATAAGCCATTTTTGTGACTCTCATTCCATCACAAGGTTCATCATAACAGCAAATGCTCAGAGTGGATAGATGGTTGACACTACCTCAATTCACAATTTAATGAAATCAAAAAATAAAGATGTTGCAATTTCTTTTACAAAATTTTCTTCACTATTATATTGTTAATCTAAATGAGACATTGGTTAATATTAGAGAGGCATTGACAATATTGACATCCTGGATGATAAGGATAAGACTATTATATTCTTGTTATTACATGAATATTTGATTTTGACTGGTCAATTGCAATTCAGTGGTCAAATTATTGGCATAATGTCCAGAAGTGTTCACTTTGCATTGTCTGTGTATATTTTGAGATAATGGCTGGCTGACCCTTAATTATAGTCCATGTTATTAAATTATCATTCATGTGTGATTTTTATAGTTTTTTAAATAGTTTTTTAAACCTTGACAATTTGGATCTTTTTTTTAAATAATAATGTCATAATATGTTTATTTTGTTGGACAATACATATTTACAACATTATTCATTTTAATATTTTGCATTGAATATTTGTTATATTCTTATATTCTGCAATACATATTCATACTGAGTGTTTTTTATTTTAATGTGAATGCAAACTCTAACAAAAAGGACACAATAAATGTACTAGATTAAAGGCAGGGTAGGTGATTTGCTTCACGGAGCACCGCAGACAAACAGCAGCCACGTTTTACAGTTCCTCCTAAACCAAAACAAGCTTATGCTGCGCTCACACCATAACTACTGTAAACTGGAATAGATGGAAACCTGTGACGTTATACTCGGAGCAGTTCGTGACTGGAATGCATTTTAAAGTCAACACTATCAACTTTGAAATTAATCTGCAGCAGTCAGGTGGTACAGATCAGATCTCTTTAAGTTGTTTACATTCATTATTATTGCAATGTCATGTGCTTTGAGACATGAGGTAGTTTAATGGCGTCTCTCATGATGCTTTTGTTTGCTCCCTGCTGTATGTGTTCATGTGTTTTGAAGGAGGCGTGGCTTTGGAGACGCTCTAAAGGGAGGGTGGGATCTTATGCTTTCAAACCTTTTCCGAAAGTGACCTTTAAAGCATTCTGAACTGATAACATGTATCTTGTGTCAACTCTCATTCTTAATGATCAAAATTTTGTGATTGTACAGAAAAAAATAAAGATCACAAAGAGGGAAGTTTTTGTCAAGTTCTTTATTAGTAGTATTTGTTGTTTTGGCAATGTTTCCATGGGAACATGAAATGGTTGTAAAAGGGCTCGGGGTTTAGAAGATGAGTTCAAAAACCTGATGGTGCAGATCAATGATGGTATAGAAAAACACCCTCTCTCTGCTCTTATTTCAGTGGCATTTGCCAAAATTAGAGCTCCCTTTACTGCAATAGCCCCATTGTATTAATAATATTATCACAAGTGCCTTAATTATGCTGTCCCACACAGATGACAATGACATTTTAATTTTCAGAAGCTGAGATTTTCATAGAAACATTCATTTTAAGTAATCAGAAGCTTATTATAATGTCAAACATAGATGGCCGAGCATATAAAAGACTGCCTTATTAATAATCCGCTAGCGTGAGATCAATTTCATTGTTGGTCTCAGTTGAGAATTCTTTACCAAACCATAAGGTTTGTGCAATGTTTCCCCTTTGCATAGTAAGTAAATGTTAACTGTTTTTCCTTTGACATGCAGATACCTTGAAAAGCGCAGCAGGCTGTGTGGGCTCTGCCCCCAGTGCAATTACATCATGCAGCTCTCTGATTGGCCAGTGATGGCATTCAGGTCAGGGCAGACCTACAGGGCCCAGCCAGTTTAAAAAAAAACAACATTTTTTTTAAGGGGAACAGTAATTGACGTCATTAGGCATATATAACAGTGGTGATTTCGCTGCCAACCAAATGGATTGAATTTTTACTTTTTCATTTGGGTTTCGTTAATACTACAGAAAGTGCCTGCCATATAACATGCGGAAATAACAAAAAGAAAAACTTTAAAGTTATGCCTTGAAAAGTGTTTGTCTGAAGAAGATATGGGTCCCTCTCATTTAGCCCCTCGAAGCACACATGGATGTGTTACCCACCTACTGGAACTTCCAATCATTCTTCTTTTTTTAATTAACAAATATTGGTGTCCCTCCTCTGCCATGCGAGGTCCACAGCTGAAGCTGGTCATGCCTGGGTCGGAACCGGAGATCGGGGCGTGTAAATCGGAAGTCGTGCCCCAACGAGCGGTACCATCCACTACCAGTTATCAGGGTTGCTAAAAGGCTTGAGACCAGAGGGCAAAGGAACGGGGGCAGCGCTAGAGAAGCAGTTCTACGTGACTTTGGATGAAAAATGTTTGATCATTGAGTCTCTTTCTTCTCTCGCTTTCTGTCCTTTTTATTCAAGTAACGCCAACGCTGTCGGCAGCAGCAGGAGAGGGTAGAGTCCAGCGGGTTCTGACAGAACCCAGGGGCACACTAGGCAAGGATGCAGTTCTCTTAGCCTTTAGATGGCACTGGCGTTAGGGTCATATCGTCTTTTCTTGACATTTCTTGGTGATGAGGACAAACAGGACAAAACAAACGAGAGGGGGGTTAGTGCAGGCAATGCCAGAGACATCAACATACAATCTGCTGCCCATCTGACCGCCTTAACCCGCAGCAACCACGTGGTTGTCGTCTCATCAGCTTCTTAATCGACTGAAATCATTTATCATAATCACTACCCGTAACGTTTTTGCTTGACCCCTAATGCCGTTGGGTTGCGGCGGGTGAAAGCGGCTGTCCTTCGCAGCGCCAAGGAGAGACACGGAGTGTCCCTCCGCTGACTGCGGGTGAGTATGTGTTAGAAAGACAACAAAGGATGTGGAAAAAGAACATTACCTCCTGGGAGAAAACACGGACATAGACATAGAGAACAGCAAGAAAGAGTGTACAACATCGAGGGTCAGAAAAGGACGTCACACCCACAACATGAACGACGACGATACCACCAGGAACAACAAGAAAGGCAACAAGAACTGCAACAACACCAACAACGACAGGGGTTTGACACAACCTCCCCGTAGCGTGGCTTGATGTGGGGCATCCCAGCAGTTTAACATGCACCTGTCCATAGAGAGGTTAGGTGGGAGACGCCACTATCGCTGTGTAGGGGGGGTGACTGGGGTAGCATGCAGGTGCAGTGCAGCGCGTGTGTCTGTACCAGGTCTCTGTGAAGCAGGCAGTAAAGGCAGCGGTGCCGGGCGAGTCCGGGTGGGGGGTGAGGGCTCTTGCTCTGTTCTAGGTTTTCAGGGGGCCCAGGGCCTTCCGGGAGATAAGAGGGCGTGGCAGCCAGCCATGGCACAAAGGCTGCCTACGACACAACCTCCACCCCTCTCCGCTCAAACTCTCACCCTTTCAGACAACGGAGGGGGGATTGAGAGAGAGATCACGGCGAGGAGAGCGGGTCAGAAAGTCGTCATCCCTGCCCACCCCGTCCCTCCCCAACAACCCACCCCGCTTCTCCAAGCAAGGAAAACAACAAACATCCCTCCCCTCCCTTCACTTGAGGTGAGCCCAGCCTTTGTGCGATGCTCTGATAGCACTCCGCTTTAGCTCTGGCTTGGAGCCAGTCCGCATGCAAACTTTAAATGGGCTCAGTCAAGATGCTATGTGCAAACGAGCATGCTGAGGTGAGCTAAGTCCTCTAGGATAATCTCCAAATCTCAAAGCTAGCTTTAAAGAACTTCCTCCTAGTTGGGTCTACGCTGGCCATTGGAAAGGTTTTACATTGTCTGCAGACAAACAGTTGCTAATCTACTGTACATTCAGATACTGTTTTTGAACCAAATCACCCGTAAAGTTACGCTAACAGCATGTTTGATGTTACACACATTTACTGGAATCTTTAAAGCTACACTATGTAACTTTTAAAACGTTACTTGCAGAGGAACATTGTTTTGGTAATTACGAAAGTTGTGCCACGGGTGTCCAAACTCCCACTCTCCTGCAGAGTTTAGCTCCAACCCCAATTAAACACTCCTGAAGCAGCTAATCAAGGTCTAATTTGGCGTACTAGAAACTTTAAGGCAGGTGTGTTGAGGCAAGATGGAGCTAAACTCTGCAGGACAGTGGCCCTCGAGGACTGAGTTTGGACACCCCTGGGCTACGCTATTTTGCACAGTTGAATCTGATGGCTGGGGGGCCAATAAATAAACTAATATAAAGACAGATATCCAAAAAAATGTCTTTTGAGCAGCTTAAATGCAAACAGGTATGTAAAAATAATGTTACAAAAGTTTGGCTATGCTGACATTAGACATAACGAATGCAATTCATATCAGAAACGGTAAAATGGTAGAAACTATTGGTTCTTTCTGCATATCGATATTGAGTTGGCTATATAACAGGCAAATAGACCAAAGTTAGAAATTATTACCAAGATAAACATTGTTAAAGGGTTAGTTTACCCAGTGCTTGAAATGGGTCGGTGCCACCAGTTTTCCTTGTGTACCGGCACTTCCAACATGTCGCATGTACGGAAGCCCGTCGCACCCTCCCTTCTTCAGGGACGCGTTTTAAACTGAGCATTGGGAGTACCAGCACTTTTATTTTCCCACTTTAAGCACAGAGTTCACTCAAAAATGAAATTACTCGTCCTCATGTCACCCATAAGACCTTCGATCATCTTCGGAACACAAATTAAGATATTTTTGATGAAAACTGAGAGGTATATGACTCTTGTCTGATAGTCGACGTGACTGCAGTGGTTCAACTTTAATTTTATGAAGTGATGAGAATACTTTTTTGTGTGCAAAAACAAAACAGCACTTTCGTGTTCTACGTCAGAATTTGACTCATTATTGGCCGGCTCTTGAGTCAGCATCAAAGGCATGCATCGTGCTGCTCATGTGAACAGCATCAGCCAATACTGAGCCAGTGTTCTGACGTAAACACGGTCCGGGTGAGAAGAGAAGATGTTGTTAAATAAAGTCACTATTTTTGCTTTTTTTTGCGCACAAAAACTATTCTCATCGCTTCATAACATTAAGGTTGAATCACTGCAGTCACATGGACTATTGTAACAATGTCTTTACTACTTCTCTGTGCCTTGAAAGTGGGGGTTAAATTGCTGTCTATGCTGTCATCATATTTTTGATGAAATCCAAGAGGTTTTTTATCTCCCATAGAAAGCAACGAAATTACAACATTCAAGGTCCAGAGAAGTAGTAAAGACATCGTTAAAATAGTCCATGTGACTAGTCCATTCTCGTCGCTTCATAACATTAAGTTTGAACCACTGTAGTCACATGGACTATTTTAACGATGAGTAATTGATGACAGAAATTTCATTTTTGGATGAACTAACCCCTTTAAGTCAATGCACAGCAAATGTGACGAGCCAAGCTGGTGTTGATTTGTGTTTTAGTACGGGCGCTGTCACTTTTGTTTTTTACTTGCAAACTCTTTTCATCTATGAGGTTTGTTTGTTGTGGCTTCAAGCAACTACAACACCTTCCACTGCATATAGTAGTAGCCTGATCCTCTATATGTTATTTATGGATATAACATAAACACACACATACAAATGTCAGAACTACGAAGTTTCCCGCAAAATTCAGCCCTTCATTTTGAAAAAAGAAAAAAAAAAAGAAAGTTACATAGTGTAGCTTTAGGTAAGCATACAATTCTCAAACAATTCCCACCTTACTACATAAATTGGTCATGGCATTACTGATTATTGTACACATTTGAAATGTTAGCATGTAATTACAAAAAAGGCTACACATCATTCTTCTCTTTTATATCGTTGTTAATTCATAACTGTCATTAAACATCTTGCTCAGTATCCATTTTACCATTTTGCTCGCATGCATGTCAAGCGATGGGCCAGTTTGCACGAGGTTCTGCTATAGTCTACAGAGCGCTAAACCAATTAGGTTACATGTTTTGACGTTTGTTTTTTTTACATATGTAGCCATATGTTTTTTTGTTTGTTGAAGAGTTAAACATCTACCCAACATGTGCTAATGAGGTCATGTGTAAAAAAGGTATTAGCATACTTTTAAATATTTTTCATATTAGAAATATTACATTTAAACAACTTACAGGTTGTTAAAATCACATATTGTTACAGAAAAAAAACAGAAGTCCCCATTTACATTTTATCGTAGCATATAACTCAGAATTTAGGACTTAAAATTATGACATAGTTTTAAAATCTGTTGTCTGTAGCAGAAGCCCAGGCCCTTATGTGTGTGTGAATGTGAGCGTGTAGTGGTGTTTAGTGTTGTGTGCATGTATGCAAAAGTGTGTGTGTGTGTGTATGTGAGTGTGTGTATGTTTATGTGTGAATGAGCCTGTTCCAGGCTGGCAGGCAATAGGAAGCATGCGGTGCAGCTCTTACTTAAATCCCCATCCCGTCCCCCCCAGCACTATGGCTGCCATCAGGATGGCCCCTGCGATGGAGCCTATGATAAGGTTGGTGGCACTAGGACCTGTAGAAGGGCATGATGGGAGAGAAACATGACGTAAGCTGCAGGGGGCACCTGCTCAGCATGCAGGGTTTACACATCAAATGCTGGACTTCACTTATGTTATACACTCTTTCAGTCATGTGATTACTCAGGATGCGTGTGACATAGGAAAAGCTTGGGAATCCGTAGGGTAGATTATGCTCAACTAACTTACCATTAATAGAATAGTGTGTGTGCGTGTGGGATGTTATTGGACGTGGGTATGGAGAATTTAGGGGCTGCAGATTTTGGCACAGGGGAGCGGCACAAGTTGGTTTGTCGGGTAAGATCTTAAAGCGGGTGTTTTGAGCTACGCTACCAACGCAAGACTGACGAAAACAAATGCACAGACACACACACAAAGAAACACTAACCTACAAACACACTCATGGTGAACTTTCACCCACTCACGCACACGTCGGACCTAGTTAAAATGGATTATTTTGCTCAGCTCAGAAAGTGGGCCAGTTCCGAGGGGATTTTGTGTCAATGTCAGTCCAAGTCATCTCATGTTTTTCCAGCTTCCTCGGTTGTTCTTCGCTCTTGATCCTCGCTTTGAATCTTTTGTTCTATGTAAATGCCCCACATGGACCAGAGAGGGAAGTACCGCAACACTCCATTAACACAGGGTGATAGTAAAAATATCCATGATAATAGCAGCCAGGGGGAGAGGAGAAAATAAGAGATAGACCAATCAATCAGTCCAATTACACGACAAAAATTACAAGGCACCATCACATTCAACACAACGGACAAAGCCACTGGGAGAACACGTACACACAACCGCACGTACACGCGCACACACAGGGGATCACAGGATCTCCCTCTTGCTGGGGGAGTGGCATTAAAGGGTTAAGAGGTGCTTACTCTATTCCCCACCCTGTGCCTCCAAAAATCACCCCCAGGGCCAGAATGGTCCCTGCCACTGCCCCTATCAGCCTGTTTGTGGCCACGCTCACTGTGCAGAGGAAATAGGGGTGATTCAGCAGAGAAAATGTCACTCAAGGCCCCATTTTTAAAAAATTGTACACGTACTAGTGTTTGCAAAAGTTTTGTGAGTGGGAAAAGTGACACCTACAAAAAGCAGTGATCTTTGGAAATGGCTTTGCAGTGGATTTTCTTTTTTTGGAGTTAAGGTGTGTATGCAACTGAGGACTATCTGTGTATGTTTATGGCAAGCTTTTTATGTTTAGAGAATTAGGAGAGGTCACGAACCCTTGGGACCCGGGTCCTCGATGATGGGCGGCACTTTCGGGGGGTCGTGCATGCTGCAGTCAGTCCCTGCCCAGGTAGCGTCACAGGTGCAGGTTGCTTCATTATTGCACACCTGAAAGATGATACACAGTAGGAGAAATATGTCAGTATGCTGTACTGACAGTTTTTAATAATAGTAAATAAAAACAAATAAGCATATCATTTTGTAAAAAAAATTTATTTGCAAGTCTTTGCATCTCTACTTCCTACAATTTGAAGTACTAAAAACATTATATTTAAAAAACAAATTTCTTCAGGTTTTATAAATATAGTAATATTTAATAATATTTTATACACTGAATTTTTGCTTTAGTACAATAACAATATAAATGCCAATTTCATTCAGTTGATCACTTTTATTATAATTTAGATTTAAAGCAATATATCTGTATAATATCATGCTTATAATTAGTGTATCATTTCTTACACTATAAATGTGTCTTTATAATACACACACTATAACTCAAATCATTCTAATTTGCTGATTTGCTGATCATTTCTTAGTATTACCAATGTTAAATACAGTTGTTCTGCGTAATATTTTTGTGGAAACCGTGATAATTAATTCTACATGAATAGAAAGTTCAAGAACATAATTTATTTCAAATATAATTTTATTTGTAGCAATGTAAAAGTCTTTACTGTCACTCTGATCAATGCATCCTTGCTGAATAAAAGTATTAACAACTTTTTTTTTTTTTGTCTTACTGACCCAGAACTTTTGAACGGCAAGGTAGCTGCCATTATATTTTTGGAAGGAGGTCACTTGCAAGCAGATTGCCATATTTGACAGGACTTGGCACTTAAAGGTTTAAAAACCCCATGCTTAAGTGAATCCAGCAGTTTCCTCTCTCCAAAATTCAACAAACCTGATGTCAGCAAATCCCAAAGCACTACAGGCAAAGAATGTGTCTGATTGGCTATTTTACTGACATTGAGAGGCAACTCCCCAAAAAGTTAAGCACTTTTAAGCAAATCAAAATCAGTCTCCGTCTTATAGATGTTGGATACCCATGGCAATGTGTTATTTTTAGGTGTCTTGAATAGATTATCAATCCTCTGGATATGAACTAAATGCATGGGATGAATTCAATCCCTGTTGTTAACATTCTGGATTAAATTTGTAAGTGGATTTGAGTGGATTTCTGGCTTTGGTGAGTGGGAATTCAAACAGGATTATTTTCAAGGGTTGTCACAACATTGTTAGGGTTGTCACAACACCAAAATGTCAGTAGTCGGTACCAATTTCGGTACCAGAGTAAATACTGCTGAATTAAGTACTTTTAAAAAGCTTGTAGTTATCACTGTCAATCATTCCAGTGTCTGTTTCAATCACACATTGTCAATCCAGAAACTTTGCAGTGGATTTAGCAGCAGGACTTGACATTAAGCCTTGTCATGTGCTTGTCCTTGTTCAAGAAAAAAAAAGCTGCTTGTCCGGAAAAAATAGCATTTGTTTATGGTGTAAATATAATTTATTATGTTTTGGCATATTTGAATCTGCATTTTTTTTACCTTTATAAAGGGTGTCCCCCCAATATTATTAAATTATTTATCTTTCATTTTATTTCAATTAGAACAAGACCAAATTAAATCTTTTACACCGAAAAAAATTGCAACTACATTAATTAAGGTTATGAGACTGTTTTAAATATTTTTTTGAAAATACAAATAAGAAATTGGGGGGGGATGATACTTTTAAACATGTAACTAAACCGCCAGTAGGTGGTGGCAAGTGACCTTCTTAATAACGAGTCATTGATTCAAATGATTCGTTCAAACGGCTGATTCATTCAAGAATGTGGCAGTTATTTATGAATGGTTCATTGAATCTTTCACTCAACCGATTTGTTCAAAACACTGAATTACATTATATTATATATAACAGTACATTATAGGCTACATTATATAGCCTATTATTATCCACTATCGATCACCACTTACACTAAACATAATAAAATCAGTGTCATTCTCACGTTTTGCTGATTCCCTAGTTATTTTTTTGTTATTGACGTTTTAATCAGGCTACTTGTCTGGTCGGCAAGTAAAATTTACTTTCATCTGCCCCTTCAAAAAATCCACTTGATGTGTGTGGCTCACACTGAACAAAACAAAACCTTGTGGGTTTTAGCAGTGTTTAGCATATTTTGACCAACTAACACCTCTGATAGGCCATTGCGTTCACATACTCAATAATTACGATTGTGATTCAACGCTTGTAAAAACTTTGATGCTCACAGAGCGCTCAAACAGATATGACTGAGAGCGTTTGAAAACAGAGTCTATCAGTGGGTACCAAATATACCTGGTATGCTTATTTTTTTATACTGACTGGTACCATTACATTTGACAACCCTAGTGACTGTGGTTTGCGACAAGTCCAAGTAGCAGTGAGTGTCAGATGGTGATCACTCACGCCGTGAGAAGAGCAGACTCGGCCGCCAGGGCCAGACGGACAGGCTGTGAGGTTCAGGGAGGAGATGGGTAGACATTTCCGCTCAAGGCACATCATAGAGGGGCCGCATGGCGAACCGTCTTCCACATACCCAAGATCAGTGTCATCATCCAACAGCACATGTCCCCCGCTACAGACGATGGAGAAACAGAAAATGTCAAAAATTTTAATTTCAAAAGATTTGTCCTGAAGATTAAGTGGGAAAAGATTTGCAGAGACCCAGGAACAGACCTACAGTCCACCAGTCGCCCCTGATGGTTAAAGGTGGTGGGAGTGACGTCACCCTTCAGTGTTCCGATCCTTGGGATTCTCCCAATATTACTGCACAGCAGGTACCCGCAGAACACGTCGCTGTAAATCCACAGGATTTGGAAAGTATTAGAGATGGTGTCTAGACGGTAACCCATGTTCTGCAAATTTCACGTGGGATTCACATACAGATTTTTCCAGCATTTATTGGCAAACATTCGCTGCTTGTTCTAATTTCCTTACACCCACGTAGATCAAGATGTTGCTGATATTATCAGTAGCATACAATATAAGTAAACTATGCCAATAAAACAAGACTCTCAACTCACATAAATACCCATGCCAATAAAGGGAATTTTGCGCAGGTTCAGGCGTATGCATGAATTTCGTACTCACACTTTTAGGTTGAAATGTACAGAAAGTTTTATACATTAGGCCCCTGGTTCACAAACTTAAGGAGACATAAAGTTTTCAATGCTTTCCATCATTTTCAGCATGTTTAAAGAAAGTGAAAAAGCATTAACAGCAAGGCACATTCCTGAAAACTTTGCAGAACAAGAGTTTCCATCTAGACTTGACCTGGTTTTGCACCATTTTAAAGATTCATGGTGCCGCATATTCCTGCTCTCTAAATAATTTGGGGAACGGACTCACTGTTTGCTGCAGGGCACCCATTTGTCTCCATCTCTCCCACAATTGCCTTTTTCTGTCCCCTCTGTATTTAACTTCTCATAGCAGTGCTTCTCTGACCCTCCAGCCTCTGAGAGAACAGACAGAAAGAGCAGCAGGAGGAAAGAATGAAGTTAGGAAAAAGAGGAACCGCACGCAAGCGGGTATCTGCAGTTGTTTTAGTGTTTTCTTTGGCAAGAAGAGTTGAGTACTCTGAAAGCATCAGTGTCACTCACTTGAACCCCAGATGTATTTGCATTGACTGTCCCGAGTCTTACATTCACCACTGTAACAGCGGCCCTGGAATAGTAGCAGAGGGTTTGATCAAAAATAGCCTAAATATTGTTCTGCCATGTATCTAAAATTGCTTTATATAGATATTATCTGACCTGATTGAGCTGACAGGAGTAGCCGTCTTGCTTATGAAGATTAGGGGGGCACTGTAAGAATAACAAAGATCTTTAGATATTATTTTTGCAAAAAGAATAATAAAAAATAATAAAAAGATACCCAGTATTTTTACTATTTAGTTCAGCATTATTTAAGTTTTAGTATTTTCTGATGATACTAAATGAGATTTGCTTTAGTCACTGGACACAAAAACTATATTTTCTTGGAGGGAAGATTGTGAAACAGGTTATTTAATGGTACTTGGAAAAATGAGAGACAACTGACAACTGCACTATCAAAGTTAATGTTTCAGCCCCGCATATTATTTAGAAGTGTTAAAACTGCAGGCGGGCTGTCATTTAGTGAATAACATGCCTTCTGTTATGGCGGTTATGGCGAATAGTGAAGCTTTGGAGTGTGGGGGTATGACACATCATCATCACCAGCTATGTTTCCATCCAAAGTTGAACATTTAAAGGGGTCCTTGATTATGATTTCACTTTTTTAACTTTAGTTAGTGTGTAATGTTGCTGTTTGATCATAAACAACATCTGCAAAGTTACGATACTCAAAGTTCAATGCAAAGGGAGATATTTACTTTTACAGAAATCGCTTTTTAAGGACTACAACAAACGGCTGGTAGGGACTACAACAAGATTCTTCCCGGGTTGGTGACATCACTAACCCTAAAATTGACATAAACTCCACCCCTGAAAAACACAACAAAGGAGATGAGGCCATGTTGGGCTGCTTTAGAGAAGAGGAAGAGTTGTTGTAGTAGAGTGTTGTTGTCATGCCGTCATTTTACGCCGGACTGCTTCACAAACGAGGGTCAATTCAACACTGGATTTGAACAAAAGCACTGCAACTAACTACATAAATTTATCCACTAACCATTCAGAAACGTCCAGTTTCATTCTAAAAGTTGTAACTTCTTCCTGAGTCTCTCCATCAGTGTCGACTCCGGTTTGAACAATGTAAGGCTGAACACCAACACTCCTCATCACTCCTCATTTTGGCTGCGTGAGATTCTCCAGCTTTGTTGTTGTTGAGCTGTTAAAGCTCCGCCCTCTATTGGAAAGGGGTCGGGAGCAGCAGCTCATTTGCATTTAAAGAGACACACACAAAAACGGCGTGTTTTTGCTCACACCCAAATAGGGGGAAATTTGGCAAGCTATAATAAATGATCTGTGGGGGATTTTGAGCTGAAATTTCACAGACACATTCTGGGGACACCAGAGACTTATTTTACATCTTATATTAAAAAGGGCATTATAGGTCCCCTTTAACTTATGCGCAAAATTGGAATATCGCATTAAAAGATTTCGGAATAAAGCACTGCTTTCATCCCATTTGCTTCTGGGGGGGGAATTAAACCAAATTCTTCCGATGACAGAAGGTTCTTTATTTCAGAATGATCAAACCAACATTTGAAATGCTGTGCGATGCAACTGGTCTGCAGGGTAGTCCAGTTATCCAATTACATCCACTGTTGAAGCAAAGTCAAGTGATTTTTTTTGTTGCGCATCAAGGGATTTATTCGGTAAACCTGTTTCGAAATCGTAGTTCATTCAAATGTCTTCTTATCTGATAAAAAAATTTACCTGCCTCAATCGAGCGCATACGTTTTTTATGCACGTTTTTTGTATTAATGTGCATCTTGTTTTTTTTTTAAGCAATATCTTAAAATGTGCATAAAAATAGGCGGATGGAAACATAGCTAATGTGATTGACATGTAGATAATGTTGCGTCATCTGAATAAATTGCTTAGTGGCTCATTGTCAGGAAACTGTACCAGTTATACTATAATTATTATTTACAGGAGAAATCAGATCTAACTATCATTTTAATGTATTTATTTGTATAATGCAAATATTTAAATAAAAATTGTATTTTTAAATGTTTGTTTCATGGGAATATCAGCAAATATGAATATTCATCACATTACATTTTAACGAGCTATACAGAAATTAGAAAAAAATTAAATACTACCCCAATTTAGCTTTAACTGAAATTAAACTATGCTTTTACTATGTAGTAAAAATATTTATGCACTTGTCCTTCTCTTTCTGTTTGACATTTCCCCATTAAAAATGTTTTAATATATCAGAATTCATATTTAAATAATTTACATCATTTAAAGAAAATAAAAACTGTTTTAGAAAAAAGAAGAGCAAAACCTGTCCCGAGTCTCCTGAACAAGTCTCTGATATGTCACAATCATTTACAGCATATCGACAGCCGTATCCCCGTGGGTAGAACTGAAAAAAGTATTGAGAGAAACAAGTGATCAGTGCATTGTAAGACACTCAGTAGGTGAGGTTGGTGGAAGTCATGATGAAGTGTCTTACCAGGCATGTGCTGTTGCAGCAGGGGCCGTCACTGCAGTGCGCTCCATTAGACAGAGAACATTTTTTACAGCAGTCTTTATAGCACTCCTGCACAACCAGAGGAAAATAAAAATGGCTAGCAAACGTGAAATTATGTTTTGATATTGTCTGTAAGAAAGTATGTTCTATGTAAAAAAAAAAAAAAGTGCTAACCATTCGGGCTCCACAGTCGCACTCCTCTCCCACTTCCACGTAACCATTTCCACATTCTGTAGCCTCAAAGAGCTGCCGACACAAAGCACAAGTTTTATCCAGCATCATGTCCACTGATTTTGCTTGAACTTGATTTTTGCTTTAAGTTTGCTGTCAATGACAACCAGTCACAATACATGTGAGAACTGATGACATTTGGTGTCACTGCTATAAAACCTGCTTCAACGTTTCAACTTCAGCTTTCGGTTGAAAACCTATTTTTTGTGGGTTGCGGGTACATGAACAGAACAAACAGAGAAAGGCAAGTAGATCCAAAAATAGATTAGTAGGAGGGTAGGATCCAAAAATAGTGCAAAACTTTAACATACATTATTAAAAAGAAGTGCACGCCAAGACAGCAGGATTTTAAAAGAGGGTTTAGAGCAGAGGTATGGAAGCTTGTTTCTGCCGTATCCTCCTGAGAACCAGGAAAAAAATGTATACATTTAGTATTTTTTCATGTCATTACATTGTTTAGAGCATGAGATAAAAAATGGAAAAATAACATTATTCATATGTTTATGCTTATGTCCTCTGTAGAGGACAGGACACCAGTTAAAAAACATGAATAGGCAAAAACAAAAAGACATGAATAGGCAAAAAATAAAAAAAGACATGAATAGGCAAAACCAATGGGATTTATTTTTAAATCACCAATCAATTTTTAGGTTTAAGGATTTTTTATACCAAACGATGTATAAAGATGAACTATGTTATGAAATATATAACAGAATGATTTGATATGCAATATGTGTGTAAAATAGCCATAAGTGGGTTTTCCCATTCGATACATTGTATCTAATTTGCATATTAATGTGTTCTTGGGGCAACATGTAATGACAGAAGACGTGTAATAATGGGAGTAATAATCTGCAAGATTTTCATAATAATATCTTATATTTCATAGGAATACTGAAATGTAATTTCTTTCCCTTTTTACTTGTTGTGTCTCCCAAAATGTGTAATAAACCAAGCAGCAACCTCCCCCAGTTTCTCGTGAAGCCAATATGGAATTGACTTAAACTGCGATTCATCGACTGGCCACTAGGGACAGGCTGCAGAGAGCAGAATCTCATTGAGTCCCATGTTAAATTGGGCAAGTTTACAGCAGAAAAAAACATGTGTACAGTCTGGTTCAAATTGTGGATTTGGTCTGTATAGCTAATTTTGCCCTTCATGACAACTCTGAGAGGGGTGAATTTTTTTAAAACTCATCCGTTTAAATTATATTGAGCCTTAAAGTTCTGCATAATTAAGGGCGTGGTCACTTGAGTGACAGGTAGATTGCAGCTGCTGTCTGTGAGCCGTCATGTGACCTCAGCTGCTGAATTTGGCATCTCAGCCGTATTTTTTTTTTAATACAATTATAAAATATGGCTTGCTGCATTAATAGTCGAGACTGATAGATGTGCTCGCATGCGGAACAGAACACACATTGTAGGATCGGCATTGCCTAAAAGTTCCTGAGATTTACTACAATGACAACAGCAGGACGATATAAAACTCAGACAGCACTGCTTGGATATTATAACTAAAACTGCTGCACTATTTTGAAAAATTATACTTTGGCTCATTTGTTTGTTAGATACGATCACACACAGTTTTACAACATAAAGGCTGCTCAGATTGCATTATTGCTTGAAGAACGATGATGGAGAGCAGATCATTCAGAAGAAATGTGATGCAAACAATGGATAATATATCAATATTTCATGGATTTAACGCTTTCGTGGACAAAAAGTACTGTTTTTTTGTTTTGCAATGGACATTTTACTCAAGTGCCACGGATTGGATTCATCTTGTGATCTCTGTTTTCATTATAAAGGTATGAAGTTCTGTTTGATTTTTCGTGTTATTTGCACACCCGACACAAATTAATTACTGGTGTTGAAGCATCTATATCTTATAAAAGAAAAAATAAAATAAAAACACCATAGATTGACAGTAAAGCTTTAGTACTTTCTAATGATATTGTGATCTTCATTAATATTTCAGATAGTATAGATAGCTCCTGCTAACATGGTCACGTAGCGCTAGGCGGGCGTGGTTTCAGCAACCAGTCACATGGGCTCCAACCACGTCCCGCCTCTTTGCCCATTTTCACTTATCCGGGAGTGACTTGCAGGTCAAGTGCTGCTAAGATGGCAGCGGCCTCATTTTCGTTTCAAAACTGCTGTTCAGAACTCTATGGGTGACGTCATGGACACTACGTCCATATTTTTTTACAGTCTATGTAATAAACATGCTTTAAAGGTGCAGTGTAGGCATATGACGGTATCAAATTTTCATGTTGTGATTAATTGATGAAGCTTTTATCACGGTATACGGTATTATCACGATATTAAAATAAGTTGCAAAACCATTTTTGTCATAGTTTAACAGGTTTAAGAACTTTTTTTGTAATAAAACAAAAACAACTCTGACTGAAATTTTCAAAGAGATTAAAATGCAAAAGAATTAGGCTATAAAGAACAACAGATAACACTTTACTCTATTTAATGCATTAACTAAGATTGAGCAATAGCTACATTTGTTACAGAAAGTGTTATTTTTGTTAATGCTAGTTAGGAAACACAACTGATCATTGTTAGTTTTATCTCAGGTCCATTAAATAAGTTATTTTGATTTTAGTAATGTTATTAAACAGTAACTAAGAAATGAACATTAATTAATAATAATTAATACTTTATAAGTATTTTTATTGTCAGTTTAGTGATAAAGAATTAACATGTTAACTAATGAAGCTGTATGTTTTCAAAGTTTTACTGAACAATAACAAATAATCAGAACATTTCTAATCATTACGGGCATGTTGTAGTCCAGATTAAAATATAAAAATGTTTAGGTTTGAAAATAAATATCCTTTTAAGACTTTTTTAAGAATTCAGTATTTGGTGCTGTGATGAACAACACTGAGATTACAAAAAAATGAATGACTGTTTGAAGCATTTTACAAACTTCACTAGCGCAGTTACTTTGTTTGCACGGTTTCCGTGGTAACCGCTGGCAACCGGATTGTTTACGTCTGAGCGCGTGTTCTTTTGACGCAGAATACAGCGGTGTTGTGCATTTTATACGATTGATGGGTAAAGTATTCTTAATTGCCTTATAAAAAATTAATAATTGGTAATAAATTATTATTTACGGTATTCTGAAGTGCAGACGATTACAATATCGTGCATATTCATTATCGCATTACCGAATATCGGCACAAGTCTAGTGCAGTGTGTAAATTTTAGTGTCTAGCGGTGAGGTTGCAAATTGCAATATAGAGAAGCTACGGTGGCCAACACAGGACAAAGATGTCGTCGTCTGTAGAGCAGTTTGTCCGTTTAGGGCTACTGTAGAAACATGCCGGCGCAAAATGGCGACTTAACATGTCAATACCCGCGGTGTATGTAGATAGAAATGGATCATTCTAAGATAATAAAAACATAACGGTTCATTATGTAAGGTCTTTATACACCACTGAAAACATAGTTATGTATATTATACTGCATTTCTGTCAATAGATCCTCCTAAAATTTACACATTGCACATTTAGGTCCTGGTGTCCTCTACAGTGGACATTTATGAAATTTATGTCCTGTTTCATAACAGAAAGTCATTTTGATTTGAAACATTTTCCTGAGATGTTGAGTTATGACAAACAATTTGAAAATTAGTCAGATTTAAATGATAATTACAACATATTATCATATTCTTTTCATCATTTTTAAAAACCAAGAAGAGGCAGTTGTGAAACTTTCAAACATTTGGTATCTCTGAAAAATATCTCTTAAAACTGTGACGTGCGCTGTCAGAGAAACTCACTACAGAGGACAAAAGTCTATTCCTGGGTCCCAGGAGGATCTAAACTCGCAATTGCAAGAAAAAAAAGTCAGAATTGTGAGTCATAAACTCGGAATTGCAAGAAATTAAGTCACAACTGCGAGCAGAATTGTGAAATAAAATTGACCTTTTTTTAATTCCATGGCGGAAACAAGTTTCTATACAGAAGTGACGCCTCCCTTTGTGTCTACGCTGTGTTTGTTCAATCAGGGTGCTTTCACATTAGCACTTTTGGTGCGCACCCGGGTTCGATTGACGTCAGAGTTCGGTACGTTTGGATGATGTGAACACGGTCTTCTGAACTCGGGTGCGCACCCGCGAACCGTACCCGAGTCCACTTAAAAAGGGTGGTCTGGGGTGCGGTTCAAGTGAACTCCGGTACGGTTCGCGTCTGATATGAATGCAAACGTACCAAATTGCGGAAGTGAACCGCTATTAATGCCGTATAATTTGATAAAAATGCGTGTTTGTGTGTGTGTTTCACTCACTTTCCCGACGAGCGTGACGGACATGCTGCAAACAGAGCTGTAGCGTAGCTTCTCTCATTTCTGCTCGCCTTCAGCATTCTACATTCGCGGCAGATAGACGCAAGAGCCGTTGTGAACAAAACCAACGGTTCAAAAACAAAAATATAAAAGTGAGGAGAGCAACGTTATGCATTTTGCCGCCTTCTCCTGTGCCATCGTTACTAAGCAACGTAGTAAACAGCTGCTGGTTTGATGACGCAAACGAACCGCGGTTCGGACCCAAATAATATAATGTGAACACAGTCCAGTGGGCGCAGGGGGAGGGGGGAGCAATCGAACTCGGGTTCGGTCCAGGCAATCGAACCAAGTGTGAAAGCACCCTCATTAGCTGAAAAAATAGATGCCTGTTTTACTGAAAAAGTGCTGTGAAAAATTTCTTATTTTTTCCTGACATATAACTGGGGAAAATAAGTTTAATGAAAAAAACAAAACAAAACAAAAGCAAAAACAATGAAAACCTGTGATTGTAAGTGTCAAGCTACCTTCTGTGGAAAAACAGGCCATTGATATTCACTCAAAGTCTTGTGCAGTTCTTTTAACTTATTCACTTTACATTTGCGGGCATGTGTATGCAGGTGAAGTGTTGTGTTTTTTACACGTTTTTGTATGTTGTCCAAACTATTCTTCAAGCCTACCTTGCTGGGTTTGTTAAACAGACATGAAGCGCCGCCTCTCAAAAGGAAGTTCCTGTAGTCGCTGATGCTGCATTTGGAGAACCTGCGTGGATGTTGCACCCTATGGAGGAGAACAGGGAAAATTAAACCTACACAAATCAAGAAATACGACAGGAACCTAGAAGCTAAAATGCCCGGAAGGTAGTCAGGGAGATGCTATAGAATAATGTGTGCGTTTAACGATACCCAGTGTCTTCCATTATACATCCCACCCATGAATCCATGCAGCCGCACTCCTCTGAGAGAACACAAGAGGGAGTGAGAAAGTCTGTGAGTTCACTTCTGATCAATCCTAAACTCTTACAGTGAACAAATGCAGTAGTTTGTCACCAGACTTACTCCTCCTGATCACAGGATCCCACTGGATACCGAGATTCTGTGCTAAGCTCTGAGAGAGAGAGGCAGCCATTGTCCATGTGCTGCCAAACTGAAAGAGAGAAACAGATACAGCAGTGCATGACTTGTCATTTAAGATTGCTGTAAGGTAAGCTTTTACTGTAAATTGCCCAGTCTGTCTAGCCAGAATGCTGTGTGTGTACCTCACCTCGTTAACACCGATTCCTCTTGATTTGGAACACACACCGCTAATATATGCAACACTGCTCCGGCCATAATGAAACGTCACATTCCTGCAAGCAGAAAGAGATTTTTTTATTGATCTTTATGTTCCCTTTTTCTGTAACTGCATTACCAAACAATGGCATTCAGCCTCATTCTTAGGAAATTGTGTCATTTGTGCAAGACATTTTCAAAAATTCTAGAATTCATTATTACTAACTCTAATCCTAACACTAATGCGCTATATTATTTTTAACCCTGTGACAGTAAGTTTGGAATTTATGAGATTGAACAGAATAAATCACAGATTGTAATTAAAAAATATATAATGCTTTGTTTCAACTGGGTTATATTCAAAATATTTTAGGGTTAAATGTTATCAGACATGAATCAGGCTTTTGTTACCTAATATCATTGCACTTTTGCTTTAATGAAAAAAATGATCACTATGATATTTTTCCAAAACAGATGCACTGATTTGATAAGCCTGAAAAAAAAAAAAAAAAAAACAGTAGAAAGAAAACACACAGCCATAATGTTGAAAAGAAAGAGCTGTGACAAATTATTCATTTTGATATTACATATACAGATAAATTAAAATATTTTATTTTCATAAAGTAAAATTTAGTTTTTTTTAAATTCAATATAAAAGTTTCTGAGAAACGCTTTTGATATTTGAAATCACCAAAACAGACACGCCCCAACCCAAAAGGATCACACCCCTATCTTGATAGCTCCGCCCCAAAATTCACAAACACACTACGGCTGCATCCCATTTCAGAGGCTGCATCCTTCAAAGGAAGCATTCAAAGGCCGATTGCGTCACCGCAGTGCAACAAGGTCAAGGTCGAGGTAGTATTTATTGTCTCCCTTAGGAGAAATTTGTTTTAGATTAGGGAAACTGCTGCCACATCAAGAGATAACACATATAACATACAACATATAAAATAAAATAAAAAATAAAAACACATTTCAATTCCAAAAACCTACATCATAAAAACAGTACGTATATCATATATCAATACACAACACAGTCCTCAATTCCTGCCTCTAATACCCTCTATTACCATTATTTATTTTCCTGTATTTGCTCATTGATTAATTTAATAGACAACGGTAAAAATGAATATTTATATCGGTTATACTTGCATAATGTAACCCTATATCTCCGCTATACACCCTATACAAAAGCTCTCCCAATTCGAAGGCTCCTCCAAATGCGTCCTTTGTTTTCTGTAAACTGAAGGATATAACAGATGGATCCTTCGCGGCGTTGCCTACCCCAAAATTCATTGCACACTGGTGACAACAGATTTTTTGCTGAATTACACTTTTAAATGCAAGTACTTGGTTTCAACTTACTCAAATATCTAATGATCCAAATGTAAAAATAAATAAAAAAAACTCTAAATTGTTTAAAATGTTGACATATCTTACTAAGATGCGATTATATATAGTTTATACTCCTTATTATGTGCAAAAATGGACCATGGTGAACATATTTAGACAGTTTTTGAACCCTGTTTTGTTTTCAGACAGTTTAATATAACTTGAACTAAAAAAAAGTCCAGTACAAACATTACTGTCGCTCATCAACGGTAGCTGTCACAACACTCGTGGCCTGTGAAGTTCGAAGGATGCAACCTCTGAATTGGGACGCAGCTTATGCAACATAGGCACCTCCCCCCCAATGAATGTAAAAGCCCCTTACTGCTGATTGGCTACAAGTGTGTTTGTCAGAAATTGCTTACTGCTCCTTTAAAATGTAATGACGATGAATGCTGATGTGCAAATTGGCTAATATTCAGATGAAAAACAAATATTTAAGACATTTTTATTTTAAAAGATATTTTGCATTATACACTTAACATAGTTAAATAAAATGTCAAAGTTCACACATAAATGGCACACTTTCCTGAAAATGACCCACGCACATTTAGAATTCTACATTTAGAATTCTCATGAAAACAGAATCAACATGGAACAATGAAAAAATCACAATCTTTATCTTGCCCTGAAACTCCCACAACTGAACCGCATCCTTTTGTGTAACTGGCAAACCAAGCGACTCACGTGAAGAGGTGCACGGCATCAGCGTTAATGTTGATGTTCTGTTGTCGGTACTTTGAAAAATCTTTTAACATTTCCAACGGTTTCACGCTCAGAGGAATCCGGTCCCTGTCAGTCCAAATCTCCACAGCAACCAATACCACGCGTGTATTCAGCTGCTCCTTAAAAATCTAAAGGGAATAATATTTGCATTTTAGATTAAGACGAACACAAGATGAGTAAATATTAGGGTAACAATACATATGCAAACATACAGCATCTACGAGGTTGACCACTGATTTGGCAAAGTTCCGGGTATGCTTTTTACTCTTATGCCTTTTAAACTGTAAAAACAAGAGATTAAGATAGAAAATCAGTTTCAAGGTTGTGCAGTACATGAAAGATATGGAAACATTTGTTATTTAGTGCCCTCTAGTGGATAATTTGTACAGAAATAAGCAGGGGTGCCCTATTTGTACTTGCAACAATTTCAGAGCTTTGATTCAGAAATGCATACAAAAATGAAATTTTCAGACTAAGATAATTCATACGGTTTGTCTGGATGATCTCACCGTGTTGTGGTCAGCGACAATCATTATTTCCAGATACTTCATCTCCTCAAAAATGTTACGTGGCATCTAAGAAAATCATAGCAAAATCAAAATTATAAGCCATAATGTTGAAGGAACAGTGGAGCACATGGAAAAGGTTGAGAGTCATTTTCTTACAGCTCTTTTCCTCCTCCTCTTTAACCAAGGCATGCTAGCAAAAATATGTTTTTCTTCTTCTTTTTCCTCAACTGGGTCATCAGCAGCTGAGGGAAACAGACATGAAGGTAACCATGGAGATGAGAGTGGTGATATAATATCTTGCCACATATCTTTAGGACCTTGGCACACTTACCCCAGTCACCTGGGACAGAGGTCACATGAAGCGATGATGCTCGTCGCAAAGTGTGGGGTCGTGCCCCTGTTTCCTAAATGGTACAAACATGGTGACATTTGTAGACAAGATGTGAGAATCAAGGCCGTAACCATGTTGTGAACACTGAGGGGACCGAATTTGTTTTGGTCTTTTTATTTAAAGAAATTAAAGGATTAAAAAAGGATTTAAGTGAATAAAGAAAATTAAGTTGTGAAGTAATCAATTGAAACTATTTGCAAATAATATTTTGCACGCAATTAATCGTACGTCCAATAGGGGTGGTACATGTATTTATCCTGGTGCATGCAGTCAGTCGACGAATACAGTCAGTCACAGGCGACCCACACTCCAATCCAGAAGGGGGCGTGCACACTAATTGTTTTCTACCAGTAAAAAGTGCAGAAGAAGAAGAGACATGTTTATATGTATGGCGCTGACATCTTGTGCTGATTTGGGACCTGAATCCGCGCAGTAGTGAGCATGAAGTGGGCCGCACGCTATCAAGGTCCCGCCCACAATCCCGCAGAATCAGTTAGTACAGTTTACTGCTAAACGACACATTATGTCGGTGTGAAATAAACAGTTATGGAAATGTAGAAATTAAAGTTAAAGCTCCAATCTCCATCTCTCCTGAAAAAAGTCTGTTGGTGCCTCAGTGACTTCTTCTCTCAGAGAAGCTGTCAATCACAGCTGTCAATCATGATGTCACACCCTCATTTTTATAGCATCAACTAACTTATTTAAAAAAACGAACAGTTGAACTTACATCAGCGTGATAAAAACTACATAAAATGACAGAAACCATCTGTGAAAAAATTATTTAAAGTGTAATTTAATTGTTTACACAGCAAAATCCCCGGTGTTAAATCAACTCTGCTCAGATTACATATGGTCCCTCTCTATATAGTGTTAAAGTAACACTGAAGCAGAGTGAAAGTTAATTAAGTGATTCAACGCATTTATGATTGAGCATTAGTGATGAACACCTGCTGTTAACAAGCAGAATCACTGAAAAGAAACACAATAACTACAAAGGAATTCCATCCACAGCCTTAGATGAAATCAACTGAAGATAAAAGACATTAAATCTCTCAAGATCTGATTAAACAACTCCACAAACAGCATATTATCATTATATTAACTGTAACTCTGCTTCATTGTTATTTTAACTCTATGTAGAGAGGGACCATATGTTCTCTGAGCAGAGTTGATTTTTTTATTTTGCTGTGTAGTTTGTCTTACATCCCATTAAATTACATGGAGAGGGCGGGGTTTATGACCTATACTGGGACCAACCACCGGGGGCGATCGAGACGCTTTGGCTTTACTATTCAGGACTTGTGCGGCACGCTTGGTTTACATATAATCTCTCAACTAATGTTTCAACTGCGGAAAGATATCAATAAGCATGTTAGTTCGCTAGAGATATTAACTCTAGAGAGGAGCATTTTGTATATGCACTATATTAGCTTATTCATTATATTTACATTATATTTATATTTAAAGTTATGACAGCCACTGTGCCACAAATGATTAAAAATGAATGAATTAACTTAATAATTAGATTTAGAAGTTAATGTAAAACCTACCTTTTGTGCAATTTACATTATTTAAGTGTTGATTATTGGACTCTGTTGTTAATTTTATCATTTAATATTATAGTAATGTGTAAGTAAGGGCTCCCTATATAGTTTACAGCATTAGCTGAGATAGATTTTTTATCCTTAAGAACATTTTAATTATAACAGAATTTCTTTAAACACAAAGAGACATTTGTTAAAGGTGCCCTCGAATGAGAAATTGAATTTATCTTGGCATAGTCAAATGACAAGAGTTCAGTACATGAAAATGACATACAGTGAGTCTCAAACTCCATTGTTTCCTCCTCCTTATATAAATCTCATTTGTTTGAAAGACCTCTGAAGAACAGGCGAATCAAAACATAACACCAACTGTTACGTAACAGTCGGGATCATTAACATGTACGCCCACAATATTTGCATATGCCAGCCCATGTTCCCAACATTATGAAAGGCATTACACAAGGGCAGCCAGTATTAATGTCTGGATCTGTGCACAGGTGAATCATCAGACTAGGTAAGCAAGCAAGAACAATAGCAAAAAATGGCAGATGGAGCAATAATAACTGACATGATCCATGATAACATGATATTTTTACTGATATTTGTAAACTGTCTTTCTAAATGTTTCATTAGCATGTTGCTAATGTACTGTTAAATGTGGTTAAAGTTACCATCGTTTCTTACTGTATTCATGGAGACAAGAGCCGTCGCTATTTTCATCATTAAACACTTGCAGTCTGTATAATGCATAAACACAACTTCATTCTTTATAAATCTCTCCAACAGTGTAGCATTAGCCGTTAGCCACGGAGCACAGCCTCAAATTCATTCAGAATCAATGTAAACAATATAACAGTATACAATACTCACATAATCTGACGCATGCATGACGAACACTTTGTAAAGATCCATTTGAGGGTTATATTAGCTGTGTGAACTTTGTTTAGGCACTGTTCAAGGCAAGCATTAGCTCCGTGGGCGGGGAGCACGAGAATTAAAGGGCCAGCAGCCCCTGAATCGCCTCATTTATAATGATGCCCCAAAATAGGCAGTTAAAAAAATTAATAAAAAAAAAATCAATGGGGTATTTTGAGCTGAAACTTCACAGACACATTCAGGGGACACCTTAGACTTAAAAAAAAAAAAAGTTCTAGGGCACCTTTAAAAAAAAAAAGGAAAAATAAAAAGGCAATTTTATGTTTAGTTTTCTCGCCTTGCTGTACTGAACCTGAACCGAACTGTGACTTCAATACTGTACCGTTACAGCTCTAATGTCAAATAACTGCCAAACGCAAAACATTACTAGTCTTGTCACATTCAGTTATGAACTATATGTACTATAAGAAAGAAGAATGATAGCATATTTTCAGTTCAAAACGGTGACATTTGATTTACTCACTTTGTCGGTATTTTTATAATTTTATAATTTAATTTTGTAATTTCTATTGTAAAACAGTTGTCAGATATTAAATATTTAGCTACTTACATCTCTACACTCTTTCACTGTTAAAACTAAAGTGTTGTGTTGGAATTCAGATGAGTATTCTATGAACAGTAAGCCCCGCCTTCTTTAATTTGATTGGCCAGCTCACTCATTTTGACACTGACGAGCTCTGTTAGACCAATGAGGCAGACCAGCTTAAAAATGTAACATTCAGTCATCTTAAGAACAAACAGAGCAGTGCGTAATGGACTGCATATTAAGAATATCAAATATTAGGGGGACAATTTGGTAATTTCTAATAACTGAGGGGGAACTTGTCCCATCAATGTCTGTGGTGGTTACGGCCCTGGTGTGAATAATGAATCCCAAAAGACGATAAGTTGTAATGATGTGATCTTACCACGGTGTGAGTCTGTTTCAGAGGCTCGATGAGATAGACAAAATTACCATCATCAAACATCCCACTAGAAGAGTGAATCACAAGAAAGAGTCAGGGATGTCAATTGGAAAACAGATACAGGAACAAGGACAGATAAAACCTCAATGAGTCAAATCACTTGTCAAGAAAACCACAATCGTGGTTTTAGAACCGAACAAACACTTCTCTCTTTCCCTCGACGGCTCTCTGTGACACTCAACCACACACTAACATGGTGACATTCAAATCTTTTCATGTGTACCAACTGCCATCTGGCCTCACAGTGGGTCTCCAGGTCAGACTTTCTCTCTTTATCTCACACACACACATACAAATAAAACAAGGTTTCTTACTGAAGCCCGTTGCAGGTAGATAAAGCTACACGGGAGTCTTCTTTTCCTCTCACATGGCCCTGGTAGTAGCAGTGTTCCCCACCCTAAACAGACGCACATTCATCACTGCTATGTAGTAGTTATTTTCAGGGTTCTGTCTGATATAGATGTGTGTTCTTTGGGTCTTACCCTGGAGAGGACGGGCTTGTCTTTCTCATAGTGGATCTCCATATAATCTGAAGAGAGCAGATCACTAAAATAGAAGTGAGAGAGAGAATTCAATCTCACATTAATTATCCAACAACAAAATAATAAACCCAGCAAGCAGGTTCTGGCAAGGTTCTCTCAAAGTTATGAGCAAAAATTTTTCCAGTGATGATTAATTAATGTTCGTTCAGAGTTATCTGGTCTTTAATAATGTTCTCAAAATGTTAGCACAAAAAACAGTATTTATACATCATTTATTGAACGTGTTTTTTCTTCCTGAAGCATTTTAGTTGCACATTCATCTATTGTTTTTTAAATGTTACTGAACGTTCAGTTTAATGTCCAATAATGTTTGCAAAATGATAACATGGAAATTTTGAACATTCAGAAATAATGTTTTCATAACTTAATTGGAACATTAGCAAAATGTCCTAAAATGTTCGCAAAATGATAAAAGCAAATTTTCCCTTAACGTTCCTATAACTGAAAAAGATAAAAAAATGGACAATTTGAAGTTTGGGTGGAGCACGTTCAGATAATTAACCTAATTAAAGGGGTCATGAACTCAGAAATCAACTTTTCCTTGAGCTTTTGATATATAAGAGTTCATCGTACTATAAGATTATCCGAGTTTCAGAAATGAAAACTTCCTTGTTAGTCCAATAAAAGCTATAATTGACACCAGGCTGCGAACGACTAATAGTTCAAACCCCGCCTCCGCAGAAGAAATCAACGCCTACTTCATCATTGCAACATTAGCCCCGGAGAGAAGAGCGATACAGGACTAAAATAACATCACCTTTCAAAGGATCCTAATGCAGGATTATAGTTATTTATTTTTAACAGTGTGAATGTCTCAGTTGAGCTTTATTTATTTGTATTTGGTACATTTCACTGTGGATTCTTTGGTAAATCAATCGCATTTCAGCACAGGCTTTGCAAACTTTTACGATATGGACTCGACAGTAATGCAACAACATGTAACTGTGTTTATTCTAATGCCTGATCTGATATTAATGATTCATGTACAGTCAGATGATCTTTTGTCTGTCAGTAAATCAAACCAGTGACCAAACGGTCAGCTTCACGTTGTTTCTCTTAGTAGGATGAAAATAATCTGTTTTTTAAACAGAGATTAAATTATATATAGAAAACGACCAAAGAACGCTCCTTTTACAATCACTGAAGCTGTCAATCAAACAGCACGAGTTTATCAGTGACTGAGTTCTGGACTCTTACCAAAACTCTCATTTTATTCAACAAATCTCTTAGGGTGCTTTCACACTTGGTTCGATTGCCTGGACCGTGCTTGCTTGCAGCACATCAGTCACGCTAGTTGGGAAAGTGAGTGAAACACACACACAAACACATATTTTTATAAAATAATACTGCATTAATAGCGGTTCACTTCTGCAATTTGGTACCGTACCGGAGTTCACTTGAACCGCACCCTAGACCACCCTTTTTAAGCGGACTCGGGTACGGTTCGCGGGTGCTCTGACATCAATTAAACCCGTGTGTGCACCAAAAGTGCTAATGTGAAAGCACCCTTATATTTACATCAGGTTTGCACTGTTAGTTATGATGAAAGCATTCATTAGTGTGCAGAAATCGAGTTTGCAATGACGAGATCACTGCTTTCATGCGCTCAACAACATGTCTGTGATCGGCTACAATCTTCATCTCAGCAACCTTTCATGCCACAATCTAAATATAATGCCATAGGATCTAAGTGTAATGCTATAATCAACACTTTTCACGATTAGTTAACTTTGAGAACTGTAATAGTAAAAATGTGCTAAAAGTTTTTGAGAGAGTAATACTATTTCATATGCAAAGATGTCAGCCAATCACAGCAGTGGGCGTTTACACAGAAGTCTCCCAGCAGACACGCCCCTTAAAACACAGAATTCAAATTAGAGGGCTAAAATCAGGGTTGGAAAAATGCCTTTTATTTCTAAATTATGATCATTTTTGATATAAAAAAAAATTCATACTAACATTATAAGTGCATGCCAGGAAACATTATAAAACAATAAAACAACACAGTTCATGACCCCTTTAACACGTTGAGGAGCACATTAACAAGATAAGAGGTATATATAGAGCAGACTTGCGTCTGTTCCATGACTGTTTTCCAGCATCCCTCCACCACCCCATCTTCTCACTTCTAACTATTGCTATCCCAACCTGGGATTGGGGGAGTGCTCTGGGTTTCGGGCAAATTCCGAGCTTTGAGCCCTCCCCTCAGACAGCACACCAAATACACATAACCTTTACTCTACTTAATTATATGTAAGTGTGAACTTGTGAAGTGCGCATTGGGAGAACACTCTCTTCCGTATCAGCTGTTATGGAAGCTCCAGGCTGTTAGTGGATCAGACGCTGCATCACGTCATCAGTGATTCTGCCACACAGGTTTGTTAAGGCATGGTAAATAAAAATGCAATAAAAATGTATTTGAAATAGCAGATTGTGGCTATATTAATGCTATATGATAAATGTATTAACAACAGCATGAATAGCTGAAGTCACAGTGAAATTTATTTGTTTAAACAAAGAAGAAAAATATATTGAGCTCTTTTATCTCATGATCACAAACACTTCTGCTGTCGCAGCTGGTCCTATTTTTACAACTGTCACAAGCTGACAATTAATCAGCCTTGCAAAAATGGACATTCGCAAACATATCATTTATCTCAATAAAAGAAAGTAGGCAGCAATAACTGATCTTATTTATGACTAAAATGTGTCTAAAAATGTTCTAAAAGTGAAAATCATGTGCACATAAGAAGGGCTAAAATCACTTGACTTTTGTTTTATGTACTAAAAAACCCTGATACATTTTTTGAAAATATCTTCTTTTGTGGGTGAGGGTGAGTAAATGATGACAGAATTTTCCTTTTTCATTCTTTTAAACCATTAAAAATGTAATCCATGGCCTATGCTATTCCTGGTTATTATGAAAACCGAACAATTTGGGAACTTGTGAACTTTGCTGAATTTTGATATAAACCAGATATAAATATTCTGCGCTCTCATTTTAATTGTGCAAAAAACTTGTTTGTGAAAGGCAGGCGTGTCCAAACTCAGTCCTGGAGGGTTACTGTACTGCAGAGTTCAGCTCCAACTTGTCTCCAACACACCTGCCTGAAAGTTTCTAGTATGACTAGTAAGATCTTGAATAGCTGTTTCAGGTGTGTTTAATTGGGGTTGGAGCTGAACTTTGCAGGATGCTGGCCCTCCAGGAGCAGGATTGGACATCCCTGGTGTAAAGGAATATATGCAGGGAAAAAAGGAAATCCTTTCAATATGAGTTGATAACCTCTACACCATCTTCCGGGACCATCACAACGTTCAAAAAACAGCTGGAGAGACACCTTTTCCACAAGCACTTAAGCACTCCACAACCACTTACTACTAAAAAATACTTTCTTTTCTCGTCAGCATTTTACCTCAGCACTTCCCAGCAAAGAAAATATATTCTAAGAAAGTTTTGCTAACGTTCCCATTAAGTTAAGAAAACAATATTTCTGAATGTTATCTGAATGTTCAAAACGTCGTTTTTACAAACATTTTTTCTTGGTTATGTGAACGCTAAGGGAACATTCCATTGTTCAAACATTGTGGGAATGTTTTGAGTGATTATTATGCATTATGATTGTCCCAGAGCCTTGTTAATGTGCATAAAGACTTTATCCTAGTCTTAAAGATTTAATATCAGAAACAGTGCTTATAGTATAAGTTAGACGCCAAATATGTTATATATTCTTTTAAGCTTAATTTATGATTCTGGATAATCTGGATTAAAGAAAAAAAAAATACAAATCACGGTTCTCCCATGATTCTGAAAACAAAACAATAGACGACTAAAGAAAATAACATGTATGCCTAATTTACTTGAGGTTCTGACAAAATGTTCTATTTAATGTTATAATAAATGAGTAATAAATGTACATTCATTATGTAGCCTAAATAATTGTTTGAAATGAATAAATAAAGACTTATTCCATCCAGAGTTTTTGAATTAATCTCTATCAAATATATTTTAACAGTCACTGGTTGGCACCTACTGACATAACAATGTAATACAATCTTTATTTGAAGCTTCAAAGGTCATTTAGCCTTCTGATTTTGATCGCTGCTGCAACATCAGGGTTTATTTCTGGCCAGGGTCTGCTAAAAATTGGCAGATGTGCTTCATCGTTGCTAGGTGTTTTTTTTCCCTTTTTACACTGGGGTTAGTTACCCCACATTATAGTTTCTTGGGTCTGCACAATTCCCTTCAAAGCAAACAAACCAGTGCGCCTTTATGTGATGCTTTTTGATGGTTGTGTTGAAGTAAGCCAGAAACGCGCAGGCGCTGCTCCATTCGGCTATATTTAATATTTATGTTGACTCATCATGAGTTGAGTATGTGCACTAAATATGCGCTGATTACATAAACTTCGCCAGCAAACTGAGTGAACATAATGGCAAAATGGCAATGTTAGTAGCGTTATACAAGTATTTGGAATAAAAAGTATGTTTCGGTGGAAATAAGATCAGATCAACACAAGTCAGCGATGTCAGGCTAATTAACAGTCCCAAGCTTTACATATCTATACTTATGGCAATTAAATCAAGGTTATCATAACGTTACTTTACGAGATTCTTCTTCATTAAGGCACGCAGGCAGACCTAGCGGAGATTTCAATTCAATTCAATTCACATTTATTTGTATAGTGCTTTTCACGATACATATCCTTTCAAAGCAGCTTTTCAGAGAATGCATGTCAACATTACAATTTAAAGAATGCAGTTAGAAATAATGTAATAATTTATGCAATTAATTTACAATCACTGTTAGCAATTTAACTCAAGGTAGAAGCAATGAGCTCCTGAAAAAATTAATTACATATTAACAATAATTAGGATATATAGAAATTGTGAATGCGCATGTTGATCCAGATGATTGCGTCAGTCATCAAAGATGACTCTCTTCAGTTGTGCATTCGCTCTTTCCAGGTGCGTTGCACCTGCAAAGCCAGGAGGAGGTTTTTTTTTGTTTGTTTTTTTACTGAGAAGGCAATTCTCATGATTTCATTCACCGTGAATGAATCCCAACCACCCCAAACACTTTCTCATCAGATCTACACGAATCTCACAGGTGACCTATTTTGGTCTCAAAAAGGTGAATTTTCACTGAAAGGTGAGGAGTTTGCATCTATGAACATCAGAAGAACGTGCAACTAAAACATGCATAAATAATGTTTTTGTGCTAACATTTTGAGAACCTTAATAAAGACCAGATAACTTTGAATTAATGTTCTATTAAAGTTACTGGAAAAATGTTCCATAACTTGTTCATAACTTTGAGAGAACCTTGTCAGAACGTCAGCCAAAGTTCTGATATGTTGGGTTGTTTCCTAATCTTTCTACTTTGTATACAGTGAATATCATTGGCTCTACATGACAAATTGCTTGCAATGTTCCTCATCTGTAAGCTGCCTTGACAAAAGCATCTGTTAAATTAATAAAGGTAAATGTAATTACCAGGATGGCAGTTAACTTCAAATAAAACACCAAGCACCTTATATGCTGTTAATCATAACACATTCACAGTTTTTACAGGGAAAAGTTTGGATGATTTAAACCACAATGTTCTTAGATCTTCAATGAATACCTTGAACGTTAAGATGCCGACACAGACAAAAGGCAGGATGAGAACTGAATAGGACAAACGGATAAGCACGGAACCAACTTCAGCAAGAGATTTTTAGGATTTTAATACAAAAAGGAGAGAATATAGCTGCTTTATTTTAAAAAATGTGACAATGTGCAACTGAACAATTCAGCGTTCTTGAACCTGTCTCTTACATACACACACACACACTTACTTGTTCAAAGTAAGGTCCAAAGTGAACGTGGTGCCAAAGGCGTCCAGCTGGAAACTTGCTTGGGCCAGGTGGACATCCTGCAGTCAGGGAGATAAACAGGGGCTCATTAACACTTCACAAAACAAACATATGTTACTACATCAAATCTGCCAGCAAAGCCTGCAAACGTAATGGTGAAATTTCATTTCTGTTTTGCACGCACATTAAATCATATTATCAAACGGCAAAGTGCATCTACAGATAAAACATCTGCTCTAGAGCATCATAAATCACACAGCTGTGCTGTTTTACAGCAAAAACACTGCATTGGCAGAAGTAAAGTGAGAGTGTGTGCACAATACAATCCCACAACGTCTGTTCAGTACAGAGAGAGCGAGGGAAAAAAAAAAAAACTGCTTCTTTTGCGAAAAGTGCATTAGATTTGTGAGGGAGGGCCGGTGAACCTGGATCAACTCTGAGCGTTGGGCATACTGCACCATTCCCAGCAGCTGCTCGAGGTATGAAATGAAGCATCTTCCTTGCTCCACAACTCCTTAGCGCAGGAGTGTTGAAGACCTAAATACAGGAGGGGGGGAGGGGATCTTCATACTTTACACTGCGAGACAACCTCTCACCTGTCCATCCCCGGCCTGGTTCCTCGCCCGAGTGTCCAGATCGTGATACGTGCTCTCCGAATCCTCATTCAAGTAGTAAATGAGCCGGGAGGGATATGTGACGGTGACCTCACGCTCTTCCGATTTTCTACCCGTGGAATTGCCCGGTGCTGCTGCTGCCGCTTCTCGCGGGGTCTCAGACACGTGCTGATCCCTGAGATCCTCATTCTGCACGGCGCTGGAAACTGCAGGATAGGAGGAAATTGTTTACAGTCTCTTCATCTCGGAGAAGGATCCCGTCAATTATATATGAACGTGTGCCAGCAGTTGCAGCCCTGTGATGCTGCAGAGAAGCTGCGCACAGATCTCTCTTATGCAGATCTCAGTGTATCGAACGGAGGCACTACGGCTGATAACCAAATAAAACACTGAAATCTGATCACACATTTAAGACAGTGGATGAGAGGGCGAGACATGATACATGTAATAATGGCAACAGAGAAATAAGAGAAACGTATTGACAAAACATTACCATATATAATTTTTTTCTCAACTTTATCAGATGCATATTTGGATATGTGATATCTGAATTGTAAAGGCATTAGACACGCATCATGTCAGCTAATGATAATCTATTGTCATGGTAATCGAATTAAGATTCAGTCCTTATAGCATATACAACACCATACTAATGGGGCTGTCAACCCATAGAGAGGCCTTCAAAAGCTTTTACCCCCCTCTGCATAGATTGACATGTATAAACGGCCGTAAACACAGTTAAGTAATGGAGGCTGCTCAATCAAAGCCTGCACAGAGCCTGCGTATCAAGCTGGGATTTCCTACCGCAACAAAAGGCTTTGGAAAGGCAAATACTAGAGCAAATATCGAATAATATCATGTAAATAATAAAGTTGCGCAAGGTAAACGTTATACTTACCCGTTGAGATTGAGGAGATAGAAGATGGCAAGGAAATAAATATGCTAGCGAGCAGACACAGATGGAATATCAGACGCATGATTCATATTTGAAGACTAAATAAAATGTCATTAGCGCATCAATTTACAGCGAGTCCATTATTACGAGGGCGATTTTAGTGCGTATCCCGCGGGAAGTGGGGGAAATCCTTCATGCAGCATCGGAGACTGAGGGGTGGGTAGCACGGTTGGGATGCTGAGGGGTGGGGAGGACTTGGAAGAAGGCGAAGGGGTGGTAGCACGGATGGATGGAAGGCGGTGGCCAAGCAGCTCATATCGTAAGGGAAGCCAGTGCGCCTGCGCACTGCATCTTCTGCTGCGCTGACGCGTCAACCATCCTCACTTTGTACACTCGCCAGCACACTCATCCTAGCAAATCAGTTGGTTGTAATGAATTTGGACAACTAGAATTGTTATACACTAGCCCACAACCTAAGCCTGGAATAAAAGCTTTAGTCTTTTATGCGTAAATAAAGACATAGTTAATCCGTTAAAGGATTAGTTCACTTTCAAATGAAAATTAGCCCAAGATTTACTCACCCTCAAGCCAGGTGTATATGACTTTCTTCTTTCTGATGAACACAAACAGAGTTATATTAATAAATATACCAACGAGTATGAGCTGAAGAAAGTGTCTCCATCCACATCCATACATCATAAACATACTCCACACGGCTCCAGGGGGTTAATAAAGTTCTTCTGAAGCAAGGCGATGCGTTTGTGTAAAAAAGAAAAAAATCTATATTTAACAAGTTATGAAGTAAAATATCTAGCTTCTGCCTTCTTAAACTATCGCAGTTTAAAAAGCTTACGCTACGCCCTACGCCTTCCCTATTCAACTTACGGAAAAGGTGTAACTGACGCGATGCCAGTTTACACTTTCTTCGCAAGTTGAATACGGGAGTCAGTCTAGATATTTTACATTATAACTTGCTAAATATGGATTTTTTTTTTTTTTTTACACAAATGCATCGCTTTGCTTCAGATGGCTTGAGGGTGAGAAAAGCTTGGGCTAATTTTCATTTGAAAGTGAACTAATCCCTTAATTAAAAGTGCATCTACATCAGACCACATGCATGGACAGACAGAATGTTTAAATTAGAAATGAATGATTAAGTTGATTTGTTTCTGCCACTATTTCATGTATTTTATGTTTATAAATCCACCACATCATATAAGATTATTGCCATCTTATATACAGATGTATTTTTCTATTGCAATTATATATTTTTTCTTTCATTTTCTCAACCCACACCACTGCATTTTGCAAAATAATCTGCAATTGTTTGCACAGTACTTGTATACAGCGCCTAACTGTAACTTGTATGTCTATCTGATTACGTGTAATCTGGATTATGTAATCAGATTCCAAAAATTAAATTATATTACATTTTAAAATGATCATAATCAGACTAAAGTTACTTTTTATGGATTACATGATTACATGTTATTTTTACAATGTCAGTAAATTATTCATTATTCAATGATTCTCCCTACTACTACTACTACTATTACTTTTATCTTTTAAGCCTAAAAGCCTACTGCTTATACATGTTCAGAAGGCAATCTGACCAATTGTAATGCTAAATCTGCCATTTTGTCCAACAAACAAACCAGACAGGAATTAATCGATTAACATTGGTGGACTTGAACTTAAAAATGGTGTGTATCAATGTCTTTTCACAGTTGAAACAACATCATTTCTGATGTTCATTTTGTGCTATAACAAGTAGGAAGAGATGATCGGTTCACGTTCCAATTGAACTGAGGCGCTACAGCGAACTGTCACCACACATTAAAGAGCCACAAAATGGTATTTATTATTTGAATTTCTTTTTTTAAAAAAAAAGATGGAATTTGAAAGCTGAGACTTTGATTTATATACCAAAAGTAACCTGCTCTGTCTTGTCTGTTGGCACGTTGCCAGTGTCAAGATTATTCTATTCAAATCAATGTAATAAATGAGTTAGGTCAAAAGTAATCTAAAAGTAGTCAGATTACATTACCTTAAATGTGTAATGTAACAGATTACAAATTTTTGCCACATAATTTGGAATCAGTAACTCATTACAATTTGTAATCTACCCAGCACTGTTTTGCTCTTTGTGGAATAAAAAAAAAAAAAAAAAAAAAAAAAAAACTTTACTTGCCTAAATGAAATGCAATACTTTTTTTTTTTTTTTTTTAAACAATGTTGATGGATTTTCATGGAAGATCACTTCCATCACTATGACTGTTTTTTTCTTAAATGCTTTGACCTCATCCATTAGGAACATTTAAACTTTTAAGGGACAGAGTGTAAAATGCCCATGAAGGCACTTGTATTGCGTGTTTGTGAGAATAAATGGCTGATTCCCAAAGAGCACATTTGCCTTGTGTAGGATACGTATTGTTGACCTAAGCAATTTTTGCATTTGTTGGTATGTATTTTAAACAATTTGATACAGTGCCAAAACCCAAAGAGAATAAAAAATGCTCTTAATATACTTATGAAAGACAAAAATATTAATAATTATAAATTTAATTTACAACCATCAATATCAACCTCTGAGAAAATACCCATTAGAAACTTAAAAAATATATACTCATTACAAGTTAAAAAATGCATATGACAAATAAGACATATACAGACAAAAATGAACTTCAACTAGAAACAGTCAGCTGAAATTCAACTGTGCAAAACTATACAGCATTTAAAGAACAGAAGTCAGCTTATGCTCATGGCTGGTGTCTGATAACGTTCAGTCTGCTATATTTACAGTGGCGGTCCTCCCCCTCACTCTCTTCTGCTGACTGGCACTGAGCATTGTATTTATTTGTTTAGGAGAGGATGTAATAACCGGCTGTATCGCCAGTTTAGATGATCTAAGTGAGGCCTTTGCAGGGTTCTTGTTTCTGGGAGATGTCCTACATTCTGCAGATATACTTGAGCTAACAGTTTGCCGGAGATTGCTTTGTGATTTAGCTTTGCGCTGTGGTTTGGTTGACTTCCTCTTGGTCCTGTAAGGGGGTACCGATGGTCTCTTGGCTGGAGTCAAAGGTCCAGCCCTCCGTAAGCTACGTCTGATTGGTGTTTGGTCAACTGCCGTTTGTTGGCGGTGTTCCTCTTGTTCCAATCCTCCAACTTTATAGGAACTGCTTGCACAAGAGTGAGGAAGTGCTTTGGAAGAATCAGATGGCGTGAGGTGTCCAAGGAGGAAACAACTGCTACTTGAGATAGAGGAGCGGCTGAATAAAGCTCTTCGGCTGCTAGACAAAGAAGAACCAGGTTCTGAGGGTCCACCGCTCTCCAGAATTGAGTCTGAGGTGGAGGTACATAGATCAGCCATGCTGCTCCTACCACGACACTTTCGAGAACCTCCTGATGACTGCCCCTGCTCCAGGCCCTGCCTCTCCTTGTTGATATCTGGGCTAAGGCTACGGAACAGCTGGCGGACATGTGAAAGAGATTTGGAATTAGAGGGTAAAGATATGCCTTTTGGTGGACTCTTCAATATCCTATTGGTCAAAGGGTCGTAGAACTTAAGAGGTGTCTTTTTGTACTTGTACTTCTGGCCAACATCACTGTCACATGACTTCCGCTTTCTCCCTGCTTTCTTAATAGGGGTGGGCTTGGAGATTCCTTGACCCCCATCTGGGGATGAAAGCACATAGACCACAGTTTTAGGTTGTAGAGGACTCATTATCTTGCAGTAAGAAGCAGGAAGCTTTAATGCACAGAGTCTGGTCTTCATGTCAGGGGTCCTTTCAAGACTAGGGCATTGCTGGGGCTCTTCACTGTGTGTTGAGGGGAATGTTTCTTGCGTTGATTTCGGTCGCACCACAGGGCAGCTAAGAGGGATGGTCTGTGTACCGTGGCTTACCTTTACCACTTGGCAACGTGACGCTAGTCTGTAAAATTTTTGCCTCGTTTTCCTCAACAAAACAGCTGAAGGTGTAGGGTCTTCTTCATTGTGTTCCATGAGCGGCAAGATATCTGTAGGCTCCCATCCAGCAGTATCTGCTTTTTCTTTTCTTTCCCGGTTCTTGTTCTTTCTCCTTTTCTTACTGTGCTTCCCAAACATAGCCAAGGATTCACTTTCAAAATAGCAACGGAATTGGCCTTGTTGGAACTCTCTCACTATGGAGTCTATCTTCACGTCATCTTCAAACATCACTTGTGTCCACGTTTTTCCAACAAAAGACTGTGGTATGTGGGGAAGATCAGGAAACACCTTCTCAGCAGCACTCTCCTTGGTTTCCTCAGGTGTTCCCACAGAGTTTAGAGCTGTGTGCAGCTGAGTCTGGTATCCTTGGTCTTCAAGGTTTATATGCACTTCTAGTAACTCGGCTAAATTCTTTTCTTCACCCTTTGCCTTTCCCAAAGCCATCTGTATCGCGTTGTCCCATTCTTCACTGCCTTCGGATTCACTCATAGACTGAGGACTCAAAAGGAACCTGGCATCATCCTCTTGCTGGTCGACTTTGGGACTGTAGCCATAACAGTATTTTTCAATAACCTCCTCTATCACATCTCGAATCTGGTCTGACAGATGACTGAATGTCTGTTCCCTATGAAGGACATTCGAAAGGGGCAGTCCTGAAATCCCCACTGTGGACTCCTCAGCCACTGCTCGAAAGGTTGCAGGCTGCTCCTTTGAGGTAATGCACTTTGCAGCTTTTTGGGCATGGGATGCTGTAATGGAGTCGCTCCCCTCATTATCCCTATTGGTTTTCTTGTGCGCTTTCCTGTGTTCAACAGCTCCAGCCTTGGCGACTGGTGGACGCTTTGAAGCACAGGGATGTCTTTGTGAGCTTTCTCTCTGAGCAGGTAGTGTCAATTGTGATGTATGTGGTTTGTCATTGGCAGAGCTGCCACTAGTCCTGTGCATAAAACCCTGTGTGGGAGAATACTTTTCAGGGGGAGGTGGTTCAGGCACCGTTGTTCCAATTTGGGAAGTAGTTTGTATATGTGTAGTTGCAGTGATGTCAGTCGTCACTGCTGGAATTGAGGCTGCAATTTGCAGCATTTGGCAGGACTCTTCGTCAGAGGTAGGCATCTCCTCACGTGTCCCAACAGAGACACCATCCTCATCTGATCCACAGTACACCTCTGAGAGCACCTCCTTTGGGACAAGTGGTGTAGTTAGTGAAGGTAGATCAGCATGGGTAGGCCTACAGAGAAAAAGAAGTGTCAAAAGCAATAACTGAATACGAGTTTTTCTTTTCAATTTACAAAACATAAAACATGTAATATATTACGGCAACATGTCAACAAGGAAATCTAAACTGTTAATGCATGGGTAGCATACCGTGTATCGCTGTAGTGATGAGGATGATGCTGGAGCACATCCTGGAGGAATCTCTCTAATAAACTTCCAGAAGATACACTAGCTCTAGAAGCCCGTACCACTTCTCTATGTTGGGCACTCAAGATATGCTGCAGAATACAACAATAAATTGTTTACAATAAATCCTTAATAACTCATAATGATTATCATAAATGCATGATATTACAATCTCTAAGTCACAAGGAGTTCAACTAACATGTATTATAGTGCAATATACAGTACAGTCCAAAAGTTTGGAACCACTAAGATTTTTAATGTTTTTAAAAGAAGTTTCGTCTGCTCACCAAGGCTACATTTATTTAATTAAAAATACAGTAAAAACAGTAATATTGTGAAATATTATTACAATTTAAAATAACTGTGTACTATTTAAATATATTTGACAAAGTAATTTATTCCTGTGATCAAAGCTGAATTTTCAGCATCATTACTCCAGTCTTCAGTGTCACATGATCCTTCAGAAATCATTCTAATATGCTGATCTGCTGCTCAAGAAACATTTAATGTGTACAATTGTACAAAATATTTGTGTACAATATTTTTTGTCAGGATTATTTTTTGTCAGGATATATCTGAAATCTAATCTTTTGTAACATTATAAATGTCTTTACTGCCACTTTTGATTGATTTAATGCATCCTTGCTGAATAAAAGTATTAATTTCTTTAATTTCTTTTCAAAAAAATAAAAATTCTTACTGACCCCAAACTTTTGAACGGTAGTGTATAATGCTACAGAAGCTTTGTATTTCAGATAAATGCTGTTCTTTTGAACTTTCTATTCATCAAGGAATCCTGAAAAAAAAAGTACACAACTGTTTTCAACATTGAAAATAATCATAAATGTTTCTTGAGCAGCAAATCAGCATATTAGAATGATTTCTGAAGGATCATGTGACACTGAAGACTGGAGTAATGATGCTGAAAATTCAGCTTTGCATCACAGGAATAAATTACTTTGTGAAATATATTCAAATAGAAAACAGTTATTTTAAATTGTAAGAATATTTCACAATATTACTGTTTTTTACTGTATTTTTAATTAAATAAATGTAGCCTTGGTGAGCAGACAAAATTTCTTTTAAAAACATTAAAAATCTTAGTGGTTCCAAACTTTTGGACTGTACTGTATATATAGTTCGTATTAGCCATTGATTTGTTTAAATAGAACTACTAACTCAAGCTTAACAAATACCTAGATCAAAACAGTAATTAAAGGGGAAGGAATGATGTTACCAGAGAGTTACGCACCTGTTCCACACTATTGTACAGAACTTGACAGCAGCTGCAGTAACCCTGTCTTTGGGAGCTAGAAGGACCAGCAACAGGCTGTTCTCCTCTACCAGTCCTTCAGGTGGGGTAAATAATAGATTTTGGTAAAATTATATTTGTTTAAATTTGCAATTGAATTACTACTGAGAATACATAATGGGATGGCTAGTGGATTGGTGCAAACGTTGAATTTATTTTCAGACAACTCACCTGCCGGATGTATCAGCTGGACACCTCGCTGCATCTACAACACATAACAAAACATTTACATGCATTCTCTGAATCAGTGGTTCTCAACTAGTTGTGCTCAGGATCCGGATGTTACATTGGACATCAGTGGTGACCCAACACAGTACCAAATCTACTTATCTTATAAAAGAAAAATGCCCTTAAAATAAAACATTTAAACATATTACTATTTATTAGATATCTTAAGACAACAATTCCTCATTATTAATGTTCATTCTCATTATTTAGCCATATGTATTGTAGTCTAGGTAGTCTCTGTCATTTTCTTTTCTTTTGTAGTGTTGTTCATGATTTTTGAAGATAAGGACATGTCTCACAACCTGTCCATGTTGGCATCTAATTTGGCTAGATTTCCATGACAAGTGTTGTGTACAGCACATTCCAGGGCCAAGTTTTATGGCAAGGACCCCCTCTGGCTGCAACAGTAAAGAAAGGTTGGCTACATTTGGACTGGCTTTTGGTAAACTATAGCACAAGCAAATGTCCAACACCATCAGACAAGGATGGTAAGACAACTGACTGACATTTCTTAGAGGGCAAGAAAAAGACCCCAAGTACCAAACCCGGGAATGACAGGATGGTTTAAAAACAAGTGGTTTTAAACTATTAAAACGCATTTAGCAGCTAAAGAGAACTTATTTTGCTATATGAGCGCTTTCTGACAGATGGTTTCTGAACTCTGGTACCATTCACTACCATTTTTAATTGGACTAGTTACATAGTTGGAATAAAAAAGGCACATGTAACCACGTCAATCGCAATGAGTTGGCCAAATCTGATTGAAAGGGGTCAGTGGTGGTTTAAACCTTTTTTAATACGTTTAATAGGACGTGTAAACACTTGATCAGACTGTAAAACAAAACTTGAAAGTTCTACGCATGTGCAATGACGAATGACGCATGGAACGAGCGGTTGTTGTTAATAACAGTGTAATAAATGACAGCCGTGTCATTCTAAAATTCTCATTCCATTTATCATCTATGAAGTGCTGCAGGACAATGTCACTTAATGTGCTCGTCATCTCTTAATAAATGGATACATATTAATGGAATAGTTCACACAAAAATGTAATTCGGTTCTTGGTCAAATACACACACAATTATGCCACATGTACATTCTGTGGAGTATTAAAGCAAACACATTTTGTTATGTCCTACGCAAATGTAAACTGTTAGGAAAAAAATCCGATGTGTGATGATATATTAGAAATGTGCAGTCATTCTTAAAAGGACAGAAGATTAGTTTTACGACCTCTTTGTGAACTTTTTGAAGCTTCAAAGATCAAGTTGCAAAGGCAGTCTATAGAAGGACAGAATGCTGTCAGATTTCATCGAAAAGATCTTCATTTGTGTTCCGAAGATGAATGAAGGTCTTACGGGTGTGGAACGACATGAGGGTGAGTAATTAATTAAATAATTTTCATTTTGGGGTGAATGAACATTTTAATGTAAAAAAGAATGCATGCATGACAGTTTTGTATTTTGACTCTGTGTTCAGAACATTGCCAAAGGTATACTGCTGATAGTTTGGGAAGCGAATAATACATTGGTAAAACTTTAAAGACACTAACTGTGTGCTTTCGATTGTGCAAACAAGTTCCACAGGGGAAAGAAGGGTGGGTCACTCTTTCTGATGCCACCAGCCAATCACAGCACTGGAATGGAGAAGCACCCAATTGCAATCTCCTCCTTGTCGGAAAGGGATAAATGCACCTTTTCAACAGACACTCCTTTTTCTGAGTATCCGGTTTGTCCAGAGAGACAATAACAGACAAACCACTTTCTGAGTCTCCGGCCTGCAAATGTAAGACAATAGCAGGTACACCTTTCTGAGTCCCCGGCCTATAAGGGGGAGACATTAACGGATACAATCAAGTTCTGAGTCTTTGGCCTGTGAAGGAAGTGACATCAACAGATCCCATGCTCTAAGTCTACGGCTTGTGAGGCAGCACTACATTCTGAGTCTCCAGTCTGTGAAGAATGAGACATTAACAAACACTATGTCTTCATCCAGCGAGCGGATTGACCGAGTCTCTGGCTCAGAGAGGCAGAAGACATACAGATACATTTGCAACAAGGTTAAGCTCCGGTGAGCAAACCTTAACTTTAAGGTACCTTCGTCGGCGTGTTCCAGATTTTAGGACCCATTTGGTCCTCCAAGAGATCATCCCACAGCGCTTCCCGATCAAGGCTGTTGGAACAGATTCTGGTCCCCCTCCACTGCATTGCTACCCAGCACAACCAGTGGAAGATGTTATTTGTTTGATGCATAATAAGGTTCTTCACCTTATTAGTTTCAGAGAAACAACAGTTAATCTTTCCATAAGATAACTTAATTACTGTACTTCTATTTTATGCCCCTTATGCACTTTATTCCTTTATCATTCATGGTATTCATTTAGTAGTTGTGTTTATTATTCTTGTTTGTCTTTTTAAAATTTAAAAAACAAATTTATTTTACTACACATGTGCCTTTCTTGTGTTGATAATACAGTAAACAGCTCTATATGCTATCCGAAATCCTTCAGATTTGTCAGATTAAAAACTCCAGTTTACATCATTTTTATTTATTCAATCTTTGATTGTTTTTTTTACTGTCAAGGTGAAATTTTTGGCTAGTGCCCCACAGTTAAAGAAGGAAAGAGTCATCTGACACACTCACCTTAGGTGCCGTGTGACCAAAGAGCAAAACACATTTTGGTGCCCACGTGAGAAACCCTACATAACTGTGTTTTCTTACAAATTATTACAAATCTTTATTACACAACTAAGTATTAATTATTCATTTTATTATTCTAACATTAATATCATTATCTGCATTATTATTTAGTTGGTATTATTAGTCCCACTGGCTCTGCAGTGCTCAATGATTAAATAAATAAATAAATATTTCTGAAATTTAATAGTGTGAGATTAAAGAACCTTACTTTTAGCAGAGGACTGTGGTCCTTCCTCCAAAGGCATGGTACTGTCTTTAAACAATAACACAAACACAGAGAGAATGTTGCTTACATAGTATATTATTGTATTACACACGGTACAGTTTTTGCATATTGCAAAAGTATTTCACATGTTACATTATATGAGTCATTCCAGGAAACCGGTACGATTTGAATCTCTCTGACCCTTTTCAGTGTATTTTATCTATTGGGTCACCAAAATATATTTTTTAAAGCTTTTTGCATTAATTGAAATGTCTCCTTTAATAATGTTTAAAAACATAACATACATTTTATCTTCATATTAAAAATTTTGTTTTTTTCAGGTGACACCACCTATGTTGTCACGTCCCACAAGGCCTTCTATGAAAGTGTACTTCGGATATGAATAATAAAATGAGAATTTTTTTTTGCCATTCCCATCTGTGCTTTTTTGCTGGTAATGTTTTTTTTTTTTTTTCCGAAGTAAAGTCATGATTATTCATTAAAATCACATCATTTAGTTCCGTACCTCAGTAACCCCTCAACCCTGTTACACAAACCATTCTCCCCCTATAAAAATAAGGAACTGATATTTATTACATCATTAATAGGAAGTGATATCATAGAAGTATTCTGAACAACATTGTGAGCAGACACAGGCAAGTTACCACCTTCTTTAATAATTATACCTAAATTATGTTGTAAAATTGTGTTTGTCAAGCTTAATGACTCAACCCCGTTACATCACTTAAAGATAGAAAACTATTTCTTGTGAAAATTTTCTTTGTTATTTCAACATTATTCATAATTTCTTAATATCATGCATGCCATGCACTCTCCACTAGATTTAGAGCAGTGGCCAAGTTGGGCAAAAAAAATCACAACCCCGTCACACTTACATTTTTATTTTGTTAAGTTTATGAAAAAGTAATTTAAAGTTAGTTGAACTCTGTCTAAAATGTTCAGTGCAATCATAAGAATACTGATTTCAGTTCAAATTCTGAAGTTAAGCCTTTGATGATAAATTATGAGGTTGCTGTCCTAGGTGAAAAAAAAGTACACTTCTACAATATACTAAAAGTGCTCTATTTTCGTGCACTTATTTTGTACTTAATATACTAAATATTCTTCTTTAGTAAGATAATCTTAAGAACATCTAACTGTGCTATTTTGAGACAGTATGAAATATGAACTAAAATGTGCTTTTAATATACTATCTCAGTATTTAAAATGTGTATTTAGTTACCACTTGTAGTACACTACGGGTTCAAATGTACTATAAGTGGTATCTGAATACATTTTTAAATACAGAGACCTGGGGTCACAAAAAAGTGTCCACTTCAGGCTTTAGTATAGCAAAAGTGTGAGATTTTACTTAACCTTTATATTTGCATTTACTGAATTAGTGTGAGGGACATCTGATTAATAGGAAGGGGGAAGGAGATAAGGGGGAAAAAGGTGAGAACATCGCATGGGGCGGGGGCATGCTTTGCAAGATATGTTTTTTTGTTTATTTTTTAAAATTTGCTTTACATGTTCATTTGTAGTTACTTTAAGGGATTATTAATTTATTTTTAATACCGTATATAACTGTAATGCAGGATATTTAAGACAATATTGGCAGATTAGATGGCAATACTGAGCTAAACTGCAAACTGTTTACCCTCTCTCTCTTTACCATTCCCACATCTCAGACCTCAAAAACATAAAATATTCCCCATTAAAGACATTAGTTTTTAAAGTAAGCGTAAAGGAAACAATGTACAGTACTTATTGAAACAACCAAGTACCCTTGTAAGATTACAAGTACCCTTGTTAATGTTGTGAATGCTCAGAAAACGAATACATTTTGGTAAATTAAAAAAAAAAAAAAAATGTCTAAGTCCAAATCGTACCAGTTTCGTGGAATGACTTATGCACAGGCAATTTCTCTTGCAAATGCTCTATTTTTTATTTTGCTTAGGGCCTTGCACAAAACATTTACTGCTAGCAATTACTGACGTATTCTGTATTGTTATGCATTTTATAAGTACACTTTGATTTCAGCGAGAGACTGTAAAATAGCATTGTTTCAATGAACAGACCTACTAAATTAATGCATACTCACCTACATGGAGACTGAGAGGATGCCTATTAATGTTTCCGTGTCACATCACCGCGTTTATGTGCACAGCCACGTGTAGTGAGTTAAAAGTCGTATCTAAAGATATAGAATGCGTTAGCCAGAATTAGAAAAGACACTTAAAAGTCTCGTGTAAGTGCACTTGGTTATTATTATGCTTGATAAAGAATATTTAAAACAAAAATACATTAATTTGTATCTTAAATCAGTTTTAATACTTCACAACACATATATAGTTAACTTCTAATGAATTTTAAATGTTTTTTTTTTCTTTACCATGTCCAGCTTTAACTACTCATCAACCGTGTTTATTTGCCGGCCTGCACACACAAACACGGCCATTTAAACAGCGCGTGCCAATATTACCACAGAAACCCACCTTCACTTAAAATGCATTTGAAAACGCTTGAATTATAAACAGTTTCAGAAAACAAACACTATTTAGGATCACACAAACTGCAGTTTGAGCTAGCCTGCTATGCTAATTCACCTAGCAAGCTAGTGACACTTAGCATGGCAACGTGGAAGGTGACAACAGGACAGTGACATAGTAAATATTCACTTAAATACGATCTAGAAAATATATAAACATAACAAGGCTGCAGTCTTCATCACGCTGTCACCTGATTATGGATGTTATTCCACTTAGATCCCATCGGTTTCCGTATTTAGCGCATGTCTACTAGTGAAGTGACGTAAGAGTAAAGCGCGGGAAACCGCCCACAAGTCTGATCAATGGGGCTGTAAACTCAACCCGACCAAAATAACTAACTATAACAGAAAATTCAGATCGCATTCATTGATAGTAACACTACAAATCTTGCAAACTATGCAGCTTTGCAACAGTTTTCGTAGCAGTGATAAACATGCCAATATGGACACATTTTGCCATTGAAATGAATTGGAAAGTGTCCCAATCAACCTGAATTCACCCTATATATAAAAAAGTGATTGAAAACAACATGTAAAGTTAAATAAACTACATAATTGTTACAATATATTAGAATCTGCTTGGCATTTGATTAAAAAAAAAAAGTTAATGCTCTTAAAAACAAAACATTCATGCTAAAAGCACATGCCAAATATTTAAAGTGTTCATTTTGAAGACAGTATAACTTTAAAGGGTTAGTTGAACCAAAAATGAAAATTGTCATTTATTACTCACCCTCATGCAGTTTCACACCCGTAAGACCTTCATTCATCTTCAGAACATAAATTAAGATATTTTTGATGAAATCCAGTGGCTCCGTGAGGCCTGAGCAATGACACTTCCTCTCTCAAGATCCATTAAATGTATTTAAATCAGTTCAAATCACTGCTTCAGGACACTTTGGAGCATGACGAATCTGCGTATCAAATCATGATTCAGATCGCCTGTCAAAACGCCAAACTGCTGAAATCACGTGACTTTGGCGCTCCGAACCACTGATTCGACACACTAATTCATAACGCTCCGAAGCTTCCTGAAGCAGTGTTTTGAAATCGGCAATCACTAAATAAGTTTTGTTTTTTTTGGTACACCAAAAATATTCACTTTACAATATTAATATTGAACCACTGTACTCACATGAACTGATTTAAATGTTTTTAGTACATTAATGGATCTTGAGAGGAAATGTCATTGCTGGCTATGCAGTCCTCACAGAGCCATTGGATTTCAACAAAAATATCTTAATTTGTGTTCTGAAGATGAACGAAGGTCTTACAGGTGTGGAACGACATGAGGGTAAGTAATAAAATGACAATTTTAATTTTTAGGTGAACTAACCCTTTAACTTCAAATAAAAATATCCAGAAACAGAGGTGCATTTGAAGTGCTTTTATTGGCTTAATGCTTTGCGCGGCGGGGTTTTAGATCTTGTTGAAGGCTGCGACATCCATTGACTGTACATAGTCCTCAAAGGCTGTGATCAGTTCCTCCAGCTGGTCTGTTCCAACTTTATCATCCTCCACGACACAGGCAATCTGCAGCTTCTTGATGCCGTAGCCGACAGGCAACAATTTAGCTGTACAGGAGAAGTCAAGTGACAATTAGAAACAAATTAGCCAAAACGGTGATGGCCAATATCATTTTTTTGGTAGGCATAACATCAGTTTTAGTGACTAGTAATTGCATTCAAGAGATGGAATTGATTGACTTACATTGTCCCCAGACTAAACCGTCCAATTGAATGCTGCGGACACACTCCTCAAGCTTGGTCATGTCAGTTTCATCATCCCAGGGCTTGACGTCCAACAGGATGGAAGACTTGGCGATAAGTGCAGGCTCTGCTCAGACGTTAAAAAGACAGTGTCAATTGCAAAGCATACAAAGGAATCCAACAATCACGATTTAATGACTAGTAAATGTCAGATTAAAAAGTGTTTCAATCACAAGACTCAGCCGAAAGATGGTTATGAGAAGTCATCATTGAACTAGTCACAATGTTGCTATATGTACACTATCGGTCAAAAGTTTGATATGCGTTTTATGCTCACCTAGGCTGCATTTATTTACAGTAAATGCAAACAAATATTATAAAACCTTACAATTAAAAATAACTTATTCCTGTGATGACAGTCTTCGGGGGTCACACGATCCTTCAGAAATCCTCCTAATATGATTTGCTGCTCAAGAAACACGTTCAAAACTGTTTTTGCTGCTTAAAGGGTTAGTTCACCCAAAAATGAAATTTCATTACTCATCCTCATGTCGTTCTACACCCATAAGACCTTCATTCATCTTCAGAACACAAGATATTTTTGATGAAATCTGATGGCTCAGTGAGGCTTTTATTGACAGCAATAACATTCCCTTTTTCAAATGCCCAGAACGAAAGACATATTTAAAACAGTTCATGTGACTGCAGTGGTTCAACCTTAATGTTATGAAGTGACGAGAATACTTTGTGCGGCAAAAATAACGACTTTATGCAACAATATCTAGTGATTTCAAAACACTGCTTCATGAAGCTGTATGAATCTTTTGTTTCAAATCAGTGGTTCAGAGCGTGAATCAAACTGCCAGAGTCACACAAACTATTGAAGTTTCAAAATACTTAAGACATAACGAAGCCTCGTTTACTGAAATCATTTGATTTTGGTGCTCCGAACCACTGATTCGAAACAAATGATTCGTTAAGCTTCATGAAGCAGCGTTTTAAAAATCGCCCATCACTGGATATTGTTGAATAAAGTCATCATTTAGTTGGCACACAAAAAGTATTCTCGTCACTTCATAACAGTTCATAGTCAAATGAAGTTTTAAATATGTCTTTAGTAGCTTTCTAGGCATGTGAAAGTGTAAATGATCGTGTGGTCAATGCAGGCCTCACTGAGCCATCGGATTTTATCAAAAATATTTTAATGCGTGTTCTGAAGATGAACGAAGGTCTTACGGGTTTGGAATAACATGAGGGTGAGCAATGACAGAAATTCTCATTTTCGGGTGAACTAACCCTTTAAATTATGAAAGCCATGATACACAACCTTTCAAGCTTTTGGGTCATATTTAAAGAAAAGAAAAAAAAAAAAAAAAAAAAAAGTTAACACCTATGCAAGAATGCACTGAATTGATCAAAACTGACATTAAACACTCTTATGTTACAGTTTTCCTTTTTAAATAAATGCTGTTCTTTCCCCCTTTTATTCAAAGAACCCTGAAAAAGAAAGTTTCTACAAAAACAGTTTGATAAGAACCATTATTAATTGATCACATAATAATAATAATAATAATAATAATAATATTAATAAAGCAGCAAATCAGCATTGATTTCTGAAGGAGCATGTGTCACTAAAGACTGGAATAAGGGCTGCTGAAAATTCAGTTGTCATCACGTGAATAAATTACATTTGAATATACATTTAGATAGAAAAGTCATTTTAATGCTGTAATAATATTTCACAATATTCTTGTTTTTACTGCATTTTTAACTCTAAACTTTTGACCATTAGTGTACATTTAAAAGAATAAAAAAAAAAAAAGAAACATACTTTTTGCTTTCTTTGCATTGTATGCTGCAAGCCTCTCCTCCTTGATCTTTTTGGATTCCTCATCCTGCAAAGAAACAGATTCCTGATCAGGTGTGCACGGACATCCAGCAACTGCCTGGACATTTTTCCATTTACTGGTTTTCAGAAACAAAAAGTTGTCCATCACAACATCAGCCGAAAGATGGTGAGAAAATCATCACGTGACCAGATAATTCTATCAAAACACACCATCAGTTCGGTTACCACACTCACCTCTTCCTCATCAGAACCGAACAGATCGATGTCATCATCGTCTTCATCAGCCGCCGCAGGAGCTGCCGCAGTTGTGTCCTGCACACCAGCGGGGCCGTACTGACCGAGAGGCTTCTTCACACCTGGAAGGCTGAAGGCAAGAGGAGGGGAGTGAATCCATGTAACTGGACGAGTGCATGTGTGACAGTCTTTTATCTCCCGGCCTCATCAGAGTTTGAAGGATTGTACATCAGACACTCAGGCGAAAGATGGTGATAGAATAATCATCATATACTGGGGGAAGTAACTGCAAAACATTAAAGGGATAGTTCACCCAAAAATGAAAATGTGATGTTTATCTGCTTACCCTCAGGGAATCCAAGATGTAGATGACTTTGTTTCTTCAGTAGATCACAAATGATGATTTTTAACTGCAACCATTGCGGGCTGTCAGTTGTATAATGCATGTCAAGGGGAACTCAATCTAGAAGAGTCAAAAAAACATGCACAGACAAATCCAAATTAAACCCTGCAGCTCGGGACGGCACATTGATGTCCCAAGACACGAAACGTTCGGTTTGTGCGAGAAACCAAACAGTATTTATATCATTTTAACCTCTAAAACACCACTATGTCAAACTGCGTTCAGCATCCGGTTGGTGAGGTCAGAAAACACGTTGATGACAGAAGTGATCTCTCACACTTTGCTTCAATGAGTGCGAGACATCACTTTCGTCATCAGAGCGCGTTCAGACCTCACTAACCGGATGTGGAGGGCATGGCGTTTTAGAGGTAAAAAAAAAAAAAAAATGATATAAATACAGTTCAGTTTCTCGCACAAACTGAATGTTTCATGTCTTACAATAATCAATGTGTCGTCAGGAGCTGCAGGGTTTAATTTGGATTTGTCTGTGCATGTTTTTTTGACTCTTATAGATAAGAGTTCCCATTGACATACATTATACAACTGACAGACCACAACAGAGTATTACGTTGGAGTTAAAGGGTTAGTTCACCCAAAAATGAAAATAATGTCATTACTCACCCTCATGCCGTTCCACACCCGTAAGATCTTCATTAATCTTTGGAACACAAATTAAGATATTTTTGTTGAAATCTGATGGCTCAGTGAGGCCTGCATAGCCAGCAATGACATTTCCTCTCTCATATTTAAATCAGTTCATGAGAGTACAGTGGTTCAATATTAATATTATAAAGTGATGAGAACATTTTTGGTGCGTCAAATCAGTGGTTCGGAGCACCAAAGTTTTTTTGGCGCACCAAAAATGTTCTCATCACTTTATACTGATTCAAAACTCTCCAAAGCTTCATGAAGCAGCGTTTTGAAATCGGCCATCATTAAGTCGTCATTTTGTTTTGTTTTTTTGGTGCACCAAAAATATTCTCATCGCTTTATAATATTAATATTGAACCACTGTACTCACATGAACTGATTTAAATATGTTTTTAGAACATTAAATGGATCTTGAGAGAGGAAATGTCACTGCAGGCCTCACTGATCCATCAGATTTCATCAAAAATATCTTAATGTGTGTTCTGAAGATGAACGAATGTCTTACGGGTGTGGAACGACACAGGGATTTAGTGACAGAATTTTCTTTTTTGGGTCAACTAACCCTTTAAAAATCATCAATTGTGTTCTACTGAAGAAACAAAGTCACCTACATCTTGGATGCCTTGAGGGTAAGCAGATAAACATCAAATTTTTGGGTGAACCAACCCTCTAAATATTACAATCAAGCATCATATTACCTGCCCTTCTCCTTCTGGTAAGACTTGATGTGGTTGTACCACCGCAAAGCATGGCAGAGGTCAGCTGATGGGGCACCAGATAGGGCATCAAACACTGCAATATCAGCCTGAGAGGGAACATACCTGCAATAACAGTCAAATGCGTACAGATATTGATGTTTTTCATGGATCAACAGTACAGCAAAGAAAATATGACACCTCATAAACACTTGGGGGAGGGGGAAGGGTACTACTACAAATACAGATCCTAAAATAATTATACATACGACTGTATTAGTCATGCCAAAGAAATTAATATCTACTGCATTTGATGTTTATCATTACAACCATTAGCATTAAAGCATATGAAAGAAAATAGTACAGGCATAAGTTGTTACAGAGCAACTAAGAACATATAAAATAGCTTACCCCTCGATATAACTTTTGTCTGCCAGAAACTCATTCAGAACTTTGAGTCCAGCGGGTGTTTTGAGATCACCAAAGCCCATTTTTGGAAGTTACCTGTGAGACCTCGTGCACAGACGTCGTGCCCTGAGCTTGGAGGAAGAGCGAAGGAACGAGAAAAGAACGTGAGATGGTCTTTATACGTCTGACGCCATGACTCCTCCCACGCTGACATATTTACAAAAAAAAATCATTTTTAACAATCATTTACGCTGGGTATGCTAAACGTAACTTTTGTAGATAATAAGGATCGCAAGATAAGCCTATCATATGTTTCACAGACACAACAATTACTGAAAAACATGTTGAGTGTATGACTTTTAACGTGAAATATGATTAGGAAACGACCGCTTTTATGAGCGGAAATGACGCATAAATGTAAAAGTTCAATATTATTATTTTAAAATGTTTTTAACATTTTACTGCATTTTTACATACATAAATGCACGCATGTGCTTTACTATAGAATAATATGATCCAATTAAATGTTTTTGTCATAAGATCGACGTAAATCGGCTATTTCCGTCATCTCTTCCGTAATCACCCGAGTGCGCACTCACAACTGAATGTACCGCAGTAACGCTGTTCTGGTCTAGAAGGCCAAATAGCGTCAAGGTAAGATTTAAAGATTGCATTTCGTCTAGATAAGAGTGTAAAGAGCTTTTTATCTGGACATTTGCTTAGTGAATAAGTGTTATCTTTATAAACGCATGCGAAACATGGGTAATTTACAGTAACGTTCTCCCTGTCCTTGAAGCCACTGTGCTGCTGAGTGTTAGCCTGCTAACTAGTGTGTATAGAATGGAAATGTCAACAGCATTTAAGTGTTTGATGTACTTTGCCTTTAGTGCAATACATAGATACATTTAAAATGGTTATTTTATGAATTCTTATGTTTATATAAACATGTAATGTTGTTGTTATAAAATCTAGGGTTTTGTAATCTTTGCCATAGGACTTAATGTACCTACTGTCAGCACTCAGCAGAGATTTATTATTAATACTGTCACTTGCACATCTAAGATCTGATTATAAAGGCTATATTGTGGCTATTTCTTTGTAATGTCCTTGTGTTTCAGAGTACTGTGGCATATTTATCCTTTGTTAACCTAGATATTATGCATTGAAATAGTGGGGATCAACATGTTACGTGTGCTTCTAATCACTTGGCATTTTCTTCTACAGCGACATGTTGCGTTTGCCAGCAGTAAGTCGGGCTTTGGCTGGGGCGGCCCATTCCAAGGGCTCCATTGCCACCACTAACAATGGTAATTTGCTGCATGCATTCCTTTATAATCTTTCAAAATCAAGTGTGATACCCATTTTTTGTGCAACTTTACTTGCTTGTCAGTTGTTTTCTCACACTAGCTTGTTTTTGTGACAGTGCGGACCTCAGTCCGGGCCTCAAGCAATATGGTTGAAGTGTTTGTAGATGGAAAGCCTGTCATGGTGGAGCCGGGGACTACTGTACTACAGGTAACGATGCAGTGATCATTTCCTTTTAATAATTCTATGCAAAGATTGTACGTTCCTTGTTGGATGTTTACATGCCGACTGTGTTTAGGCTTGTGAGAAAGTTGGTGTGCAGATTCCTCGTTTCTGTTATCATGATCGTCTGTCAGTGGCTGGTAACTGCCGCATGTGTCTGGTGGAAATTGAGAGAGCGCCGAAGGTAACGTGCATCATTCATCATTCTTAATTAGGGTTGCAAAATTCCAGGAATTTTCAAAGCTGGAAACTTTCCATGGGAATTAACAGGAATATATGGGAAAAAACAGGGAATTTGCAAAATTGGAGGTTAGCCTATAACAGGGTACTTAAATGTAGTTGAAAAGTTTTGGTTAAAACAACCAGATTTAATGCAATTTCAGTTCATTTTTTACCCTGCACGTTTCTCAGTCACATTCACACAGCACACTACTTACTGCAGGGCTATTGAGGACACACCCCCTGCATGCACTGATCATTCCCCCAGTCCATAACATGCACATTTGATCAAAAATACAGAAAAACAGTAGTATAACTATTTAAAATAATGGTTTTCTATTTTAATATACATTAAAATATAATTTATTTCTGTGATCAAAGCATCATTACTCCAGACTTCAGGGTCACATGATCCTTCAGAAATCCTTTTAATATTATGATTTGATAATTAATTAATAACTTAATAACCTGAGATACTTTTTTCAGGATTTTTGATGAATGAAAATTTAAAGAACAGCATTTATTTAAAATATAAATCTTTTGTAACAATATACACTACCATTCAAAATTTTGGGGTCAGTAATTTTTTTCTTTCTTTTTTTTGAAAGAAATTAATACTTTTATTCAGCACGGATGTGTGAAATTGATAAAAAGTGATATTAAAGTGATTTTGTTAGAAAAGATTTCTATTTTGAATAAATTCTGTTCTTTTTAACTTTTTATTCATCAAAGAATCATGAAAAAAGTATTACAGGTTCCAAAACAATATTCAGCAGCACAACTGTTTCCAACATTGATAATAACTGAGTATCAAATCAGCATATTAGAATGATTTCTGAAGGATGATATGACACTGAAATAAATAACACATAACAATTGCTGCAATAGAAATATATTTATTTTACATTTTTACTAAATTAGTTAATTAATTAATAACTGTTATTTCATGTTATGACCAAACAAAATGTTTATATTTATGTTTTTATACACAGCAAAATCCCCGGTGTTAAATCAACTCTGCTCAGATTACATATGGTCCCTCTCTATATAGTGTTAAAGTAACACTGAAGCAGAGTGAAAGTTAATTAAGTGATTCAACGCATTTATGATTGAGCATTAGTGATGAACACCTGCTGTTAACAAGCAGAATCACTGAAAAGAAACACAATAACTACAAAGGACTTCCATCCACAGCCTTAGATGAAATCAACTGAAGATAAAAGACATTAAATCTCTTAAGATCTGATTAAACAACTCCACAAACAGCATATTATCATCATATTAACTGTAACTCTGCTTCAGTGATATCTTAACTCTATGTAGAGAGGTACCATATGTTCTCTGAGCAGAGTTGATTCAACTCTGGGGATTTTGCTGTGTATGATACATTTTATATAAATATTATAAATTTATATAAATTTCCCCAAATTTCCAATTAATTCCCATAAATTCCTGTTAAGTTTCCAAATTGGAATATTGCCAAAATTCCCCAGGTTAAGTTCCCGTGAAAAAGTTTCCGGAAATTCTTTGCAACCCTATTCTTAATGCGCATTATCGAGTACTTTAAGCACGTTTTTCCCATCTGTTCTTCAACAGCCTGTTGCAGCGTGTGCAATGCCTGTCATGAAAGGGTGGAACATTTTGACCAACTCAGAGAAAACGCGTAAAGCCAGGTTTGAGAAGCAGTTTCTATATATACTTCTCACACAGAGTTGTCATCATCACATATAATATTTGTTTTTATTTCTTATTGTGCCTTTGATAGAGAGGGAGTCATGGAGTTCCTTCTTTCCAACCACCCTCTTGACTGTCCGATCTGCGATCAGGGAGGAGAGTGTGATCTGCAGGTAAGAAAAGCATTGTGTACTGCAATTTGAGAGAACTTAAGTATCTACTCAAGAATGGAAATATCCCTGATGCATTTTTTATAATCATCTTGATGTTGTGCTGTATGTATAGGACCAATCGATGATGTTTGGTGCTGACAGAAGCCGTTTTACAGAAGAGAAAAGAGCAGTGGAAGATAAAAACATCGGACCACTCATCAAAACAATCATGACCCGCTGTATACATTGCACACGTTGTGTTCGGTGGGTTGGAGATCTATTATTGTACAAGCTACATAAATGCACTAAATGTATGTTATGCAGCGCTTAACAGTATGGATTATTTTCTGATGGCCCAATTCAATTAGTAGTTTATTAGCATCAAAAATAGTAATGTTTATGTGATATCAGCACACACAAAAAATGAATTAATAATTTACTTCAATATATATTGTAATTTACTAATAATTATAATTAGATAATTTATAAAAACAGTTAGGTTTGATATATTAACAATAATATAATTTTTATAATAAGCATTACTGTCTTTTGTTATCATGTCTATTACCTGTGTTTTTAAATGGCACTAGTAATACTTCTCTTTCTACAAATATCAATTTGTTTTGTAACTTTACAGTTTTGCCAGTGAGGTCGCTGGTGTGGAGGACCTGGGAACTACAGGACGCGGCAACACCATGCAGATTGGTACCTACGTAGAGAAGATGTTCATGTCTGAATTGTCTGGTAACGTGATTGACTTGTGTCCTGTTGGAGCACTGACATCCAAACCTTACGCCTTCACTGCCCGACCCTGGGAGACCAGGTACAACCCTGAGAGAGTGTTTGCTCTCATTTGTTAATTTGTAACCTTATATTTGAGTTTTTAATATGCTGCCTTGTAACCCCTTAACTGTCACCTCCCTGTTTAAACATAGACGTGAAAATGCACTATCCTAAAAATACAGACCTAATTTTTGTCATAATATCACTTCTGTCACAAAACAATCACCAAATATGGAACCTTGAGTCTCAAATAATATGTGTGTTGTCAAGATTAGAAAAAGTTTTGATTATAAAACGGTACCGTTAACATGGTTAAGCCAATGTCTAACACTAGCTATGTTTCCATTCATCTATTTTTATGCACATTTTAGGATATTGCATTCAAAAAATGCTGTATGGAAAGGCCAAGATGTGCATAAATTCTTAAAATGCAGATAAAAAATGTATCCGACTCATTTGAGAGCACACGATTGCGTTCACACACACCAGGCATCTGAATGCAAGATAACATGACAGCGTTTATTGCGTTTTGTCTGTGTGCTCTGAGTTGCAAATAATTCATTATATGCAAAAATGATTATATACAGTGGCTTCTACTGCAGCAACTTCTTTTTTTTTTTTTTCTTAGCGCCAGTTTATCAAGAAGTGGCAATTTTGTTCTCTTCGAATAACTTATGTGATATATCAAATTTGCACACAAGTAAAGTTTTGCAACTTTGGATGAAAACATAGCTACTGACAGTTAAGGGGTTTTAATACTTAATTAAGTTAAAGTATTACATTTTTGAAAATGCAGTTCTCATGTGTCTACAGAAAGACTGAGTCCATTGATGTGCTGGATGCTGTCGGCTCCAACATTGTGGTGAGCACCAGGGGTGGTGAGGTCATGAGAATTCTGCCCCGTTTAAACGAGGATGTCAATGAGGAATGGATATCCGACAAGACCAGGTGAGCGCATAAGCTCCTAGAATATGAAAACACCTCTCTTTCTCCATTAACACACACTCATGGTTCATCTACTGTCCTGTCTCTGGCCCTCCCTCTCTCAGGTTCGCATATGATGGACTGAAGAGGCAGCGCCTGACCCAGCCCATGGTGAAGGATGCCAGTGGGCAGCTGGTTGCCACCACCTGGGAGGATGTTCTTACACGTGTGGCTGGAGCAGTGAGTGATTGCATATTATAAACTAGAATCATACATGTATCTGTTCAGTATGATATGCTTTGTCATTTGCAGACACTAGATTTCACTGGTTGTGATTTTTGTGTTTTGCAGCTCCAAGGAGTTCAGGGTTCTGAGGTAGGAGCTATTGCTGGTGGGATGGTAGATGCTGAGGCATTGGTGGCTCTGAAGGATCTTCTAAATAGGCTGGACAGTGAGACCCTCTGCACTGAGGAGATTTTCCCAATGACTGGTGCCGGGTGAGTCCTTATCCATTAAGAATCATGTCTGCCTGATTTCAGTCATAATATCTCTTCTTGATTTCAAGTAATTATTAGTGGATTTTATCTAATAACAATAATGTTACTGCAAACATCACTGTTACTATTGGTCATACCAAGGGTTAGAGATTTTCAACAAACTGCTAACTTTAAAGGGTTAGTTCACCCAAAAATGAAAATTCTGTCATTTATTACTCACCCTCATGCTGTTCCACACCCGTAAGACCTTCGTTCATCTTCAGAACACAAATTAAGATATTTTAGTTAAAATCCGATGGCTCAGTGAGGCCTCCATAGGGAGCAATGACATTTCCTCTCTCAAGATGTATAAAGGTACTAAAAACATATTTAAATCGGTTCATGTGAGTACAGTGGTTCAATATTAATATTATAAAGTGATGAGAATATTTTTGGAGTGCCAAAAATAACAAAATACGACTTATTTAGTGATAGCCGATTTCAAAACACTGCTTCATGAAGCATCGGAGCACAAGTGAATCAGTGTGTCGAATCATGATTCTGATTCACTGTGCTCTGATGCTTCCTGAAGCATTGTTTTGAAATCGGCTATCACTAAATTAGTCATTATTTTGTTATTTTTGGTGCTCCAAAAATAAGTAATAAATGACAGAATTTTCATTTTTGGGTGAACTAACCCTTTAAGGATTTGACTTGTAGCAACCATATTTCAACATGATAAAAACTGTTTTAGGTAACACTTTATTTTACATTCTCATTTTATTTTATGTAAGATGCGTCCCTGTTAAACATCTTACATGTACATAATGTATTAATAACAGTAAATTATGCATAATTTCAAGCACGTAACCCTGAACCTAACCCTAATTATATAGTAAGTAAATTACTCACTACTTATTGTATATTACACTGTAACAAGGGCAGTTTAAAAATAGTGTAACCCTACTTTGTAATGCAAGCTCACTCACTTCTTCTGAAAATGTGAAAATTGTTTCTTTTTAAAAAAATATTTAACTTCTGATAACTGGTCCTGATATTTAAGGTGCTGATTAGCTTAAAAGGATAGTTGTAAAATGTAAATCGTCATCATTTACTTGCCCTCATGTCATTCCAAGCCTGTAAGACTTTAGTTCAATTTTTTTCAACACAAATGAAGATCATTTTAAATGAACTTTTGAAAGTCTATTCCACCAAAACTTTCCAAAAAGTTTTTTATGAAAGTAATCTATCCCCCGGTTTCACAGACAAGGCTTAAGCTAGTCCTGGACTAAAATGCATGTTTGAGCTGTTTGAACTGAATGTAACTTGGACTGACATATCTTAAAATATATCAGAGCCATTGTTTTGTCTCAAGATCCCCACCAGTAATGTTTTTTTTTCCAGGGTACGTTCGTAAAAGCTACTTAAATATCCTAATAAAATATGGCTATATGAATCAAGCTGTTTAATCCAGGTCTTGAATTGCTTGAACTGATTTTAATGTAGGCTTTTATTCACATACAAACATTCATCAATTAACATTCATGAGCACAAATATGGTCAACGGCAGCTTGACACATGAAAACAAACCTCATTGGTTCTTGTGTGTCAAAAAAGAATGTTTTAGCTTCAATTAATAAGGATTAGGATATCTTTATGAACTTGTTAAAGCTTAAATGTTGGTGTAATGGACTTTCCATGGAGGTACAGAAATCTCTCCAGTCATTAGTGTTTAGAAGATGAACAAAAGTCTTATGGGTATGGAATTGGGGGCGAGTAATTGATTCCAATTTTTTTAGTGAACTATCCCTTTAATCTTACTATTTGTGATCTAAACTTATTTTGCTCTTTCGGCTCCTTAGAACCGACCTGCGCTCCAATTACCTCTTGAACAGCCGTATCACTGGCATTGAGGAGTGTGACCTTCTGCTTCTGATTGGAACAAACCCACGTTACGAGGCACCTCTCTTTAATTCACGCGTCCGCAAAAGGTAAAACCATTGAACACTCTGTTTGCAACCAGTTGAGCAGGTGTCATTTCCCTTCATACCACTTTTTTCTTTCTTTTTATACCCATTCTTCAGTTGGTTGCATAACGAGCTCCAGGTGGCCATGGTTGGTCATAAGGTTGACTTAAGCTACACTTACAACCATCTGGGTGAAACCACACAAGTTCTGCAAGAGATCGCTGCTGGAACACACCCTTTCTGCCAGGTAACATTACATACTGTTGTAATGTTGTGTTTACTTCAGGTTTTTCCTAAGCATGACAGCATCAGAAGTTGCCTCTTGAGTGCAAATTAATTGGAGTATGGTTTTGTATTTCAGGTCTTAGCCCAGGCCAAAAAGCCCATTGTAGTGGTGGGTAGCTCCTCTCTCCAGAGGGAGGATGGGGCAGCCATCTTCAATGCTGCATCCACAATTGCTCAAAATGCTCGAGCCAGCAGCAGCGTTGAGGAGGGATGGAAGGTTCTCAATGTGCTGCACAGGTCAGCTACTGCCATAAGTGTGTGTGCATAAGATCATTTCTTTTCTATATTGTTCTGTGTGAATAAAAGAATTGTGAATGTTGACCCTTTGCTTAACACAAGCACTGACCTTGTCATATACATGTGACCTCAGGGTGGCCAGTCAAGTGGCAGCCCTGGACCTGGGTTACAAGCCTGGTGTTGATGCCATCCGGAAGAACCCTCCCAAAGTACTGTTTCTCCTTGGAGCCGATGCTGGTTGCATCACCAGAGCAGATCTTCCCAAAGACAGCTTTATCATTTACCAGGGTCAGTAACCTCACTTGCCTATTTTGTATTCTATACCAGCGATTGGGAACACTTGAGTTGTGTACCTCAATCTAATGGTAAGCGGCTTGCATCCAAATACAGTATATTCTTTTGGGATTAATGGCACCACATGCTTATCCAGGTCACCATGGAGATGTAGGTGCACTCATGGCTGATGTCATCATGCCTGGAGCTGCATACACTGAAAAGTACGGCACATACGTCAACACAGAGGGCCGTGCCCAGCAGACCAGAGTGGCGGTCACTGCTCCCGGCATGGCACGCGAGGACTGGAAGATTTTGCGTGCCGTTTCTGAGGTACACTCCTTAAAACCTGTACTTTAACAATGTACAGCATATTGTACCTGAGCTATTCTTTAGATTAAAGTGTAGACTGTTCAGCACAGATTCTTATGTTTTTGTGTGCTCAGCTGGCAGGAGTCACACTGCCGTATGACAACCTGGATGAGGTAAGGAGACGGCTGGAAGAGGTCTCTCCTAACCTGGTGAGATATGATGATGTAGAGGAAGCCAATTATTTCAAACAAGCCCATGAGCTTTCAAAGGTTTGTGTTCTTCTTTTATGTAAATTATTGTTTTAGATCTGCACTAATTGAACAGTTTACTAATGTTGTCCTGTTCTTTAGGCTGTGAATCAGTCATTGCTTGCAGCTCCTATTGTCCCTCCTCAGCTCACAGTGAAGGATTTCTACATGACAGGTAGAGTAACAAATATATTATGTAAATACATTATTTACTCACCCTCAAGCCATCCTAGGTGTATATGACCATCTTCTTTCAGATGAACACAATCAAAGATATATTTAGAAATATCCTGACTCTTCCATGCTTTATAATGTGAGTAAAAGAAAGTGAAAGTGACATGACATGTAGCCAAGGATGGTGTCCCATACTCGGAATTTGTGCTCTGCATTAGTGCACACACACACACAGCAGTGAACAAACACACACACACACCCGGAGAAGTGGGCAGAGCTTGCTCAACCTTTGGGTTACATGTCTGATTCTCTAACCATTAGGCCACGGCTGCCCCCATAACTGAGTGAAAAATATCTGTATTTAAAACTTTATAAATTAAAATAACTAGCTTCCGGTAGATGACCGTACGCATACTTCGCAAGTCGACTTGCGGAGTATTGCAAACCCTGACGCAATGTATGACATAGGACAGTGTTATTTAAAGGGTTAGTTCACCCAAAAATGAAAATAATGTAATTTATTACTCACCCTCGTGCCGTTCTACACCCCTAAGACCTTCATTCATCTTCAGAGCACAAATGAAGAGATTTTTGTTGAAATCCGATGGCTCTGTGAGGCCTCCATAGGCCGTTTCCTCTCTAAAGAACCATTAATGTACTAAAAACATATTTAAATCAGTTCATGTGAGTACAGTGGTTCAATATTAACATTATAAAACAACGAGAATATTTTTGGTGTGCCAAAAAAACAAAATAACGACTTATATAGTGATGGCCGATTTCAAAACACTGCTTCAGGAAGCTCCGGAGTGTTATGAATCTTTTGTGTGGAATCAGCGGTTCGGAGCGCCAAAGTCACGTGATTTCAGCAGTTTGACGCACGATCCGAATCATGATTCGACACAAAAGATTCACTCCGAAGCTTCCTGAAGCAGTGTTTTGAAATCGGCCATCACTAAATAAGTCGTTATTTTGGCGCACCAAAAATATTCTCGTTTATATGTATATCGATTTTAGAATATAAATATATCGATATAAATATATTTAAATATATCGATTTTTAGAATATCATATTAAATGCTGGATGGCTTATGTTGATAAATGGCATGCATTAAATTTAAAACGTATTGAATGATGGAGAAAATGCTGTATTACTGTTAATAAAAATAAAGCTGCATCTGATTATGCTATGTTAGCTACTTGACAAAATAGTGTTTTTCTCTGAGGCATGGTAAAGCATGGTACTCGTAAAAAATCAAGAAAATTAGATTTAAACAATATATAAATATTGTTTAATATTATTGTATAATGTAGTAAATATTGTATAATTATATTGTTATATAATTAATATAATATATTAAACAATTTTTCTGTCTATAAATATATCAAAACAGTTGTTCCGTTGTCAATTAAGAGAAAATAAAAAGACATGTAAATATTAAAGCGTCTTTGGTGTTTCCATGGTTTCTACAAAATAAAACCGGAAACCGACGGTAACGCAGGAATGACGCAATTGACAGGCGACTCCTCACGTCCCGGAGTCTTGGTTAAAATTGCAATTTTCTCACGATTTACAAATAGTTGCAAACATTTGGGATATTGTAAGTACTCAAGTGAACAAAATATATAACACTGGCCTAGTGTTTTTTTTGGGATATTTTTACTGCAAAAATATTACATATTGCACCTTTAATATATAATTCCTAAAAAAAGTGGGTCCTGACTTAATGGACATGGGAAAATGTGGATCCATTGGTCAAACCAGCTGAGAACCAGTTGACCATAGGATGTTGGAGTATCGCAAGCTTAGACACCTCTTACGGTTCAAACAAATGGGGCTGTACAAAAAATTCAAGCTCCTCTTTTCTTAAATCAAAATCGTACAATATTTCTCTTGAAAATTTCTGTTTGAGACTTCTAATTCTTGACCAGTGTTTTGTTTTGCTCTTTTCTTTGCGGCTCTGCGTTCGTCAATCCGTCATGCATCGGGTCAGAGGTCACTCTTAGTTAATATAAAAATATCCATATTTAACTTTTACAAAAACCCATCGCTTTACTTCAGAAGGCCTTTATTAACCCCCTGGAGCTGTATGGATTATATTTATGATGGATGCATTTGGGCTTCAAAACACTACCATTATAAAGCTTGGAAGAGCTTTAAAACAATATTTGTTTTTACATAACTCTGATTTTGTTCATCTGAAAGAAGAGTCATATACACCTAGGATGGCTTGAGGGTGAGTAAATCATGGTGTAATTTTAATTTTTGGGTAAATCCTTTTAAGTTTTTATGTGTGAATACATTGCTGTAACCTAGTGTATGTCTTTGAAACTGTTGTTTACCATTGCCTTCGGTTGTCTTCCTCTACAGACCCCATTAGCAGAGCCTCTCAGACAATGGCCAAGTGTGTGAAAGCTGTGACAGAGGGAGCAGCCGCAGTTGATGAGCCCTCAATTTGTTAAAACTCCTTCAGGCACACCAATCTTTCCATAGTATCGCACACAAAAGTAGTCATCGTCAAGTACATGTACAAACACATACCTGCAGTTTAGCATACTTTGCTGTTTGTCTCTTGTGTGTTGTATAGACAGAGCAGCAAAATGTGTGAAATGATTTTTTCCCTCATATTTAAATAGGCTTTGAAGGGTGTTGTAAAGTTTTCATTCCCGTGATTAGGCTGAATGAGGTCTGCTTTGTTTTGGAAAGCTCTTATTATGATAAATAAAAATGTATTATATCAATATACTATTGTCACTGTTCACATTGCTGGTTTAAAATATTTAATTTAGAAATAAATTAAATTATTGGTTCATTTAGAAGCATGGACGGAAGTGCAAAGAGAAATTGCTTTCTAAAATAAGCATATTGATTGATTTTCCTTCTTTAATAATGTTGGCAATGTAAATTGCTCTGAAAATAAATATGAAAGTATTTTTTCCCTACCATGTCAGGATCATGCTAGCATTACTGACTGAATAGGATTGATAGGGGGCAACACTTCTAAATCTCTTTACACCCAGTAACACCTGCTTCAGAGTTTATATCACAAGTCTGGTCGCCTTGATAATATTTATTGACAGCAACATAAGGAAAATATGACTGGCAATAATGTTATCACCGCACGTGAGATTGCACTGAATTTGAAGTTGGTGATGTCATTCCAGGCATGGATGAGACGCGTGAGAGGAGGCTGTCGGAAAAGACTTTGGGGGAGATCCCTCAAAACTTGATATCAATGACTGCGGCTTAAGTAAAACTTCACGCCGGCCCGAACACTTCTGACAGCTGGAGACTCAAATGTTAAATCTATATAATGTGTTTGTGAGATCTGTCATCTTTCTAAAAGCCGACAATGAACATACAAAGTTGAATTCCAAAATGGTTGCAGAGGTTGTTGTTGCACTGTTGGCTGTTGTCATGTCCCCCCAGTGCCTGTAGTTGTGCTGTAAGAAGCCTCGCATCCGATGACTAAACCAACACCCCCTTCTCTTTGTGTACGGCTAGTTTTATTTCTATAATCGACAAAGATGTGCCAGTAGGATTCGTACAAAATTATATCCACGCGTTAAAAAACTAAATCTGCTAGCGTTAAGTGCACAGGTAGAGGCGGAATATCCCCACTGAGAGTAATAGCCGTCGACCGTATGAGAAGATCAGCGTAGCTTGTTTAGCACAGGCCGCAGTGATCGGAGGCTGAGCTGCTGCCGGGAAGCAACGGACTCAAGTAAAGGCGGAAGGCCGCTTAACACGCACTGCAAGGCGGGTGCCTCGTTACTCGACTCGGGGGGATTCGGGAAGTTTCACAGGCCAACGGTAACTACGAATTGCGCAGAAATAAAGGAATGTTTGTCGTCAAAATGTGTATCTGATATCACAATTTCTTGTAATATTATTAAAACGCAAACTCATGAAACTAACCAAAATTTACCTGATAAATAAAACCACGAAACTTTAATCGACAACGCGTATTCTCGTTTGACAGGTATTTTGCTTATTATCGATCCTGAGCGTCACTCGCGATTAAAAAAAATATTCCGACGACCTTTATAAAGTTTTAAAATACGTTCAAAATATTTGCACGACGCAACGAAGAAATAGTTTCTGCCGCTCTGATTTTGACCGTATCTTTCGCAAAAAATAATTAAATTGTTACTTCAGGCGCAACACCCAGCTTGCTCAATCCTTGCCTCAAAAGTAACTGATAGTGCTGCCCAAGTACATGATAGAGTAGTAGGCGGGTTGTCCACCGTCCCCTTGCGTTTTCAAAGTTGCTTTGCATGTCAAACGTATTGTACTATGCCCAAACACTTCTACAAGCAAACGTTTTATGATTTAGTGTTTCACCTGCTAAAAGCTCTGCTTACACCTGCTGTTTTTCTCAAGTGTCATTGATGGCTTGTGCTTTTCCTTCTTCCTGTCACTTTAATATTTAATGGTTTGAGCTGTTTATGCTGAGCTGCCTACACACTGCATACTTTCATGAGTGCTTTGAAATTTGTTAGGTGTTGGAGGTGACTGTGCAACAAAAAGCTATTTTAAATCGTATGTCACTTGAGCTGCCGATAACCGAGTGTGTCATCTTTACATTCATGGCTGTATAGTCAGTACAGATGCATAACCTTTATAGTTTTGTATACATTGGTGAGTGCTAGAAACTCACTATAAAGGAGAACAATAATAATGGAAGAGCTAGAAAAGCAAACTATACAGTTAGGGCTTTCTGCAATTGAGGGTAACAAAATTAAAGGATTAGTCCACTTTTAAATTACATTTTCCTGATAATTTACTCACCCTCATGTCATCCAAGATGTTCGTGTCTTTCTTTCTTTCTTCAGTTGAAAAGAAATTAAGGTTTTTGATGAAAACATTCCAGGATTATTCTCCTTATAATGGACTTCAATGGACTCCAGACGGTTGAAGGTCAAAATTACAGTTTCAGAGCAGCTTCAAAGAGCTTTAAACGATAGCAGACGAGGAATAAGAGTCTTATCTAGAGAAACGATCTGTCATTTTTGAAAAATATTTTAATGTATATGCTTTATATAAACAAACGATCACCTTCTAAGTGCTTCCGCCAAAACCGCATTTCCGTATTCTCCAAAAAGTTTATGCTGTATGTTTACGCTCTACTTATGGAATGAACGCAGCGCCAGTTACATTTTTTTTTCCATAAGTAGAATAGGGAAGGCGTAGGACATACAGCGTAAACTTTTTGGAAATGCGGTTTTGGGGGAAGCACTTAGAAGGCGATCATTTGTTTATATAAAGCATATACATTTACATTTTTTTCAAAAATGACCAATCGTTTTGCTAGATAAGACCCTTATTCCTCGTCTGGGATCGTTTAAAGCTCTTTGAAGCTGCACTGAAACTGTAATTTTGACTTTCAACTGTTTGGTGCCCATTGAAGTCCATTATAAGGGGAATAATCCTGGAATGTTTTCATCAAAAACTTTAATTTCTTTTCGACTGAAGAAAGAAAGACATGAACATCTTGGATGACATGAGGGAGGGTTATTTGAAAGTGGACTAATCCTTTAATATTATATTAAAAGCTGGAATACACTACATTGAAGAGATTTTAAAGCACTAGGCGTTATACTTCCCGACTTTGTAAATGTTACAGAGAAAACCGGAGCATCACACATGACTTTAAAGTCATTCTGAACACAACAAACTAATTTAGAAACATGCACCCAATTGCAAGGAGATGAATAACAACTGAAAACAATGTTTAAAATCAAAATATCAAAGATGTTCCTCGATGGAATCATCATCTGAAGCTAAAGAAATCAGGACCTGTGCCCATCATACACTACATCATACTTTCTGTGAAAGACAAAAACAAATGCCCAAAATCTGCAGACTGACAACTATCATCGACTTCTCCAGACTGAAAAATGTGGCAAAAATCTGGACCAAACTCATGTAGTGTATTTCAGCCTTAAAAATATAGTGCAAAAATTGTACAAAAATATATAACATTTAAATAATTTTTAAAATGTGCACTCCAAAAGAAGCTGAATTTGACTTTTGGTAGTCGACTCACATACGGATTCACATACCGTTTTTATTTTTTCATCAGCTGATGTTCCGTAGAGTTCCAGCCCTGGGATGTATGAAGGCAAACACATCCACTACTCGGAGGTGGACCACAAGCCTCTGTGTTCATATAGTCCAAAGCTTTGCAAGCAGCGCAGGCTCAATGGATATGCTTTCTGCATCCGCCATGTGCTTGAGGACCGGACCGCTCCCTTCAGGCAGTGCGAATATGTAGCCAAGTACAATAGCCAGCGCTGCACCAACCCAATTCCCAAGGCTCATGACCGCAAGTAAGTTTGTGTATTAACAAATGTTTAACCCTTGTGCGTCAAAGTTACATATAGGTCCATAGAGGACAAAAAAAGGGAGCACAGACTTAAGTTTGATCTCATTTTAAAGAAGCCCCTTGGCAGGTTATTGTTGAAGTTTATGAACATTATTTTATATAAAATCTTGATTTTATGAATCATGTTGAACTCTAAAACTGTTAGAAAAGCAAAGCCATAAATCTAAACAAGTTGTGTTCCAAATTTGAGGTTGATATCTCAAAAAATGAGCTTTCAGTAAGATTTTGTTTGGGCGCAGTACCAAACTTTCCCCATTAGATGCCAGCAAAGCTCCACTGGTACACACAGTGTTTGAATTTGTGATTTGAAGTTTTTCTCTCTCAAATATTACACACACACAATTTTTTTATCACACACATGCAAACCACACTCTGACATCACACCAACACACCCACACAATTATAGCTGCATAATTTTCCCATTTGGCTCTATAATATGCAGAAGCAGAAAACAGGAATAAAGCGAGTATTTGCTTTATAGGCCAAATCTGAAAAAAAGCCACCATCTGGTTAAAAAATAGTAAACATTTAAATTTTGAAGCCTTGCCAACAGAATGAAAGCCTATTAACAAAGATTGCATCATTTTTTTTATAGTTAAATGGCCCTGGGATTAAAAATTGCAGTTTTAATGGAGAGGTTTTTGTCCTTAAGATCCTGAGTGGAGCTATTTTGTGTACCTAGTGTAAAATAGATTTATTAAAGGAAATGGGGGTGAAATAGTAAAATTCCAATAAAAATACACACCTGTGCCAAAATTTATGTAGTTGGCATTAACACAGGCAAATTGATCAAAAGAGACAAAAATGTCAATTAGGTCGCACAAGGGTTAAATAAAAGATGTGCATAATAGTGCATAAGAGTACTGAAAACAATCTGCTTGTCTTTTAGGTATTGTAATAGTCACCTTCAGGTTATGGGTGTCCTCCCCAAGAAGGAGCGGAAGAAGAAACAAGATACCATTGAGTCTTTGGCCCTCAAAATTACCGTTCCATCCCTGGCTCTGAAAGCTCACAACGGTCTTGAGCTTTTACCTCCATCCCCACCACCCTCTCTGGCTTGTCTAGATCCCTTTGCCTTTTGCAGGGGAGAAAAAATGTTAAAATCAAGTGGCACATTCCTGAAGAAACCCCAAGAAAGCCAAGCTCTGAACCATAAGCAGAAACAGCAAGATCACAGTGTGGATCCAGCCTTCCCAAACCATCTCAGAACATCTTCTCTTTCTTCAACCCTTCCACATCCTTGCCTCCCTCCTCCACAGACCGGAAGAACCACACAAACACCCATAGTTCCCTCTTCGCCTCACGCTGCAACCCTACAAACCTCGACTGTTCGTTCAGGTTCATTATTCAAAACCTCATCGACACTTCCGGACAGCCATCAGGGCTCAATAGACACGGCTTCAACTGATAACAAAATTAAAATGGACCTTAATCATGCTTTTGATAAAAAGGTTGCCCCTGCAGTTTCGGGGATGGCACCAAGCCGTGATGACATACACAGACGATTAATAAAAATGCGCTCAGTTGCTATGCAGCAACAAACTCCATGTTTGCAAAAGTTTCATAGATTGATGGACCAACACAAGGGGAGGTACCAAGACCTGAATCCACAATTAGGTAGGTAATTTTGACCTGAGATTTTGACATTTAAAAATTAATTTAGCTTTAGTTTGTTTTAAAATACAGCATGTGTTTTAGGGCTTGACTTGTCAGAAGACAGTGAAGAGGAAGATGGAGACTTGGGGAAACTAGTGTCGTATCAGTGCCAGAGACTACAAGAGAAGCACTTTGAGGAAAGGTACAGTAATCCATCAGTCTGACAATCATCCATCCACCACCTAATTTATTGCTAAACGAAAAGATTAACCCACATTATAATGCAGATTTCTGGAATACTTGATTCTGATTGGTCAATTGTGGTATTCTACAACTTCTTGTTTCATTCCATGGCTTCTTTCTCGCATAATAGAATAATTTACTCTCAAATCAATATTTATGTACTCCTTTCACACAAAAGGGTAAGGTACAAATAGAATATGGACTTTCAATTGGTTCAGTGATCTTTTAAAGTAATTTTTGGAAGGTAAAATCTAGAGCAGTGGTTATCAACCTTTTTGACTCCAAGGCCCTCTATTGTCCACAGCAATTTTTGAAGGCCTGACATTCCTAGATTGTGTAAATTCAATTGCAAGATTCCAGAATTTGAATGTTCCCACTGTTTTTAACCAAAGAAGTTACATGACTTTTCCAGTTGTTCATTATGTACTGGATAAGGATCATGATTTTTAAGAATATTTTTGCTAATTTCTTCTCGATAAAATATTTTAGAACTTGGCATACTGTAAATACAAATGTATACAAAATGATTATTCATTATGAAATGCCAATTTAAAAAAAAAAAAGACATTTTCAGGTCTAGAAAACACCTAAAATTAGGCTTCCTAAAAAATCTAAATTTTTTCAAGACTGTGGGAACCCTGGTTCTTTGAAGAAAAGAAAAAAACAGTTGTTGAGAGGGTGAAATAAAATAAGAAATATCTTGTGTTTTTATTGTTTTGCTTGTTTTGTCTCATTTTAAATCATTTTTAGGCATGGGTTCCCAAACCTTTGCATGCTCTGAGTCTGACCCACATAGAGTAAATAGTGGTGTGTGTGTATATATATATATATATATATATCACTACCGCTCAAAAGTTTGGGATCGGTAAGATTTTTAATGTTTTTAAAAGAAGTTTCGTCTGCTCACCAAGGATGCATTTACATAATTAAAAATACAGTAAAAACAGTAATATTGTGAAATATTATTACAATTTAAAATGACTGTTTTCAATTTGAAAATATTTTAAAATAATTAAAAGTAATTTATTCTTGTGTTGGCACTTGGCAGAGCTGAATTTTCAGCATTGTTAATCCAGTCTTCAGTGTCACATGATCCTCCAGAAATCATTCTAATATGCTGATCTGCTGCTCAGGAAACATTTATTGTTTACAATTGTACAAAATATTTGTGTACAATATTTTTTTTTCAGGATTATTTGATGAATAGAAAGTTCAAAAGAACAGTGTTTATTTGAAATCTAATCTTTTGTAACATTATAAATGTCTTTACTGCCACTTTTGATTGATTTAATGCATCCTTGCTGAATAAAAGTATTCATTTCTTTAATTTCTTTAAAAAAAAAATAACTAAAAATTCTTACTGACCCCAAACTTTTGAACGGTAGTGTATAATGCTACAGAAGCTTTGTATTTCAGATAAATGCTGTTCTTTTGAACTTTCTATTCATCAAGGAATCCTGAAAAAAAAAAAGTACACAACTGTTTTCAACATTGAAAATAATCATAAATGTTTCTTGAGCAGCAGATCAGCATATTAGAATGATTTCTGAAGGATCATGTGACACTGAAGACTGGAGTAATGATGCTGTAAATTCAGCTTTGATCAAAGGAATAAATTACTTTGTCAAATATATTCAAATAGAAAACAGTTATTTTAAATTGTAATCATTTTTCACAATATTACTGTTTTTACTGTATTTTTAATAAAATAAATTAAGCGTTGGTGAGCAGACGAAACTTCTTTTAAAAACATTAAAAATCTTACCGATCCCAAACTTTTGAGCGGTACTGTATATATATATATATATATATATATATATATAATATATATAATCTTAATCTTAATCTTAATGGCAAAAAGTGTTCCAATCACCTTGAATTTGATTTATGTATGTATGTATGGGTGCAGTGATATTATTTATGTGGAACTTCAGGTCAGTTCTTTCAATGTGACTCTTTTTAACGCTTCATTTAAAGAACCGACCGATAAGTCATTTGTTTTGTGCTGTATGTTTGTTTTTTCGGTGCTAGAAATACTGCAGTGATCCGTGACACACTTACTCTAAATAAAAGTTATGACCACCAACGTACTTGTTTATTGAATTTGAAAAGTTCTGTTTTCATATTCTTGCATGGCATGAATATGAATGCTTATTTCCACTCTGTGACCCACCAGTGTATCACAACGCACAGTTTGAAAACTGCTGATCTAGAGAATTCTCTTTCCCGTCTCACAGTGCCAGCAGTTCCCGTGCTGAGCGTTTGGCAGGCTTCTGCTCATACCTGAGACAAAAACACACGCACCTTTGCAGGGAGCAGAGGGGCTTCAGGAGAGAGAGGAGATCCCAGCATGCCCTTCGTAAAGCCCTGCTGCAGGCAGCAAGAGAGGAACCTCACCACACCGCACAGCTTATTCAGGAACAACATAAAGAGACCTCCACACCCTCCAGGTAAAAACACACATGCATTAGGGGTGCAACGACACATTGACATATATAAAATAACTAACGAAATGATGTATTGATGCGATGCATAAAATATCAATAACCTTTCAACGACTAGAGTTAAAGAGAATCTATTATGCTTTTTTATATTTTTAACTTCCTTTAGTGTGTAATGTTGCTGTTTGAGCATGAAAAAGATCCGCAAAGTTACAAAGTCTAGTCCAAAGGGAGGTATTCTCTATATCAGTAAGCACTGTTTATGAACTTCCTGAAATGTTTTCTTCTGGGAATGTACACGTCACAATATTCCTCATAATCCCCTTCCAGGGCATATACAAAAAAAAGGGGACGGGGCCTGACGAGATTGAGGTTGAGTTGAGTTTGTAGTGTTTTTACACCCCAGACCTAATTATGGTTATGGTAAGGGGCGTGACATTTCCGAAACACACTCAAATCGGTTGACCAATCACAACACACTGATCCAGCTGACCAATCCGAGCACATTGTGTTTTTGGTAGGAGGGGCTTCATAGAGAAGGAAATAAACAGGGGTGCGTTTCCCGAAAGCATCGTTAGTTAACTATGTTCATAAGTCCCATTGAACTCTATTGGTAACGACGGAACTTGCAACCATAATTTGCAACAATGCAAAATATGTGAAAAATAAGGTTTTCAAGCATGAAAACGTATTCTAATAGAACCCAGAAACAAAATCAAGACTTCGTAAAAGAGCATAATAGGTCCTCTTAAAAAAAAAAAAAAAAACTAGTAACTGGTAAAAAAGGCATATAATATCTTAAAAATTGATATATCAATCGCAGGCCCCTAAATCTTATCAATTCTTAATCATATCTCCTCAAGATTTGGCCTAAATCCCTGTATCCTATTGCTGGCTAAGAGAATCAATACCAGATCGATGAAGTATTGTGATGAAATGTCCAATTTACACCCCTTAAAAGTGCTCGACATGTGTTCATGTTGCAGTGTTCTTATGTTCTGATTCCACAGCACTGCAGTACCATTGGCTGGAGATGACTCAGGTTTGTGTTTGGCTATCGTGAAAGGTGAAGACTGCAGAAATTCAGCCTTACCGTTCACCAGGCACTGCTTTCAACGTATCCTCTCAAAGTTTATATTCTTTGAATCAGTCAGAACAACTCAAATGAAGCTATGGAACAATAGCAGACTGCTTTTGGCTGTTCGTCTGCATTCAGAATGATTTCAACAAACCATCTGCTTTGGTGATTGACTAAAGTTTTACGCGTTCCCTGTGTTGTGTCCTTAATGGTACTCCTTAGATATCCTTCAGAACCGTTCACAGCAGCTGTTCTCAAGCTGCACCGCTCGCTTTGCAGATGGAGCTCAGTGTTCCATTCCTGTCTTTGACATCACGCACCAGACGCCACTTTGTGATGAGCACGCCAAGAAAATGGTGAGACAAAGGACAATTTCATTGTGTAATAAGCTTTTGCTAGTAACTAATTTAACCTTGTGTGCTCTAATGGTGCTTTACAGGACAATTTCCTTCGAGGTGATATCAGCCGGAGAACGTACCACCACCACCAGCAGATTCAGCGGCACAGGCCACTGAAGAAAGCCAAGCCTCCAGCACTCAGTAAGAAGCATAAGAAGAAAGGCAAGCGAGGAGCACCAAAGCGCCCTCAGAAGCCCATTCCTCCCGCGCTGCCCCAGGGTAACCTGGGAATGCCTTCCATTTTGTGCCTGCCCACTCAGCCTTCTGGCATAAGGTGAAAGCCGAGTGTGTTTATGTGTGTGTCTGTGTGTGTGTCTGTGAATGCACACTCATCGTCATTGTGTGTTTTGCAGGAGCCCTTTAACTCCTGATTTAAGTGCAGATGAATTTCCAGATGACATCACCAATGACATCAGTGACATTCCACATGACCTAGAGTTGAATCAGGAGGATTTCTCAGATGTTCTCCCGCGACTCCCGGATGACCTGCAGGACTTTGATCTTTTCGAAGGTAATGGTGCTGTAATTTTAGGGCAGGGAATCGATACAGATTTCCAAATTTGATTTGATTCTGACTCATGTCTGTATATTTGAGTTATAATGTCCATGTTGCTTAAAAAGTGTTATATTCTCTTTATTTATTCATTTATTCATCAAGGAAATTAAAATTGTGTATCAGGGCCCAATCTATGCAGTTACATTCCTATGTTAGTTATTATATAAACATAACCAAAAAGTTGGTAATGTGTAAAACTATCAAAAAATTATAAACTCATGAACACTTAATGTATAATATACCACTGTATTATATATAAATTACAATATAAATATATATATATATATATATATATATATATTACACTACTATTTAAACGTTCGCGGTCAGTAAGTTATTTTAATGTTTTTAAAAGAAGTCTCTTATTTTCACCAAGGCTGCATTTAGTTTATCCAAAATACAGTAAAAACTACAGAAGAGGATTAGGGCCAAGCAATAATAAAAAAATAAAACCACCTCGAGATTAAAGTTGTTAAATTCAAGAAAAAACTTGTTAAATTTCGAGAAAAAAGTTTAAATAAAATGTTGAGAATAAACTCGTTAAATTACGAGAAAAAACTCGTCAAATTTCAAGAAAAAAGTTGAGATAAAATGTTAATAAACTTGTTAAATTACGAGAAAAAAGTTGAGATAAAATATTGAGAATAAAGTAATTAAATTACGAGAAAAAAGTCGTTAAATTATGAGAACAAATTTTGTTAAATTATGAGAAAAAAAGTCATTAAATTTTGAGAAAAAAAATCAAGATAAAATGTTGATAATATAGTCATTAAATTACGAGAAAAAAGTCGTTAAATTACGAATTTGTTCTCATAATTTAACGACTTTTTTCTCGTAATTTAATGACTTTATTCTCAAAATTTAACAACTTTAATCTCGAGATGGTTTTATTTTTTTATTATTGCTTGGCCCTAATCCTCTTCCATTATTACAATTTAAAAAGCTGTTTTCTGTTTTAATGTATTTTAAAATGTAATTTACTCCTGTGATGGAAAACTGAATTTTCAGCATCATTACGCCAGTCTTCAGTGTCATGTTATCTAAACAGTTGTGCTGCTTAATATATTTTGGAAACCATGACACAATTCTTTGCTGAATTTAAAATTCAACAACATTTGAGAAATAGAAAACTTTTGTAACGTTATTAATGTCTTTACTGCCTCTTTTGATCAATTTAATGCATTCTTCCTGAATAAAAGTATTAATTCCCTTCAAAAAACAAACAAAAAAGACTTTCTGACCCCAAACTTTTGAACAGTATGTATTTATAAATCATATTTGAAACTGTATCAAATATTCCATCACTAACAGTAATAACGTAATTCAGAGAAGGATCCATCAAACGGATTCAAAAGGTAACTCTTGAGTTTGTGTCTTTCTGAATAAATCATTAAGATGACAGAAAGAGTCAGTTGTTGGTGACTGAGAGACTACATTGTTTTCAATGTTTCACAAGACCTGTTTTTTTTTTTGCTTTTTTATGCTTTTATTTTGTGTTTTTTCTGTAAATTTGGTATAAATATGATCTCTTTTCATACTTCGGTACCAAGTCGGTACTGAAATTTTAAAAATGTGACGATACCAGCATTTTCCCCTAGCATTTTGAGCACTGAGTGTATTCTTAAACACCTCTGATTGGCCATTGTGTTCACATGCTCAACAGATATGTCTGTGATTGGCTACAATGATCAGCACTTCAAAAACATGTTGTAAATGGACATCACCTGCTTTCAAACGCTCCCGTGTGTATCTGTGTAAGCACTGTGAGCGACAAAGATGTCTGTTTTTGAAGCGTTGATCATCGTAGCCAATCTCAGACATATCTGTTGAGCGCGTGAACACAATGGCCAATCAGAGGTGTTTAATAATCCGCTCAACAGCACTCACAATGCTCTGGGAAATGCTGGTATCAAATTGTGATAATTCATGTTTATTTGTCATTACAGGTAAGAACAGTGAGCTGCTGCCCACCTCTGAGGAAGCCGAGGAATTGGTTCGCGTTCTGCAGGCCATGAGCTCGTACCCAGAATCCCTTGCATGTCTAAGCGGAATGGCTGAGCTTGGTCCCGTAGAAGGGGTAGATTGTCGTAGCATGCCGGGGGGAGTCGTGGATCTACTGAGTGCGCGGCTATCTGCTGAGACTCTTTCCAGCCTGGAGCTGGACCCCAGTCTGCTCCCCACATCAGAAGATGCTTTTCCCCCATCACCTCCATCACCACAGCCCCCTCTGACTCCTCCATCCTCTGTGGGACATCTCACAGACAGCGCATACCCACAGAGACAACCTCATCTTCTAGCTAAGATGGATACCTCCAAAGCAGGTCTGAGCGATCTGCCCCTTGGCAAGGACGAGGACATCTCTCATGGCTCCTGGGGCGTTCTCGCCCTTCCCCTCAGCGACTCCTCACAGTTTCACAGCCTTATTGCCTCGGACGGCCTGCTGATGTCCACAGCCCTCTCAACGCCAATGACCCCCGTGCCCTCAGCCCCCTGTCAGCCCAGTTCGGCCCTCTCGGCTTTGCATCAGAGCAGCCAAACTGTCCCCGCCACTCGCTCCACACCCTCACCCTCGTCACCGACGTCCCAAACCAAGCACCTTCTCCCCCCACTGTTCAATCACTGTGGGATCCCAGCAGACTTACAGCCGCATCACAGTACACCGGCGCCCCCAATGGACCAGGCCTGAACTGCAGGCAGAACCAATTATTTGCTACAGTCACAGTGTTCAGGGATCATGTTGCAGGTGATTTTTTCTTTTCTTTTTCCAAATGTCAGGGTCATTGTGTCTGTCTCCTTAGTCCTCTGCATCTTTTCCCCTCACAAAGAAAGAACATCAAGCAATAAATTACCTTGTTGGCGTAAAATAGTTGCTTTTTTAAAGCAAACATAGATGGATTTTAGCCATGAATATCACTTGTATCCTTAAACACATATTTAATATATTTATAGAGTAGCAGTCTGCACAACTAGTTTTATTGATGAGTGAAAATGTGTGGTAACTGGTGAAAATGTGGTTCTTGTTTAGAGGTAATGGGCAAGTTTGTCAGTGGCAAACACAAGGAGAAAGGTGTCATGGTTGTATCACTATTTTGTCCCGTGTGATGATTAAAAAACTCATTGTTTTGGCAGATGGTGTTTATGTGCTTTTAGTAGCCGTTAAACTACGGGGTCTTGCTCTGAGTGTAAGTGCCTGCCATAAAAGCTGTATAACACCTTTATAATTAGTGTATTGCAAATCAACAAAAATTACACTTTGCGTTGTCACTTAGTAAAAACCTGTGAATGCACAAAATTACACTCCTGATAATATTAAGAGGCAATTACTCCCTGTTTTCGAATCGTCACACAAGTAATTACCTTCTCACGTTACCGTGAAGTTACTTTACGAGAGTGTTAAACTTTGAGTGTTCGATGTGCTCCTGTGTAAGGCCTGTAGCTGAAGTGATAGCAGTTGTGGGAAATAAATGGTGTAAAGCTATAGTTGGTTATCTTGTCATGGCTTTTAAAGAGAGTAGTTATGATGCCTTTACCCTCATGTCATGCCAAGTCTACATTTGCATTTGTTTCCATTTATGTTCTTCGCAGATGCTTTCTTACCAAAGCGGCTTCCAAGAAAGCCTCTTTTTATGTCCACAACAGAAAATATTTATATATCAGTATATCTAACTGAACCAGTATAAGGAAATCATGTTTGGGCAGTTACGCTTTTAAAGAGAACAGTTAAGTATAACCTTAATTCGATATCATTATAAAATGAATAATGATGTAAAATTGTGGTTTGGGTAGACTTGCCGCCGTTGTACCGGATAATGCTGCTTTTATCAACAGGCATACTGACAGATATCCTTGCACACAGAGGGTCGTCTCATATACTTTTTTATACTTGTTCACTGAATGTATCAAGTCAACAAAAAAAAAAAAAGCTTATTATTATAACCTATTAAAATGTTATGGTCCTCTTCTTTTGTTCAAGGTATTTTTATGTCTTGACATGTTTACTTTTGTTACTTAAGTGCTTGGATGTGGGCGTGTGTGTAGACAATGTGTAAGAGAAATTCTATTTGTTTTATTTGAAATGTGTGAATTAAAACTGCTATGACCACGACTTTTTGTGCACTTATTATTTCAATGTGCTGCAAGTTTTGTGTTGAAAAGAAAATGCTGTGATGACACTAATCTATCTGGGTATGGACAAACTAAAAAGTACAAGGCACAGAGATTATTCATAACATATAGGCCCTATTGCTGGCTTTCTTAGCAGATTATAACTGCAAACTAGAAGATTCAAATTGTCATCTTTTAATGACTTATTTGAATGGAATCACTGGACTGAGAACATTACTTGACAAACAGCAGAGGGCGCCAAATCGTTATAAAATGCTCCAGTCTTTTGCAATGAGGATATTAGTGATGGGGATTTGATTCATCCCATCTTTTTTAAATATATATACCACTGTTCCTCAGTAAAAAATTGCCTGTCAATGGAGATTACCATATTCCGACCTGAAAATCGTTTTCCGTGATAATATTTATGTTGTGTGGTTTCGATCAGCTGTTTAGAATCGGTACTAAATTCCAGATTTACGAATGAATTGTTCGATTGCTATAATCCAGTAAACAGGTTTGCTAAAAAATGTTAGCGGTTCAGTTTGATTCATTCGGGAAATTCTTATGCGCTAAATAATTTGAAGCGGTTTCTTACACCGTAATGGGCGGGGTTTATGACCTATACTGGGACCAACCGATATTACAAAAAATTAACGCAAATATTACAAAATTTGACTTGGCCCAACAGCGACACCCGCAGGTGAAGTTACAGCAGGAGGCTTGCCTCCTCTGTCCCCATTGAGTTAAAAAAAAACAAACGTACAGTACAAGTCCTGAAAAGTGAAATCAAAGCGTCTCGATCGCCCCCAGGTGGTTGGTCCCAGTATAGGTCATAAACCCCGCCCTCTCCATGTAATTTAATGGGATTTGAGACAAACTAAACAATTAAATCACTCTTAAAATATTTTTTCCAAAAGATGGTTTCTGTCATTTTATGTAGTTTGTATCACACTGATATAAGTTAAAGTGTTCATTTAAAAAAAAAAGTTTGGTTTTAGTTAGTAGACCTTATGCGCCAAACAAGTGCGCCGCCATCTTTATAATATTGTCTTTGAACTTCAGTATTTGCGGTAGCTCTGTATATTTCTATGGCATTGCTGTCAAAGAATAACTAGCTGGTGAAGTGGATTTACTTGTCGTAGAGTTAAAGGTGCCCTAGAATCAAAAATTGAATTTATCTTGGCATAGTTGAATAACAAGAGCTCAGTACATGGAAATGACATACAGTGAGTCTCAAATACTATTGTTTCCTCTTTCTTGTGTAAATCTCATTTGTTTAAAAGACCTCAGAAGAACAGGCGAATCTCAACATAACACCGACTGTTACGCAGCAGTCGGGATCATTAATATGTACGCCCCCAATATTTGCATATGCCAGCTCATGTTCAAGGCATTACACAAGGGCAGCCAGTATTAACGTCTGGATCTGTGCACAGCTGAATCATCAGACTAGGTAAGCAAGCAAGAACAATAGCGAAAAATGGCAGATGGAGCGATAATAACTGACACGATCCATGATAACATATTTTAGTGATATTTGTGAATTGTCTTTCTAAATGTTTCGTTAGCATGTTGCTAATGTACTGTTAAATGCGGTTAAAGTTACCATTGTTTATTACTGTATTCGCGGAGACAAGAGCCGTCGCTATTTTCATTATTAAACACTTGCAGTCTGTATAATTCATAAACACAACTTCATTCTTTATAAATCTCTCCAACAGTGTAGCATTAGCTGTTAGCCACAGAGCATATAGCCTCAAACTCATTCAGAATCAAACATCCAAATAAATACTATACTCACAGGAATTGACGCATGCATACAGCATGAATGACGAACATCTTGTAAAGATCCATTTGAGGGTTATATTAGCTGTGTGAACTTTGTTTATGCACTGTATAACTGCACTTATAGTTGAGAGCTCTGGAGGGCAGGGAGCGAGAGATTTAAAGGGGCCGCAGCCTGAATCGGTGCATAGTTAATGATGCCCCAAAATAGGCAGTTAAAAAAATAATAAAAAATAAAAAAAATCTATAATGCAAATCTACATTCAGGGGACACCTCAGACTTATATTACATCTTTTGAAAAGACATTCTACGACACCTTTAAAGGTACATCTTAGTGTCCGTGAACATGACTGATGAAAATAAGCTGACTGTTAAAAAGCTGAACACTAGTTCACAAATATTGTTAATTATTGTCAAAAGTAAAGAATCCGTCTCAAAATATGCAGGACACTTTTTGGGTGGGGGGAGAGAATTCGTTCAAAACTACGGATTCGTTCACCACTACTGGAAATGACAAGTTGGAGTAAACTATCGGTCTGATACCAGAGAGCGAGTATCTTTCCACCGCTCGAAATTGGTCTGCACATGAAACAAGTGTTTAAGAACGACGACGATACTGCTCATAATGACATCTATTTTCCTTCATCTCACCGCTAAGAGGGGCGCGAGGATGCTCCTCCGCGCGAGCCCGGAGCTCTGGCGTTACCTAGCAACGGCTCCCATACTGTACTCCCGCTCCAAGTGCCTTCAACTCTCTCTGCCGCTGATTCTATTTCTGTTGTAGCGTTGCAGTCGCAGTCTGCTAAAACATTCATATCACAGTCCTCTTAGCATGTGGCTTCTGCGGTAATGTTTCAGAATGAAGCACCACCCTACCCAACGCAGAGTGATACTGACAAATAGCGCGTCAAATGATGGGTGACAGACCAGTTAATCATGGGCTGCAGTCTCCGGGGACGCACTGATTGAGTCTGATGTAATGGATGTTATTATGGCCAGTGACATAACAACTGCGACCTCGTGCACGGACGTGTTTCCCACTTAATTGTTCAAGCAGGTGCAGAGAAAATGTGATAACGCGGTTTCTCTCACGCTTTTTGGTAAGGGGAACAGGGGGGAGGGAGAGAAATGGCAGTTGCATAAACTGTCACAGTGATGAGATCTTATCATTATGGCTCCAGATATGCCAGGGCTGCTGTTAGGGCATGACAAGGTTTAACGCCCCCATGATTCCACATGAACAGCTTGTGAAGCGCAATCGTGTGTAAGTATCAAAATGGCCCAGTTCACAATGGCGCCTCACACGTGTCTGTTAGCGTCGAGGCCTCTTGACCCACGGGCGCTGAGGTAAACTGGTGTGCGAACACATTTCACAATGCTTCAGAAAATGGATCGTCCTTAACACCCACACATTTTTCACTCCAATAACCAAATGCTTTTTTAGCTGCGCCAGGCTTTGTTGCTGTTGTTACAGCCTACGTGTGGGTTCGTTCGCGTCTTGTGAGTTGCTGGTTGCAGTTTTTGAAGAGAAAAAAAAACGAGGCATTAATAGCAAGTTGTGTAAATGTTAGTGCAAAATGTTATTAAAACCCTTTCGAAAATTAACCATGGTTTTGTCATAGTAAAATTACAACAAAACCATAGGGTTTGTTCACCCAAACATGAAAATTCTGTCATTTATTACTCACCCTCATGCCGTTCCACACAAAAACAAAATAATGACTTATATAGTGATGGCCGATTTCAAAACACTGCTTCAGGAAGCTTCGGAGCATAATGAATCAGTGTGTCGAATCAGCAGTTCGGAGTGCCAAAGTCACGTGATTTCAGCAGTTTGACACGATTCGATACGCCGATTCATAACGCTCCGAAGCTTCCTGAAGCAGTGTTTTGAAATCGGCCATCACTATATAAGTCATTATTGGGTTTTTTTTGGCGCACCAAAAATATTCTCGTTGCTTTATAATATTATTGAACCACTGTACTCACATGAACTGATTTAAATATGTTTTTAGAACCTTTATGGATCTTGAGAGAGGAAATGTCATTGCTGGCTATGCAGGCCTCACTGAACCATCGGATTTCAACAAAATTTTTTTCTTAATTTGTGTTCTGAAGATGAATGTAGTAAAGAATCCGTCTCAAAATATGCATGGGGACACTTTTTGGGTGGTGGTGGGGGGGGGGAGAATTCGTTCAAAACTACGGATTCGTTCACCACGGATTCGGATTTCAACAAAAATATCTTAATTTGTGTTCTGAAGATGAATGAAGGTTTTACGGGTGTGGAAAGGCATGAGGGTGAGTAATAAATGACATAATTTTAATTTTTGGGTGAACTAACCCTTTAAAGGTGCAGTGTGTAAATTTTTGCAGCATCTAGAGGTGAGGTTGCGAATTACAATATAGAGAAGCTACGGTGGCCAACACAGGACAAAGATGTTGTCTGAGACATTAGAGAGTAGCCAGTCAAGCCAACGCGCTCTGTAGAGCAGTTTGTCCATTTAGGGCTACTGTAGAAACATACTGCTGCAAAATGGCAACTTAACGTGTAAGGGGACCCGCGGTGTATGTAGTTCAGGGGTGTCAAACATACAGCCCGCGGGATGATTTGTACTATAATTTTAAAAAAAAATACAGATGCAGTAGTCCACTGGTCATAAATCCAAACGTTTTTTTAGTTTTATGTTTGGTCAATCTTTATTCCGGGTTGGCAAACAAGGTGCTTTAATAAATTCCCCAAATGTCATTTGTGTGGAAATATTTACGATGTCTGTAAACAGGACGTTAACACAGGCACACGCTGAATACGGAAACAAAGAGGAGAACAGACGCGCCAGCAGAGAAAATATTCTACCATGCACAAGCTCACTGTTCGCGAAAAATAGGAAGAATAATATAAATATTGAATTGGGGTTGATATGAATGTATCTCTGAAGGGAATTGTCTTCAGAAAAGTTTTGATGGCTTTTCCTTTTATCTCCAGATAAAAGCTGCTTTGTGTATGAGTGAATTTGCATTTTCATTCAGTCCGTCTGCTGATTTTGTTTTGTGCAGGTGTCTTATGTTGCATAATTTCACAAAGCTAAAGTCAGACCATGCTGTTTTTGCTGTTAATCTTGAAATTATACAATAGTTTAAATTAAAAACAACTGCTCATGTGCATAACATCTTTTTGGGATTGTGATAAAAATGCAGTTTGCCTTTAATAGCAAAGAGCTACACATATTTTTTTGAACAAATAAAAAACAAGTAAATTTGCTTTAAAAAAAATCTGCAACCAGTATCAGAATCGGCCAATTTGCTTTTAAAAAAATTGGAATTGGCCATGAAAAATCAAAATAGGTGCATCACTAATAAAAAAATATTTAAAAAAGCATTATTTTAAAAATCTAACAATTTTTTAATAACTGCATCTATAAAAACAAATGCAGTTTTAAGGAGCAGTGTACTAGTTTTCTTGCAAATTAATTTGTTGTTCATATGGTTAATATTAATGCAACTATCAGTGCACTAAGGTTTTTTTTTTTTTTTAAGTAATATGGCCCGCACATAGTTATTTTTTTCCAAAAACTAAAATGAGTTTGTCACCCCTGATGTAGATCATTCCAAGGTAATACAAACATAACGGTTCATTATGTAAGGTCTTTATACACCACTGAAAACATAATAAAGCAAATTGCATTTCAGTCAATAAATCCTCCTAAAATTTACACATTGCACCTTTAAACTATGTTTTTTTGGTTTTATTTGTATTAAAACCATAGTTAATTTTCATAAGGGAATAATATTTTTGGAACGTTTTTTGGAAGGTTATTAACATTCTTGTAATGTTGAGAGAAAACGTTCTTAGAAAAACATTCTCATAATGACCTTATCATGTTATTAGTATTTTATGAATGTTTTTATAATGATGTTATAAAGCATTCTGGGAACTATGTTAATGGAACACCCTTATAATGTTATTTGTACTTGAACAATGTCATAATGTTGAGAGTAAACATTATTAGAATAACATTCTCAGAACGTCCTTATAATGTTATTAGTATTTTTTTTTAATGTTTCATAATTTTATCAAAATATCCTGGGAACAACGTTCATGGAACATCCTGTTATTTGTACTTGCTGAACGTTCTCAGAATGTTTATAGAAAACTATGGAGTCAATATAATGCCACATAGATATGCAAAAAAAAAAAAAATATTGCAAATGAAAAATAAAAGTATTGAGCAAAAAAGCTGTTTTGCAAACAAAAATAAAGAATTGAAAAATAAAAAAAGTACTGCAAAAATAGAGATATAATTAGTACTTTATTTTTTATTTTGCAATTATTTATTTTTGTTTGCAAAACAGCTTTTTTGCTCAATACTTTTATTTTTTCATTTACAATAACATTCTCAGAATAAAGGTTAGGAGACCTCAGAAAACTTATTCCATTCAACACCAGCGCTAATTAATAAAGCTAATTTAGAGATCAGTTGTTCACTAGTTCATGCCCAAGATGCATTAGTATACTCTTGTCTTAACTAACCCAATTACATTAGTTTGGTTGATTTTAAAAATATATATGAAAAGCAGACAACACAAATGGTTAGTTAACTTAAAGAAGCACTTATGGTATTATCATGGCATAGAATATTGTCTGATCTTTGACACTATCACTGAAAAAAATGTTATTGTAGGATTTACTTTTGCTAGTAATTGCTAGTAAATTTCACAGATAATGACAAAGAAACGTGAAATTTTGAAGTCGAAAGACTAAAATAATATTTTTCTGTTTTATTTACTTAAAAAATAATGTTTAGTGTAGTATCGTAGTAACTTTATTATTATAATTTACCTACTAATTGAATTGAATTTGATCATCTTTTTCTAAAAAATGTAGTACTTGTTACAAATAAAAAATAGCTTCATGAACAATGCATATTATCATATATTTTTTTTATATATATAATTTTCATAATTATACTTTTCAATGTCAGTTCAAGTTTTTTTGTAGCGAAACTACGGTCTAAAATTACTAAAATTCACACATCTCTCTGTAACACAGACAATTTTGTTTTTTGCAAAAGATTCAAACATATTAGTTCGGAATCGATTCTTGAAAACCTGGAATCTTGAAAACCTGGAATTCCATTGCATTTTTCTATCAGTCTTTTTCTGATGATTTTCTTTAATAACTAACATATAAACTAACTAATGAAGTCTCTTTTCTTTCTTTCTATAGAATAATCAAGTGTTGGATGGATGATCTGCCACAAACTGTCTCACGTGCATCACCCGGATACAACAAGCTGGTAAATGGCACACTTCCGCCGAAACACACCTCAGAACAGACAGCACATTGTTGCCCCTGCAGGGAACATCCACACGAACAGACCATCCTGTTCCTATACACTTTGATGCTGCCCTCATGTCCATCCTGCCCTTAAGCCAATTATTTATCTGTGGCAAATGCCATCCTGTGCCAACCTCACAGAGTTATACAAGGAAAGTAGCTTGGCACCCTTTTTGTCCTGCGCAAATTAAACAGTAAAACTGCTATTGAACAGGGAAGGATAAAAATTCTATTTTGATCTTATATGTACCCAAAGCAAACAAATAAACAAATACAGTTGACCCAGACGTCTGGGAGATTCGATCCATTTTTTAAAATAGCAAAGATTTGATTGGGAGGTTGTTAACAAAGGATTAGCCTTTATTGTTTATCTATAATTAATGGGCAAGAGCCTTTCTCCATCTACTCCATCATCAAAGCAGTTCACTTTAAATGAGAGTGATTTAATTTTCACCATCGGAGAGCAGAAACAATTTAGGAGCTCATTAATGGTTATTTCAAAGAACATTAACTACCTAATCTTATATAGGATGGGATTAGATCTCTAAGTATGGAACTGATGAAATGAAATAAGGAGCGTTTGACGTCGGGCTGCAGGGGGAAATAAATTAAAAGGGATGGCAGGTTGTGAGAGCTCTCAGAAGAGATGAGCAGGTCACAGCAATAATGCTCTTTAAGCAGTGCAGGTTGACCTTCACAAACTCCTTCTTTTCATCTGGATCTGACATTTAGTGACAAGATAATATTCTCTGCTATATTTCAGCAGCTCTCTTTCAAACACACACAGACACACGCGTTTTTATAATTAGCTTCCTGCTGATAGAAGTTCAGGATATTGGTCCCCTGTGGAGAGGTAATGTGTTAATGTTTCTTAGGGAAGTCACATCGAGGGATTCATTTGACGGTGAACTGTGTGGAGTCCCTGCAGCTTGTATATCTAACGTAACTCACACGCAGATTTCGCATCGTCTCTTTCACGCTTCACGCCCCCATTTCGTTTTGTTCTGAAAGCCGAGGCAAATAAATGTCTGTATCAGATGTAAGCTGACTTGTGCAGTTATAACTCGAGAAACACTTTACGGTACTGTGCAAAGAATAGCCGCTGGGGTGTACGGAAAGGACAAACCTGCCCAGTTGTTAAAGAAAGAGCTTTATTATTCTACTCAAGCATTATGAATAATTAATAATGATAAATAAATTAAAGCTTGTGAATTGAACACGCAACCTTTTACCAGGCAGATGTCTTTTGTTGTTTTTTGTTGTGTGGCACAGTAAATGTGAATAGAGAGGGTTTTTTAATTCAGTATTTATTAGAGCAGCTATTTAAAGGCACAATATGTAATTTTTCACCACTAGAGGTCGCCTACTCAAAACAAAGGCGTAGCTTGATGACGCCGAGATTGAGCGCGGAATTATGGGAGATGTAGTCTTCACCTCACAGCCGGTGGAAGAGAATCAGGACGAGACTCGGGCAGAAATCATGTTCATGGATGAGATTATTAACGTTACTGTAGTATGAAGCAGAGCAGGAGAGATTGCTAATGAGAAATGAGCGCGACACACACCTCAAGAGCAGCGAAGCTTTTATTATGCCACAGTCGCCGCTTCCGCTTCTTCCGGTCAAGCGTATGTGAGGTAACGCAGCACTGTTTATCATATTAGATACATTTGAGTGTGTTGAAAATGATGTTATAACGTTATTCTGTGCGTTCGCTCAGCGGACGCTATGAGACATTTGTTGCACGCTGCAGTAAGATTTTAGAATATCATATTAATATAATCAAGAAAACGTGTTGAGCTATATAACAATGATTTGTTTTCTGTCTATAAAAGTATCCAAACAGTTCCCTTGTTTAATAAAACTTATAATATATTAAAGCGTCTTTGGTATTTCCATGGTTTCTACCAAATAAAAACGGAAATCGAGGGTATGAGGTCACTGATACGGTCCGTGTCCTGGTTAAAATTGCTTATTTCTCTGGATTTAAACATTCTGAGATAATGTAAGTACACAAGTCAACAAAATATATAACACTGTTCAAGTCATTTTTGTATATTTTAATCCAAAAATCTTACATATTGTGCCTTTAACGTGTGTCAAAGTTTTCTGTTATTACATACTACAATGATGATTAAAAGCAGGCAGACATTTTTTTTTTTGTAAAGTTAACTTTATCTGCATAGAAAATGTGTCCATAGAAACCATGAGAATAGAATTCTCAAGGCATTTGAAGCAATCTAACACCTCCAAAGAGCAGCATCAGGCTGCAAGCTGCCAGTCATCCACACAGCTGGGTCATACCAGATCAAACTGCTTTATTTGTGGGGAAGACCTCTGCCAATACCAATGAGCTTATCTGCCTCGAACATTGGCAAGTCCACCCATTGCTTTGATTCATTTTCGATTTCTTTTGTGATGACGGTTCTAGTGGAGGTTTATCCTTCAGGAGTTTCCTTTTATAATAGACTTGTTACACATCACGACACATTTATTACAGTATTATAAACCACTCCAACTGCCATTCTAATATTCGTCAGAAGTAGAATAGAATGTATTGAGATAAACACAATTAGAAAACTGTAAAACCAATTAACGTTAACGTAACATAAGATACGAGATTTTTCCAGTAAGAAGTTCCACTGCAATTTATAATCTTATTGCTTCGGTTTTCAAACACAAGAGTGAAACAAAGCCATAACAATGTTGACAAGGTCTTATCTATAAAGAATATTAAAACAGATATACACATCCATTGTGCTCTTTTCAGTCTTTGATGTTTTTTCCCCCACTTTTATCCAACTTACCCATCGCAATACTCAAGTCATTCAGGTCAGGAAAATATTTGAACATTTCAACTAAGTTTAAACAGAGAACAGCAGGAAACAATCATTGACAAAACATCATATATAAAGTCAGTTAAGTATTGGGAGCCAAATGTGAAATACTGAGTGAAAGCCTTATTCTTCCACAAATAGCTAAGAAAAGCTTTAAAAGCTTTCTGAACTACAATGTCTACAGTGTTTGGTATTTTACATTAGGCTCCTTATATTTAAGGCTTATTCTTTGACGTGAGATAATCTGGCTTGATTATGAAATGATAGATCATGCAATAGATTAAAAAAAACAAACCTGAGTCGGTTCTTCAAAGATTTGTTACATTTCCATAAATGCACAGCGCCCATTTCTAAAGACCACGGTAGCTAATCTCTCCATGTGTTATTGTGAGCCACAATAACCAGTCTACTGATTAAAAACCAAATGGCTAACTCAGGTTATAGCCATTGGCTTCTTTAAAAACATTAGTTACCGTGGATTATCAGTGAATACTGGCACTGCATTCTGATAATTATATTGATATTCTATTTTAAGATATACATAATATAGGCAAGCCCTCAAAACATGTTTGTCTAACAGGCTAATATAAAAGATATATCATGAATTGTCATTAATTAGAGTTGAATATTGGTATAATATCGATTATCTGTAATTAGGTGTTGAATGAATTTTGCTTTCATGCTGTTTGTGGTAAAAACATGCCAGACTGTGCTGAGAATTAGCATTAATCTAATATTTTATCCGTATATAAATTGCTAAAAGTATAGGATTGCAATTTCAGAAGAGGTAAATGGGCGAAACTTGTATATATAGAAGTCAAGAAGTCATTTTAAACTCAAGCCCGTGAACCTCTCCGAATTCATTTTTCTCAGTTTGGGAGGCAGATGTCCATCCATTCGTCCTCCGATTCCGACTCCGCCCACCCCCCCTCCAGCCAACCTTTGCAATTTCGGTGGTAGATCTGTCACTGATTGGCTGATGTGTTCAGTCCCGCCCACCAAGCCAAGCTTGGGAGCCAGTCTGTCCTCCATGGGGCTCAGCATAGCACTGATTGGCTGAAGCCTCTCTTCTGCCACACCTGGAGCCGAGCTGATTCGCTGGAGTTTGACGGGCAGGTCACCCAGGTTGTAGGTGATCTCCGAGCTCATGCGCAGAAGCTTGCGGGGCATTCCGTCCCGGATGGGGGCGTCCCGTCCCGTAAGCTTTTGAAATTTGGCGGGCATTTTGGTGGTGGGCATGGGCGTTGCTATATTGATGGAGCCCGTTTCTGCATCGCTCTGAAGTTCCAGACCTTCCAGAGTACCGCTGCCCTCCGTCACCCCACCGGCGCTGTGGCACAGAGAGGGGGCCGTCAGAGGGGATGACAGGAGCAAACTCTCCTCCTGTTCTTTAACACTGTGCGGAGGTGTGGGAACCTCAAAAGTGCCGTGAAACTGTGAATAGTCGACCTTGAAGAAACCCTCCTCCAGAGAAATTACCGGGTAGAAACGGTGACCCCACAGAACCTCGTCCTCAGTGTACGAAGTACGAGCCTGGCATGTCATGCCTAAGACAATACAAAGAAAAAATGAATTTAATGATAAAACAAGTCAAGTCACCTTTACTTATAAAGCACTATTACAATATGGTAATAAATAGGGAAATCAATTATGCAAACTTCATCAGTTATGAGGCATATTGAAATTCTGCTGTAAAGCAGCTCTAAAAAGACCATAGTGTCATTATTCAACTCAAGTCAGTTCAGTGTTGATTCGACTCAGTTCAATGACAAGTGTCGCAAAACTTGTCAATTATGAAACGAATTCAGCTATAAAGCAGGTCTACAGAAGACAATGGTGGCATCATCCAGCTCAATTTAGTACAAGTATTTGTCTCATCAGTGTGGTGCGATTGCTCTGTTAGTACGGTTCAGTTTTATTAAGTGTGAACGCTGGCATCCGAACCCTGGCTGGTGCTCACCAAAAAAGCGGACTGAGACCCTGTCCACTTCCAAAAAAACTTGTGTGGTTCGACTGAAATATGAAAGCAGCACGGACCAAATACATCTAAACTAACCAAAAACACCCTAAAAAGGACAGAATGCTGAAGCTTCAGTGTCAGTTGTTCTTTGAAAAACACCAAAAACAAGATTTGGGAAGAGATCCAGTCAGAATTATGTCCTACGCTCTAGATGCGCACATTTGAATTGCAATGTGCTCATCTACCCAGTGGGACATAATTTGGCATAGACTTGCTGCATGTCTCATAAAACATTCAAAAATGTAAATGTTTGGGAGAAAGAGAAGAGCAGACATATGGATAGATTTGAAAAAGCGTGACAACACAAAAGAGAGCTCTATTTGGTACGGTTTTCTGTGCACATACTTGAAGCATGCAACCGCATACACAGAAAGCTAATCAGCGCACGAGTACTGAATTGAGCTCTCGTTCATGTCTGAATGGACAAATACACACAACATTATGTCAAAATGTCAGTTTTGGAAAGTATTCACATAAACAGAGTCGGTTATGTCTTAAAAGAAAATAAAAAGGATGTGCATCAGTGTATTGACTTTCTTAAAGTGACAGCAGCCTAATAAACCTGTTGCCGTCTGTGCCCTTAATATTAATCAAACAACAAAGATGAAGAGAAAAGCATTCACTGTTCATTAATAGCTTTATTAAGGATTAATTATATTTAGTTTATACAAATAAATATGTCTGCTTAAAAGAATAAAGAATTATGTATGCAAGTTGTTATAAAGAATCCATATATCATACATTCATTGAATCGAAGACCACGCAAAATACTTTATTTTTTCTTTTTTTTTGGGGGGGGGGGTATCTTTAGGTTGTGAACGCTAAGCGAACCAGGACTAAATTTATTATTTTCTTTTTTGGTCCGGACCAAAAGAACCAAAGTACAAGTGAACACACCGCTAAACCCCAATTAAGCAAGCCAAAGTGCAAACGAAGGTGATGGAGCAGCTTATTAATAAATCTACATCAAGCTTTATTGCAACAACAAATATGTTCCAGAGGAGTGTACTGTGCAACAATGGTTGGGTGACTAAAACTAATAGATGCATTACTGACAGCGTGTGCATACACACACACACACACACACACACACACACACACACAAGCGCATTTACTGTTAAGCAACACCCACGGGAACGTCTGTTCACGGTCCATTTGGTTGCATGAAAACAAGAGCTTTATCTGTGGGAAATTCATTAGATCTGTGTATCACCCACACCAGCGAACATCCCTCCTTAATTAAAGCGTGCAAAGCCTTCACTATAAAGAGCTCATTTTTATGAACCCTCTAACAAGCGAACGGATTTGCAACACGGCGTTCTACATCAGTCAATAGCAAGGAATCTAAGATAAGACAATTGCCGACTGAAAAGAAACACCGTGCTTGATGTAGAGTACACTTGATCACACAAGAAAGGTGCGCTTTTCTTCCGTCTACAATTGGCGAGACAATCCCTTGAAAACCAGCATCTCCATTTCTCCATGTACGAGTGTGGTTCTTTTTCTGCCTCTGTGCCTCAGTGCAGTGGGAGCCAGAGGAGAGGAGATTTGAGATGTTTGCCGGAGAGATATTGTGAGGACTTTGTTCTATACAGGGATTTGAGCATCTGGATGAAGGTGTTTAGAAAGCGCTGGGACTGTTGTGCCGCTCTGCTGACAGAAGGAAGCAGACGGCTGCCGAGTGCACAATATCAACCTCAGACCTAAATATAAAAAAGCCAGCAAGAAAAAACATACATTATACAGTTTTGAAAGTCAACATGATTCTTTTTTTCCTCATGTAATGCCGCCCACGACCATCGCACACCTACACACTTTCACACACACACAAACACAGGCGCAGTTATCCTCCCTTACTACAGTTAAAAAAATAAATAAATAAAAAATCCCTGCTTTCTGAGCTGACAAATCCTGGGCTTAGCAGTATAACATAATATTATTCATCTTATGAAATATTTAACAGGCTTTCGGCTGTTTGCTGGGAGAGGGGAAAGTAAGGTCTCTGCCGAAGTTGAAATCCGGTCTGGCTCCCCGCGATTTCGGCTTACGTAATCATTCCGTATTCTTCCATTACGACAAATTTCATTTCTGCATTTGGGAGGACTGTTTGCGCACATTAGCTTCCACCAGAAAAAAATGGTAGCGCTGCACTCCCAACATCTGACAGTTATGAGAACAATTTATATTTCCAAGAGGGATAATCTGTTTCTATGGTGACCGTCATCAAGTGTTCGGTTCCATTGCCACAGAGGTGCACTGCCTGACCTGTTTCTGTCATCTCTGTCTTTCTCTCTTTCACTCGCTCTCTTCATTTTCCCCTACTCGCTCCACATACCCTCCTGTCCATTTTAGTGTCTCTTCCTAACACACCTATAGCACTAACCATCATTATCATCACGACTGCCTATCTCACACTCTCCCTTTTTTCTCTCTTGTTGTCTCTCTCTCTCTGTGGTGTGAGATAACAGTAAACTCTACTATCTGGCTGCTCTGAACGGTAATTGACCATGCAGCTGGGCCCAATTCTCTCCTGTATCTCGCTGACACACAGTGTGTGGTCCTGGGGGGATGAAGCACTGCCTCCCTTTTGATTTGCTGAGGCCCTTTGGGACGGTTGCACCGAGCTGCCCCGTTTACTTGCATTGCTGAAAGCACAAAAAATAAAACTGAAATTCTGAAACTACATGCCAAGAACTAAAAATAAAAAAGTCGATAAATAATGCCAATACTCTTTTCTGCCATAAATGGTTAATTTTTCATTCCGCTCAATACTGTAATTGAATCCAGCCCAGTGCTATTTTAGTATCACTGAGATACTATCATAGTTTCTATTTAAAGTTTGAATTCATTTTTATTTGTGTGTTTATTTTTAGTTAAAGTAATATAGTTTATATTCATTTTTATGTCGGGTTTTTTGTTTTATTTTAGTACATTGAGTTAAACTAAATGAAAATGAGAAATGTTTCCTTGACAACTAGCTGAAATAAAACAATTTCAGATCTAATTTATTTTATTTCAAGTAACATTTTTTATGGTTTTAGTTATCTATAATAACCCTGATCTGGCCATTTTAACCATGTCAGCTTTATCAGGGATCTGCTAAAATATAACAAAAATAGCAGTCACAGGTCACACAATCATTCGACACATAATACTCTTCAACAGGGACACATTTCAGATCTTATTTACAGCATGTTTAAATGTTCAAATTGTTATGTCAAGCTTCCAGAGAAGTGTATTGATTGCATTTAATTGAAATGGTTTGACCCCGGAATTGTGGCGTCAGGCAAATCTGTGTCATGCTCTTTTGTCAAAACAATCAAGAAGAATCTCATTTCATTTTTAGTGTTGATACATTGAGAAACTAGTTTGAGAAAAAGCCATGAAGTTTGAAATTGAAAATGAGAAAAATATCTGTGAAACACTTTAAATTTGCAGAACAGGGAAGGGAATGGAAGCTCTCCACAATGCCAAAAATTAAATAACTTTGAAATAACTAAATATCCCAAAAAACTAGATACATTTATTTGAGGAGAAGTAAAATTTACACAAGGTATTAAAACTTCAGGGAATGTATTTTGGATGTTATCTTCTAAGCGGCTGTTTACACAACACCGTTGTCAACTAAAAACAGCTGTTCATTTACACAACAGTGGTGTTTTAGAGGCCTGAAAACGCAAACTTTTGAAAACGGGTTTCAAAGTTTTCGAAAATGGTCTCTGTGTAAACGACAAAAACTCGAATCTGTAAAAACAATTACATCACACACATGCATACTACGTTTAGTCTATAGTGTTTCAACGCCATCTAATGGCCTGCCAGCAGAATACAGCTTTTTCAGTCGTTTTCATGGATACGTAGGAATGGGGATCGTTTTGACAATGGTGCCGTCTGTACACGGAAAACACGAAGGAAAAACTTCTGTTTTAAGCATATCGTTGTCGTGTAAACGTACCCTAAATAACTTAATAGTAATATAGTAATATTAGTAATATTTTAACAACTTAAGGTTTTGATATGAAACTTTTTCCTTTGTTTCCATCCAAAGTTGTGAATTTAACAAAATTGGAATATCGCTGTGGCAAGGAGGGTGGGGCCGAGAGCCGTGGGAATGGAGCGAGGCCGGTGGCGCAAGTGCTAATGAGCGTCACCTGCGGGCCACACCGGTCTCGAGTCACTCAGAGGACCTCCAGAAGGATAAAACCAGGAGTGAAAGATTAGAGAGGACCAGGCCTGGATTTGATTTGTTTTAGTTTATGCGGCAGTCTTCCACGAGGGGCAGTCGCTTTACTTTCGTTTTGTTGTATATGTTTCTTTTATGATTGAAGTTATGTTTAATATTCGACAGTTCTCTGTTCTCCTTCTTCCCTTACCAACAAACCTCATTACAATCACATAAAACATTTGCAAATAAAGCACATTCAGCAAAATGAAGAGAACAAAATCGTCACTTCCTGATAAACTGGCGCCAAATATCACTAAGAAAACTCTTGTTGCTGCAGTAGGAGATAAAGGCTGCATCATAAATGACTTGCGCCTCGGAACGCACAGATAAAACGCAGTCCTGTTATCTTGTGTTCGGAGGATGATGCACGCTATTTGGGAATGCAATCGTTTAAGACCATTCTGGGAGGTATTATACCAAACCACTTTGACAACAGACTTTGTCTCAGGCATTTCAGAATGATTAAACCAACATTTTAGATGCTGTGCAATGAAATCGTTCCCCTGGTTAGCCCAGTTATGCCATCCCATTGTGCAAAGTCACATGACTTTTTGGAATGAGCAGAGGAATTTTTACGGCAAATGTTTCCATCATACTTTATGCACGTTTTCTTATTGGATAAAAAAAATGATCCACCTCATTTAGGCGCATACTTTTTGAATGTGCATTTTTAGAATTTATGCGCATCTTGCCGTTTCCATCCAGCATTTTTTTTTATCTAGGCCTATTCCAAAATGTGCATAAATAGGTGGATGGAGACATAACAGCTATAGATAAGATGATTCTTGTTAAATCTTTATTCCTAAAGTCAAGATTTAATGAACGGATCACAATAATGGAACACTTGACAGAAATGCTTTAAAATTAAGTCTAACTTACAGTATATTCCTCTTATGTTGAGGTCTTATATATCGATAAGTGCTTTATTCTTAAATCTACTTTTAAATTCTTAATTCACCATATCATTGCCAGTTTTTCTGCAGATCACCTGGTAAAAAATAAAGTGCTAAAAATGCTGAGGTCAAAGGTTTTATTCCTGGAAACACATATACTGACTAAATATTTCTTGAATGCATTTTAGGTTGAATTAGTAAATGTAATGTAATTGGTTTTAGATTAAAAGAACAAAAAATGTCAAGGGTCCAATAAAAGTGCAAGAGCTCTCATCTTGCTTCAAGAATTTACATCTCAAGGTTATGTCTTTTGAGCAAGCTGCCAATAAATTGAACTGAATGACACAAGCAGTCTTTACTAAAATTGCTTAATATTCAAAATCCATTAATATTTCCAATGGCTAGATTTGTTAGTTTCAAGTAATTTTTTCTTAACTCTGAGAGTTTTTTTTTTTTTTTTGCAGTGTAATGTGAAAAGCTGTAAATAATTTGACAGATGTGAATGCTGGCACAGCTGTCATGTTTATCTCTGAGGGCAATGGATGGCTCTGGGTTGTTCCTCTGAGACTCCTTGGCCTTGAAGTCACTGCTTCTCTGCTTGAAGGAAATTAACGTTTTACTGTCTAAATCTTCCTCCTGCCACATTGTGAGAATCATATAGAGAAGCCTGGGATTAGTTATCACAGTTGTTACCCGAGAGAATGTTTCTCAGGTAGCCTTATTATAAGTCAATTTCTGTATACACACCTTCAAGTCTCGGCTACAAAAAAGCCATTTCCAATGTTATTGTCCTGGAAGAAAGATACAGTTCATTGAACAAATTGACAACAAGCTCTAATAACAGTGCTGGGGTACAAAAAAAAAAAAAAAAACAGCAAATATTGTACCTTTAAGGCATACAACAGCTTGTTGCTGAGACAGTACCCTCAAAGGGACATCTCTGTACCTTATTTACCCCTAAAAGGTTAATAGTAGTAACTTAATGGTATGTATTACTACTCCAAGGTACTAATATGCACCTATAAGGTAAAAAGCTGTCCTTTTAAAGTGCCCCATTATGTTCATTTAAAGGGTGTTATTGGGTAGTTTTTTTTTTTTTTTTATTAAAAGGAAAAAATGGATTCACTCCTATTTGTATTTCTGATATGTCAAAAATGCTGAATGTTTCTTGTCTCATCACATTTAGTTATAAATTACATTAATCATATCATATTTATCAAATAATTACGGAAGAGGATTAGGGCCAAGTAATAATAAAAAAATAAAACCATCTTGAGATTAAAGTTGTTAAATTACGAGAACAAATTCGTTAAATTATGAGAAAAAAAATGTCGTTAAATTTCGAGAAAAAATTTGAGATAAAATGTCGTTAAATTACGAATTTGTTCTCATAATTTAATGACTTTTTTCTCGTAATTTAATGACTTTATTCTCAACATTTTATCTCAACTTTTTTCTCGAAATTTAACGAGTTTTTTCTCGTAATTTAATGAGTTTATTCTCAACATTTTATCTCGACTTTTTTCTCAAAATTTAACGAGTTTTTTCTCGTAATTTAACGAGTTTATTCTCAACATTTTATCTCGACTTTTTTATTGAAATTTAACATTTTTTTTCTCATAATTTAACGAGTTTATTCTCAACATTTTATCTTGACTTTTTTCTCGAAATTTAACAACTTTAATCTCGAGATGGTTTTATTTTTTTATTATTTCTTGGCCCTAATCCTCTTCCGTAAATAATAGCATGTTTTCAGTTCAAAACGGCAAAATTTTATAAAAATGTTGAGTAGATTTAATCACTGGACATTACTGTCGGTCGCTGAATATTTCAATCATCGTCAAATTTGAAATGTTTAACTACTTACTCATCACGTACTCTTTCACTGCTAAAACAAAAGCGTCGCATTGGAATTCGCACTCATCTTCTGTGAACTGTAAGCCCCGCCTTCTTTGATTTGATTGGCCAGCTCACTCTTTCTGACAGTGATGAGCGCTGTATGACCCCTGAGGCAGAGAAGCCTAAAAATTTTTTTTTTGCCATTCTAACAACAAACAGAGCGGTGAATAATGGAGTACAGCAGAGCACCATCAATAATATCAAATATTGGGGGGGACAGTTTGGCTATTTCTAATTATTGGGGGGGACTTGTCCCCCTCAATGTCTATGGTGGTTACGACCCTGGTATGTAGGAAATGAAACGCCTAATATCTAAATTTCAGCTCCGGAGGCTTCCTCAGTGCTTGACGGTTTTCCAGATCAATTCCAGTGTGAGAGTCCTCATCTTTTAAAGTGCATACAAAGTGAATTTGTAGCACAGAAAACAGCGTCTTCTCAACATGTGGACAACACAAACCAAACTCTTCCAGTTTCAGCTGAGGGTGTGTGTGGAGTACTGACAGTGTGGAGTAGTTATCACGATGGGTATCTGCCATTTACAAGCCTATTACTGGCTATTTAATTGCTCTTCAACTAAATTTAGACAATACATTTAAAACATAAAAGGTAACATCATTAAAACCATCAAACCATTATTTTGGCCAGCAGACTGAATTATAATTGGATTATATTTTAAAAGGTTAGTTCACCCAAAAATGAAGATTCTGTTATTAATTACTCACCCTCATGTCGTTTTACACCTGTAAGGCCTTCATTCATCTTCAGAACACAAATTAAGATATTTTTCATAAAAGCTACTATAAACATATTTAAAACAGTTCATGTGACTACAGTGGTTCAAATTTAATATTATGAAGCAATGATACTACTTTTTGTGCACCAAAAAAACAAAAAAATGACTTTATTCAACAATATCTAGTGATGAGCGATTTCAAAACACTGCTTCATGAAGCTTTACGAATCTTTTGTTTCGAATCAGTGGTTCGGAGCATATATCAAACTGCCAAAGTCATGTGATTTCATTAAACGAGGCTTCGTTACGTCATAAGCGTTTCGAAATTTCAATGGTTCACCACTGGGGGGCGTGACTTTGGCAGTTTGATTCACGCTCCGAACCACTGATTCGAAACAAAAGATTCGTAAAGCTTCGAAGCTTCATGAGAAAGTCTTTTGAAATCGCCCATCACTAGATATTGTTGAATAAAGTTGTTATTTTGTTTTTTTGGTGCACAAAAAGTTGAACTATTGTACTCACATGAACTGTTTAAATAAGTTTTTAGTAGCTTTCTGAGCATTAAAAGTGTTCATTATCTTGCTGGCAATGCAGGCCTCACTGAGCGATCGGATTTTATCAAAAATATCTTAATTTGTCAACTGAAAATGAACGAAGGTCTTAAGGGTGTGGAACGACATGAGGGTGAGTCATCAATGAACTAACCCTTGGGTGAACTAACCCTTTAACACATACAGCATTGTATAGCAACATTGATAGATAGAAATCCCAAAAATGAAGTCTGCTTTAAAATAGCTGATTAGCTAAGATACAAAACAAAACAATTACACTGAAAAAATTGTTTGTAGGATTTACTGAGGTAATTTTCACTCAAAAATAGATTTTTTTTTTAACTAGGGATGCACCGATATGAAAATTTTGGCAGATACCGATAACCGATAATGACAGCTGATGACTGATATATTGGACGATAAATCGAAATCAAAAATAATTTTTGAGAGCCTGATTATAAAAAAAGTCTCATCATTAAAAGCCATGTCCCAATCACACAATTATAATGTTCTCATTATAATATTATGTACCCTATATGACATTCAACATGCTTTATGTTGCACTTAACTGTATTTTCTTCTTTGAAGTGATTTCAATCATATTTCATTTCAAAACCATCATGGTGAACAGTGCACTGCTGAAAGAAATATTATATTATTTATCAGCATTAATGTATCGGCCAAATTTTCTTATCAGGCCGATAATGATAACATTAAAAATGATCATATCGGCCGATACCGATACGGTGGCCGATATATCATGCATCCCTAGTTTTTACAATGTACCTTACTGAGATATAGCCTTCGTGACAACTAGCCCCGGTATCTGCTCTATGAAATATGAGCTTTCATATACAGAGATGCGTCCAAACAAAGACTTTAATCCTGAAGATTAGAACTGAAGAAAACACACACACACACACACACACACGTAACAAATTTATGCTGTATTCCCACATGTGCATGTCATAAACCTAGCCATAATTACAGGGCATAATTAAAAATGTCTAATGAATTATTTGATAAGTAGTAATTAGTATTTGATTTGTGAGGCTGATAAAAACAAGTTTCGTCTCCATACTTCAAACAGCCGGTGAGACTTTACTGTATGGAGACCGCTTAAGAAGGGGCCGATTTAGTTGCTATGGAAACTGATTCACAATGGGAAGAACAGAGTGCTGACTAACTGTACAGATTTTTTTTCTTTTCTTTTCTTTTTTTACCCGCAAATCCCTTCACTTTCTGTAGGCGGAATTTTCAGACGTGCCATCAATGAGGAAGACCGGACGGCATATATGATTGCGTGTTTTCTTGATTATTTTAATGAAACGACACCATTGAAGCATGTGATTCTGAATCTAATTACGTATACAGTGTATTTGCTGCAGAGATTTTCTGTTGTTGCTTGTGCGAGTGCTGTTTCTTACTGTAAGCGCGCGCTGTCTTGTATGTGTATGGATTGATGTGCTGCGGGGTGAGAAAGTAAAGGTGAGTTGTGATTTGATTGACAGGTGGCTTAATCTCTAAGCATGCCAGACTATAACCATGAGGCAGAGAGCAAAACGAAAGACCAACTTTGTATATCATCTCTTACATAACACGTCTCTCTCTCTCTCTCTCTTTCCATCTTTGCTGCAGTACACCAACATTCATTCTTTTCTATCATAAAAAGCCGATTTGCACCAGCAAACTTGCTTCTGCAGACGGTCTCACACACAAACACTGAATCTGAAGCACACCACCTAAACACTTTCACCCTGCACATATTCTATTAAAAAAATGACAAGATTAACATTTTAGGAGCTTAATTTAGCATTAGTTTGTATGTTGTGTGCATGATTCAATGAAAAGAAACACAAAATTCTATTTCTCAAAAACATTTGAAAATATAATAGCAATATGGTGGAAGTGTAATGTGAAGCATAATTTGAGATGTAGAATTCATCCTTTTTTGAGCCTATTTGCTGCTTCGTGTGTGTTACGATTAAAACTCACCGGTGGTCTCCACGATTCCCTCTAAGATAACCACGATCTCAAATTGCTCTGTTTGCATGGACCTGAGCGAAAGGTCGTAGAATGGGCTTTTGGAGTCGATCACATGGCAGATTGTAAGAGGAGACACCAAGAAAAGCTGGTCGGCTCCGGTACTGAAACCAACGTCCAGCTCAAGTTGATCCAGAGGCAAAAACTCGCCTTCGGGAGTCTGACGGGACTAAAGGGAAAGGTAGAAAAATAAACTACTTAGGACAAAACAGGGAGATGATGGAGTGTGTGTGAGAAAGACTGGGTCCAATGAATAAATAAAGCTTCTTTTTGGCATCTACAGTTCATCCATGAAACCTTTCCATTGCGCCAAAAGTTTTTTATAGTGGAAAAGGGTTCATTAGATTAATTAAATGTTTTTCACACTAAGGAAAAAAATTGTTTAAGAACTGTTCACTGAAGGATTCTTTGGGGGGGATTATTTTACGGCACTGCTGTGAAAACCTCCTTTATTTTTAAGAGCGCATACAGTGATTCAAAAGGGAAAGTTGCATCCAGTCGCATTAAGTGGATCAATACTTTGTCCACTGTAAAATGCTGGGTTAAAAACAAGCCAAGTTGGGTTGAAAATGGACAAACCCAGCGATTGAGTTAAATGTTTGCCCAACCTGCTGGGTTTGTTTAAATTGTTTAAAAATGACTGTATTGCTTGCTTAAAATTACTAGAGGCAACAATAATAATCAAAAGGTGAGCATATAAGCAATTTAATAAATGTTTATTGTTTAATTATTATCCATTAAACATATTAATAAATGTTCATTTCCAACATATTTTGGGTTCATTTTAAGCAAGCAATATAGTACTTTTTAATCAATAGTTGGGTTAAATAAAACTACCCAGCAGGTTGGGTCAGACATTTAACCCAATCCCTGGGTTAATTTTCATTTTTTTAATCCAACTTGGGTTGTTTTTAACCCAGAATTTTTAGAGTGTAAAGCTAAAGTTCATTCTTTAACCTCCAGCCTTGACAAATGAAAATGAACCCAAGGGTAGGGTTGTTTTAACCCAGCGGTTGGGTTAAATGTTTGCTGGGTAGTTTTATTTAACCCAACTATTGTTTAAAAATTACTGTATTTCTGGCTTAAAATAAACCCAAAGTATGTTGGAAATTAACATTTATCAATATGTTTAATAAATTAACATTTATTCATATGTTTAATTAATAATTAAACAATACACATTTAATAAATTGCTTATTAATACATGTTCACCTTTTAATTATTATTGTTGCATCTAGTAATTATGTGTCCGATTTTTTATTTCCAACATATTTTGGGTTCATTTTAAGCCAGCCATATAGTCATTTTTAAACAATACACTCTAAAAAATGCTGGGTTAAAAACAACCCAAGTTGGGTTGAAAATGGACAAACCCAGCGGTTGGGTTAAATGTTTGCCCAACCTGCTGGGTAGTTTTATTTAAACCAACTATTGTTTAAAATTGCTATATGGCTTAAAATGAACCCAAAATAGTTGGGAAATTAAAAACCAGATGCAATTAGAGGCAACAATAATAGACAAAAGGTGAATGTTTATTAATAAGCTTTAATATTTTATTAATATAAATTTAATAGTTTAATAGTTTATTAATATAAATTTATTAATAAGCAATTTAATAAATGTCTATTGTTTAATAATTTTTCATTGAACATTAATAAATGTTCATTTCCAACATACTTTGGGTTCATTTTAATTAAGCAATACAGTCATTTTTAAACAATAGTTGAGTTAAATAAAACTACCCAGCAGGTTGGGCAAACATTTAACCCTACCGCTGGGTTAAAACAATCCAATTGCTGGGTTTGTCCATTTTCAACCCAACTTGGGTTGTTTTTAACCCAGCATTTTTTAGAGTTTAGTTGAGTTCAATAAAACTATCCAGCAGGTATGGCAAACATTTAACCCAACCGCTGGGCTTGTTCATTTTCAACCCAGCTTGGGTTGTTTTTAACCCAGCATTTTTAGAACATCAAATTGCAGGTCTTTTTCATTTGTCAAGAATGAACTTTAGCTTGAACCCTTTAAAATTCAATTATACACTCTAAAAATGCTTGGTTAAAACAACCCAAGTTGGGTTGAAAATGGTTCATTTTCACTCGTTTAATCACGCAGCTTATATCTCCAACTGTGAGGGGTCTGGTAATGTAACCCGCACACAGTATGTTCTCTGTGACATCTACTCTCTCTCTTTTCTAACCGCTTCCAGTCATGTACTCACTTTGAGTAGTTTACAGCGTATTTGCGCGGAGACCATATGGCTGTTCCGCAGGTTACCCACTCGGAACATCAGGGTCAGTTTGCCGTCACGCATGGAAATAGCCGCGTGCTCGCTGAACATCAGCGTCTCCGCGCGTTTCTTCGGCTGGGACATCTTGATGAACATGCAACCGATCAGAAAAGCGTCCACTATAGAGCCTAGGATGGACTGGAAGAGGAAGAGAATGATGCCTTCCGGACACTTGTCTGTAATGTAGCGGTAACCGTATCCGATAGTGGCCTCGGTTTCGATGAAGAACAGAAAAGCGGAGGGAAAGTTGTACACGTTGGCAACGCACGGTGTGTACTTGTCATCGTGGGTCTGGTTCAGGTCTCCGCGTATAAAGGCAATGACCCACCACATAGAAGCCATGAAGAGCCACGCCACCGTGTAGGTGAGGATGAAGATGAATAGATTCCAGCGCCATTTGAGGTCCACGAGTGTGGTGAACAGGTCCGACAGGTAGCGGCTGGTTTCTCCTCCCAGGTTCCCGTGCTGGACGTTACATCGGCCGTTCTTGTCCACGAAGCGCTGACGTTTCTTTTTCTTCTCGGGGGCCTGGTTGAACCCGCCGCCGCTGGACGAGGTGGTCACCACCTGATAATCATCCCCAAATTTTTTCCGCAACGCTGACATCCTTCACGCGTAAACTTGTCCCTGATATACGAGAAAGCTTTGCTCCTGACTAAACGTGTTCGTTCTTCTTCACACTTCAGCTACAGCAGCAGTCTCCCACATTTCTGGGCAGATCATTTAGAAAAAGTTATTTTAAGGCTTACCGCAGGAGTTTGTCAATAACAGTGCGTTTGTCTCGGGATGGATCGATGCAGATCTCCTTGTCTTCTCAAATTCCGCATAACTAAAAAAAACTCACCCAGCCGAGGCTGTACAATGTGGAGAAATATGGATGCGACTAGTTTGTAATCTCAGATTGGCTTGGCGCAGTCTAGCAGTTGTGCGTTGGCACCCTCCTCCACTACCTTCATCCACTCCTCCTGTTTCCCCAGGTGTATCGCACCAATTTGATAAGATGGTAGTTGGTAGACGCCCTAAGGATCCTGTCCAAGTTTTAACTCACCGCCTCTGCTGTTCCTCGCAGCTGGCAAGCGTTGTTATCTGATTCTGCTCGTCCTCTCACTGTTCTCTGTTCCTGCGCACTGCGCGTCTCCTGCTCACCAAGTCCATCTCCAGCGCCGACAAATATAAGAGAAACTTCTCTGAGAGGGTGGTGGAGATGGGAGGTGGGGGAGGGATGAACACGTGTTCTTGTGTTGGATACATCTTTTTTGCTGCGCTTGTAACATGCTTCTCCGAACAGTGCTGCATTGACAATTCTTATTTTTTATGGAATAGTATTATGATAAATAATTTATTCGTGCACATTATTTGTGTTATTTATTTATTTTTTTTTTAAATCATGCACTCTCTTAATCTTTAATCAAAATAACTCACCCTCCCACTTGCAGCGACCTGTTTTCTCTGATGACGTTTTTACTGGCGTGAGGGCGGGACCACCTGTCACTCACATGACATCACAGCAATAGTAACCACAACAATCCAATGATTTAATCAATTTTAAGCAGCTAATAATCAATTTCAAGCAGCAATTTTTCTAACTTAAATTAAATTTATATATAACTATATTTTATATATATATATATATATATATATATATATATATATATATATATATACACACCGATCAGGCATAACATTATGAGCACTGACAGGTGAAGTGAATAACACTGATTATCTCTTCATCACGGCACCTGTTAGTGGATGGGATATATAAGGCAGCAAGTGAACATTTTGTCCTCAAAGTTGAGGGCGAGCGTAAGGATTTGAGCGAGTTCGACAAGGGCCAAATTGTGATGGCTAGATGACTGGGTCAGAGCATCTCCAAAAATGCAGCTCTTGTGGGATATTCCCGGTCTGCAGTGGTCAGTATCTATCAAAAGTGCTCCAAGGAAGGAACAGTGGAACCGGTGACAGGGTCATGGGCGACCAAGACTTGATGCATGTGGAGAGCGAAGACTGGCCCGTGTGGTCCGATCCAACAGATGAGCTCCTGTAGCTCAGATTGCTCAAGAAGTTAATGCTGGTTCTGATAGAAAGGTGTCAGAATACATAGTGCATCAGTTTGTTGCGTATGGAGCTGCAGACCAGTCAGGGTGCCCATGCTGACCCCTGTCCACCGCCGAAAGAGCCAACAGTGGACACGTGAGCATCAGAACTGGACCACGGAGCAATGGAAGAAGGTGGCCTGGTCTGATGAATCACGTTTTCTTTCACATCACGTGGATGGTCGGGAGCGTGTGTGTCACTTACCTGGGGAACACATGGCACCAGGATGCATTATGGGAAGAAGGCAAGCCTGCGGAGGCAGTGTGATGCTTTGGGCAATGTTCTGCTGGGAAAGACCATGTACAGCCTTTCATGGAAATGGTATTTTCCTCTTTCAGCAGGATAATGCACCCTGCCACAAAGCAAAAACTGTTCAGGAATGGTTTGTGGAGCACAACAACAAGTTTGATGTGTTGACTTGGACTCCAAATTCCCCAGATCTCAATCCAATCGAGCATCTGTGGGATGTGCTGAACAAACAAGTTCAATTAAAGGATCTGCTGCTAACATCTTGGTGTCAGATACCACAGCACACCTTCAGGGGTCTAGAGGAGTCCATGCCTCGACGGGTCCCAACACAATAGCAAGGAATATTAGAAATATTACATGAGATTTTAAATGACAGAATTTGCTCCGGAATACCTCACTGAGTGAGCCGTCAGAACAAAGCTAAAGGTGTTTACATGAGTAATAGGCAAAAATAATGTACAGTTTACACATTATTTAGTTTTACTGTTTAAAACAACACTGTTTAAAGGCATTTGCATGTTCTTGCAACAATATTTCTGACAGAAATGTCTGTAAACAGTCAAGCACCCTGAAGGTCATCAAATATTTTGCACAAACACAATTTATCAGAAAATAATTCATGTTCAGCCTTTAATATATTTGGCCCTTTATGTGTCAGAATGATGGATGAAGAAGATACAGGTGATGAATGTACTGTCACATCAGTGTCAGATAGAGCAGGGGGAACAAGCTTTCTTTAACAAAACACATTCTTCATCTGATAAAGCTTCTAAAGCAAACTGTTATGACCAGGGCTTATTTATGACAGCAGTAGGCATTGTCAAAAACACTCTGAACATCTGTGTGTCCTTTTCCAACTCTGCGATTTTTTTCCATCTCCTCCTGTTTCAATCCAGGCAGGGTGCTGGAAGATAAGGGCACAATTAGTGTGTTATTTTGGAGTCATGCAAATGACTTCCAGTCTATAATGGACTGACTCTGCTGCTCTGTAAGTGTCAGCACTATCCACAATGGAAGACTGTGACAGAACGTCATCAGGAATATCTCTCCAATTACAAGTTGCACATTCACACATGCACAGTGTGTATTAATTCTTTTGGAAGCACAGACAAATGCAAGATGTGGCTATTTTAGTTTTCTATATAGATATTCTTGACTCAATTTATGCCAAAAAGGTTTTATATAAGGAGAAATGTCTTAAAGTGCTCCTATTATTCTATTTTAAAGGTTCCTAATTTCATTTTGGAGGTCTCCTACATCAGGTTTACATGCATTCAAGGTCAAAAAACACTAATTTTCTCATAATATACATTGCACATCACCTAATTTCTCAAAGAGAAAGTCTGAAAATGGTACGTTCGAAGATTCATTCTCTCTAAACCCCTCCTTTCCGAGAGTCTACTCTGCTCTGATTGGACAGATGGCCCAGTCTGTTGTGATTGGTTGACCACTAACAGTGTGTGTAGGAAACAAACGCCTTATACCATAATTGAAATTTCAGCTCCGGAGGCTTCCTCAGCGCTTGATACAGTGATACGAACAATGCTGTCAGTTTTTCCATATAAATTCCAGCATGAGTCCTCATCTTTTAAAGGGGTCATGAACTCAGAAATCAACTTTTCCTTGAGCTTTTGATATATTAGAGGTCATCGTACTAAAGAATATCCGAGTATCAGAACAGAAAACGTCCTTGTTAGTCCAATAAAAGCTTTTATTGACACCAGACCCAGCGGACGACTGATCCTGGAATGTGCAAACAGGTACAAATAGGTGAAACAACAAATAGGTGAAACTCCGCCTCCGCAGAATAAATCAACGTCTACTTCATCATTGCAACATTAGCCCCGCCCACTGCCGTGTTAGTGAGATGAGGAGGAGAGAAGAGCGATACAGAACTAAAAATAACATTACCTTTCAAAGGATCCTATTTCTAGGAATATGGTTATTTATTTTCAACAATGTGAATGTCTCAGTTGAGCTTTATTTATTTGTATTTGGTACATTTCACTGTGGATTCTTTGGTAAATCAAAACGCATTTCGTCACAGGCTTTGCAAACAGACTTTTATGATATGAACATGCCAATAACTGAGTTAATTCTTACGCCTGATCTGATATATAATTATTCATGTACAGTCAGATGTTCTTTGTCTATTTGTCTGTAAATCAAACCAGTGACTAAACAGTCAAATTCACATTATTTCTCTTATAGGATGAAAACAATCTGTTATTTAAACAGTGATTAAATTGTATATAAAGTGATCAAAGAACACTCCCTTTACAATCATTGGAGCTGTCAATCAAACTGAGTTCTAGACTCAAACTGGCACCAAAACCCTGTTTTATTCAACGAATCTCTTAGTTACGTCGTGTTTGCACTGTTAGTTATGATGAAAGCATTCATTAGTGTGCAGAAATCGAGTTGCAATGACGAGATCACTGCTTTCATGCGCTCAACAACATGTCTGTGATCGGCTACAGTGTTCATCACTGCAACCTTTCATGCTACGATCTAAATATAATGCCATAGATCTAAATGTAATGCTGTAATCAAAGCTTTTCACGATTAGTTAACCTTGCGAGCTGTAATAGTAAAAAAAAATGCTAGTTTACAAGTTTTTGAGAGAGTAATACTTCATATTGCTATTTAATATTGCAAAGATGTCAGCCAATCACAGCAGTGGGCGTTCACACTGAAGTCTCACAACAGACACGCCCCTTAAAACAGAGCGTTCAAATCAGATACAATAAAATCAGTAGGAAAAATGCCTTTTATTTCTAAATTATGACAATTTTTGATGTAAAAATCATACTAACATTATACACTCAAAAAAAAAAAAAAGATTTTTTTGATGCTGTTCAGTTTATTTAAACAATTTATTTTGATTCAACACCATTGTATTAGGGCTTTACAATGTTTTTGGTTAAGGCAATTTAGGATGAATCCAGTATCACATCTAGATTTCTAATACAGAACATCACAAAAGTTATATAAATCACAAAATTAAACAAGAAGAATTAATTGTAAAAATCAATGTATATGAAAACAATTCATTTTTTTATTTATTGCTTTTTATTTATTTTCCAAAACATTGTAAATTAGTTGGGCTGACACTATTAAATTAAGCTGTGCCCAACCATAGTAAATAAGCTGAATCAACCTTAATAAATTAAGTTGACCCAAAGTAAGTACATTAAATTGGAATAACAGAATTGCATAATGCTGAAATAAAGCAACTTAATCATGTGGAAATCCTTTCCAAGATTTTTTTTAAGTTCGTTCAAAGAGTTATTTTTTTGAGTGTAAGTGCCCCACAGGAAACATTATAAAACAATAAAGCAATGCAGTTCATGACCCCTTTAAAGTGCAAGCAAAGTGGATTTGCAGTGTAGAAAACATGTTAAAAACACGAACCGAACTCTTCCAGGCCTCATCTACATCAACAGTGTTTGAGGGCGGAGCAAAGCAGACATTGTTCACGGGCAGCCAGTGAAAACCATAAGCAGGCATTTTGCAAATTTGTTACAATGTTACGTAGGTGTATAACAGGAAGTGAAACTGGAACTGCTGACGACTCATTTCAACAGTTCAGAATTGATTCTTTCTTTTATGAGGCAATAACTTTATTTGTCATGCAATTCTATATTTAAAATTTTGCATTTTACATTCACAAACATCTATAAATTCGAAAAAAGCATAAAAGGGCCACTTTAAATGGTTACATAGTACTTTAATGTTTAACAGGTAATTTTTTTCTAGTGATAAAGTATGTTTACAAGCTGTTTAATAGAAAATTAAATCAAAATAAAAAATGAATTAATACTAAATCCATAACATGATCCCATAAACAGCTCTATATATGAAGCGCCTGACAGAATCCTGTAAGGTTCTAGAATTTAGAACCTTTTCTTCTGAGAGTGCATTCTAGTTCAGACTATTGTGTTTTTGGAAGCATTCAAAAGTGCACCATTAGGATGCTCTGTAGTGAAGCGTGGGGTTAGAGTAGAACAGGCTTAAGGGTGTCTGCGCCAAGGACAATTCAATACACATACAAACACCAACGGCATGCTTAGAGCAAGCAACAGACACAACATGCACTTGTCTAAATGCTGCAAAAGCACATCGTGACCGTTAGTCAAGCGCAACTGCTTCACGCCAGCCGAGGTTTTCCTCAAGACCCTCGCCTTCCAGAACGCCTTAATGACCTAGAGAAATAATTATATCACTGGAGGAGCACTGACGGAGCATAATGAAATGTGATGAAACGTGTCCAGGCAGCCTCTAATGATGTCACTGGTGAGAATGACACATAACGAATTTTAGGAGTTTTACCACCAATGGCACTGTAACTGAAAACACCCTCTCTGACTCTTGACAGGAAAGTCTGCCTATTTGTTTACTAAATAGATTCATCGGCACAGTGGGAAGCTAATGACAGGTTAGGAAGGTCCATTCAGTAACTACTATTCGACTCATGTGATAATCACTAGATGGCAGAGTTCGTCAGAGTGATGCCTTTAAAAGCCCTGACATTAAACATTCTTGTCCCCAGAGACTAGAAAGAGAAGTCTGTACCAACAGATAAATATCAACCTTCCAACTTGTCTTGTAACTTCCAATAAATAAATCCGAAGCACATCACAAATTCTTGGTTTTAGTTCATGTTTCAGATATTTGGTGAGCAAAATGCATTCTGTTATATAACAGTCACCGTGATTTTGCCAAGTACGACATGTTCCTGGATGATAGGTGAATGACACTGATGAAGACATAAACTGTAAACCTGTCCCTTGAATCATTGATTGGAGATGATGATCCAGGAACATGTTGTTCTTGGTGACATCAAGTTATATCACCGTTATATAAGTAAAGATACGATATGTTACAAAGTAATTTATATATATATTATTTTAAAATAAAAAATGTTTTTACTGATAATATACACAACCTGCCATGTAAATCGTATTAAACGACACACTTTTATGTAATAAATATGCACAGCTTTTAAGAAAATGGAGGCAATTGTATTCATAGAAGGAAGAGATTACATTACACTAATGCGCAAATTTAAATGTTATTGCCAGATGAGTCATATGTATTTTTAACAGATTTTAAATCCTCATAATCCTATATTAAAATACATAGACAGTTTGTAATCATTTCAGATGCCTCTTTTGCTTGTTTCTGAGTTCACATTTCTGTACTCTTCCGTCTGTACATTAATGCACAAATATAAATGTTATTGCCATGAGGAGTCATGCATCACACACTGAAAGCTGTAAATAAAACAAAAATGATTGGAGTATGTTTTACAAGAAAATCCTATTTAGTTTTTTCTACTTTCAAATTTCAATGTTTGATTCAATTGTCTGATTCAATGTTACTTGCCATTGTTTGTGAAATATATTAGCAATTTCTGAGTGAAAATGGTTTCTACACCTTTTTTGATTGGAAGGTATTTCACTTCTACCTGATCAACATCATCATAAGGTTGAGGATATATTAAACATACATAGACATTTTGCTTGTTTTTCACCCTGCAATTGTTTCAGATTCCTCTTTTGCCTTGTTTCCATCTTTTCTGAATCTCTCCATATGTCATATTTCTGTACTCTTCCATCTGTAGCGTTTATTCATAATATGAAGAGATTATAATACACAAACATACCCTTGCATTTGTCTTCAAGGGTACTGTTTCATTGCACAGCTACCTGACAAATATTCGGACTGAAACTCTTCCATCCAGATAGGGGTATTCTCTGTTTTTATTGTTATTTTTATGTCTTATGTATTTGTTTCCTTTTTATGTAAAGCACTTTGAATTATCATTGTGTATGAAATGTGCTATATAAATAAACCTGCCTTGCCTTGCCAAATATAAATGTTATTGGCAGAGGAGTCATGCATCATACACTGTAAAATTTTTCAAACAAAGATTACAAGATTACAATTTACAAGAAAAAACTATTTTGGATTTTCATGTTTAATTCAGTGTGATACTTGCCTTTTTCGGTAACACTTTACAATAAGGTTTCATTTTGTTAAAGGGATAGTTCACCCAAAAATGATTTACTCACCCTAAAGCCATCCTAGGTGTATATGACTATGGGAGAGGGGAGAGGACCATACGACTCCAGAGGGTTAATAAAGGCCTTTTGAAGTTAAGGGATGCATCTTTATAAGAAAATATCCATATTTAAAATTGTATAAATTCAAATATACTGCACAAGTCGATTTGGGTGGAAAAGCAACCTTTGACCCCATGCAACGACGAATGTGGAGGCGCAGAGGATAGAGCAAAACAAAACACCGGTCACGAATTAGAAGTCTAAAACGAGAAATTTGAAGGAGAAATGTCAGAGGATTTCTTATTTAAGAGAAGAGGAGCTTGAGCCTGCGTCATACATCGTGTCAGAGGACTACACATTTGGCGCAAGTTGACTTGCGCATTCTGCATGCGGTCTTTTGCCGGAAGCTATTGTTTGAATAAAGTTTTAAATATGGACATTTTTCTTACAAAAACACATCACTTCGCTTCAGAAGGCCTTTATTATCCCCCAGGAGTCATATGGATTTTTTTATTGATGGATGCATTATTTTATACCATTATAAACCTTGGAGAACTAAGGATATTTTTTAAGGCAACGGCTATTTGCACTAAGTGAAAATAGCAATATATTCTATTTACACTATGTGACAATACCAGCATTTTCTTAGCGATATACTATTTATACTAGTGAAAATAGTCACAGATTCTATTTACACCATTTAAAAATATCAGTTCTTTGCAATAAGAGTAAATAATAATTAGATGCTATCTATACTTTATATTGCCAGATACTATTTGCACCTCAATATTTCTGTACATTAGCAGGATACAATAATATCATAGAGTGTAAATGATTAGATTTATTAAAATTATTAAATGGATGCCACCTTATTGGGAGAATACAAACCCTCCCTACACCTTCCCCTAACCCTAAACAAAAAACACAATATTATGGAACACTCTTTCGCAGTTTATTTCCACTTTATTTTTTTAAAATAAATGCGAGCTTGGCAAAAGGCAGAATCGAACCCACATCAATCACGTTAAAAGCCAGGTCTGCGATCCTTACTCTCTACTGCTGCGCCATGGAAGACGTTAAAATCTGTGCGTCTTTCTTAAAACTTGAGTGGCCCAATCAGACATTGGTGGGCGGAGCTCATGTAAATAGCGTTTGCCAACAAGGGACACTATTTGCACTTAGTGCAAATAGACTCTCCATATTTTTAAATATATCTCCAATTGTGTTCGTCTGAAAGAAGATAGTCATAGATGGCTTGAGGGTGAGTAAATCATGGGGTAATTTTCATTTTCACTATCCCTTTAATTAACATTAACATAAATGCTATAAGAATATAGTGCTCATTATTAGTCCAATGAAACCTTATTGTAATGTTAGTGAAACTCAAGTAGTGAAAATTGCTTCTACACCAAATAGGTATTAAATTAGACATGTTTTCACTTCTACCTGATCATAAGGTTGAGCTTCTATTAAAACACACGGACAGTTTGCCTGTTTTTAATCTCCCTGCAATCATTTCAGATGCTGCTTCTACCTTTCCTGAATCTCTCCATGCATATGACAAATTTCTGTACTCTTCCATCTGTAGCTTGTTCTACCCATAGCCACCCACACTTCTTCCTCCTCTCTCTCTCTTTCTCTCTCTTTCCCTTTTTGCCTCCACCCCCCTCCACCACTGAGGGAGCGAAGCAAGCGCTCAGTGAAAGCATTTGAAGAGAGCACATTTCAATGTGCACAGAAACACCCAGACAGGAATAGCTCTATGTCCTGAGAGCACATTTCTCTCTCTCTCTGTCTCTCTACTGGATGATTCATACACACATAGAGATGGTGATACAGGACAGAGAGGACATGTAAAATAGGCTTCATACAAGAGGACCCCCCAGTGCTGCTCAAAATGCCCTTGTTTGATGGACTCAGTCCAGGAGCCGCATTGTGGGATGTTTACATTGCACAGATCCTGTTTACCTGGCTTTTGATTAAAAGGCCAGGTCTGAGAGAATATAAGCACCCTCCATAATCGATTCTTCCTCCCACTGCTGAATGCTTCACAAAAGGGGCTTTTAGGACTTATTATATGCCTGATATCTAAGAGCTTTGATGCGGTTAAGTGCTTGTTCAAGACACATTTAAACCTGAAAGTGCATGAAATAAAACATGCTGATTTCAAAGCAAAATGAATACTATAACCAGTAGTTAAAGAAGCACTGGATGATATATTGTGCAAGAACAGACAATTTATACAGGCATCACAGATTTCCACCTCACATTGTGTAAACATAAGTATATTAAAAAGATTATCTATAACTGCCACGTTGCACAGCCCCTCAGCGGCGTCTAATGGAAATATTGCTGCCATATATTTCCATGGTAATCCAGCTGTTCTATATCCATATGTTTACAAGCACAACACTCATTCCTGAGGGTTTATGTGGTTTCATTAATTATGGATTTCCATTTTCAAGTTAAACCCAACCTTGAGCCACAGCTCACTGCCTCAATATATGCTTCAGCTTTGATCACATTGGGTTGTTTAGATTGATAATTTGATTAAAATGTGCAAACTGGACCTTGTATAATCAACATGGCTAATTAAAACACTATTTACTGCATTACATGTTCACATGACAGTAAAAAAAAAAACAGCCAGTGGGACCCTTCATTTCGACACATTTCAGGAGCAACTCTGCCCTCTGCTGCATGTGTGACTGCAGGCTATAAAATATGCTCGTTCTGTTTTCACTTAATTAGTCTTTAGTTATTGTGTGCAAAACACACATTTAAAAATAATAATGAACATAATATTTAATACCTCGAATCCAAATAAAATGAGACTAATTCAACTAACTAATGCAAAAGACATTTAATTAAGTTTTCTGTTGTGGCAACATTTATTCCTTAAAACTAGCATCTTTTTATGTCTAGTGCAGATTTTTAATTACCAGATAGTAATCTATTAGTAATTATTATTTTTTTATTTTTTTAATTACACTAAAACTATTGATTAAATAGTTGCAGATCACTATGCAGATCGCTAGCTTGTTTCCGCCATGGAATAAAAAAATAAAGGATAATTGTGACTCTTTATCTCACAATTCTGATTTTTTTCTCACAACTGTTTCTCTGAAAAGTCACAATTGTGAGTTATAAAGTCAGAATTGCGTGAAATAAACTCAATTGCGAGTTTTAAAGTCAGAATTGTGTGATATAAAGTCACAATTGCGTGTTATAAAGTCAGAATTTGATATAAAATCGCAATTGTGAGAGAATTGTTATATAAAGTCGCAAATGCGTGTTATAAAGTCAAAATTGCGATAAAAAGTCACAATTGTGAGGTATAAAGTCAGAATTGTGATATAAGGTCGTAATTGCGTGTTATAAAGTCAGAATTGCGATATAAAGTCGCAATTGCGAGTTTTAAATCCGAATTGTGTGATATAGTCGCAATTGTGAGTTATAAACTCAGAATTTGATATAAAATCGCAATTGTGAGAGAATTGTTATATAAAGCTGCAATTGCGAGTTTTAAAGTCAGAATTGTGATATAAAGTCGCAATTGCGTGTTATAAAGTCAGAATTGCGATATAAAGTCGCAATTGCGAGTTTTAAATCCGAATTGTGTGATATAGTCGCAATTGTGAGTTATAAACTCAGAATTTGATATAAAATTGCAATTGTGAGAGAATTGTTATATAAAGTTGCAATTGCGAGTTTTAAAGTCAGAATTGTGATATAAAGTCGCAGTTGCGTGTTATAAAGTCAAAATTGTGATATAAAGTCACAATTGTGAGGTATAAAGTCAGAATTGTGATATAAGGTCGTAATTGTGTGTTTTAAAGTTAGAATTGTGATATAAAGTCGCAATTGCGAGTTTTAAAGTCAGAATTGTGATATAAAGTCGCAATTGCGTGTTATAAAGTCAGAATTTGATATAAAATCACAATTGTGAAAGAATTGTTATATAAAGTTGCAATTGCGAGTTTTAAAGTCAAAATTGTAATATAAAGTCGCAATTGCATGCTATATAGTCAAAATTGCGATATAGTCACAATTGTGAGGTATAAAGTCAGAATTGTGATATAAAGTCGCAATTGTGAGTTTTAAAGTCAGAATTGTGTGATATAAAGTCGCAATTGCGTGTTATAAAGTCAGAATTTGATATAAAATCGCAATTGTGAGAGAATTGTTATATAAAGTTGCAATTGTGAGTTTTAAAGTCAGAATTGTGATATAAAGTCGCAATTGCGTGTTATAAAGTCAGAATTGCGATATAAAGTCGCAATTGCAAGTTTTGAATCCGAATTGTGTGATATAGTCGCAATTGTGAGTTATAAAGTCAGAATTTGATATAAAGCCGCAATTTTGAGTTTTAAAATCAGAAATTGATATAAAATCGCAATTGTGAGAGAATTGTTATATAAAGTCGCAATTGTGTGTTATAAAGTCAAAATTGCGATATAAAGTCACAGTTGTGAGGTATAAAGTCAGAATTGTGATATAAGGTCGTAATTGTGTGTTTTAAAGTTAGAATTGTGATATAAAGTCGCAATTGTGAGTTATAAAGTCAGAAACAAGCTTCCACACTAAATATTCTTTTGGGTACTACTCGTATGTCTTACTTATTAGTGACTATTTCAATAGTTATAATATCTATTCCAGCTTTAATACTATTATAATAGGTATACGATATTACAAAACTTCTATCTATACATTTCTTATCTCACTAGTATACTAATCACTTTTTTACTTATTAAATGGCAACATTTGCATTTAGTTACCAGCAATAGAATAGATACTTGTCACTACTGACCAAATGACTAGTAGCAAAGAAATAACTGAATAATAATAACAAGTGCTTGACTGAAAACACACTCTGCACTATTGAAATGAATTTTCTAATGAACAGAAGTGACTATTAAAAAATAAGTAGCCTAGTACTAGCATACAGAAATATACTAGTTAGTTCAAAGAAATAATTGTTATGTGATTTAACTGTGGTTGGCAACGGTTAACTTTGTGCTATAACTAGTTCAGACCTGCCTCGTTTTCAGATTGTGTCAAAGGGGGCGCAACACGAGCGAAAGCCCTGAGAGCGCCGCTCAACACTGAACTCCAGTCGCAGGGGATGATCGTGTGAGGTCCCAGGAGTCAGACACACCTACACACCCTAATTACATCCACAACAGGTCCGAGAACAACCATCCTCTCTACTGCATGTCGGCCCATAACTTCTGTCAAGATCTCGTTTGCTCTTGTGACTTTAAAGAACTGAAGGAAACTTCAGCACCTGCTCCTCTCTTCCAGAGGACCCCAGAGAGCAGTGCACAATGAATTCAACAGTTTTCAACGACACGGACAGTGCTTTGTTTTCCAACAGAAGCATCGAGAGCTTTCTTTCGTGTTGTAATCTGTCCTCAGTGGTGACGGACAGCGGGTTTGTGTCCGCGGCGCTGGACGAGCGCAGCGTGTTCATCATGCGCGCGGTGCAGATCGCGGTCATGTGCGTGCTCGCGCTCACCGTCGTCTTCGGCATCTTCTTTTTAGGCTGTAACTTGCTCATCAAGTCCGAGGGAATGATCAACTTTCTGGTCACGGACAGAAGACCGTCAAAGGACGTCGAAGCGGTCATCGTCGGATCGTACTAGCGCGTAAAAGTTTCATGGTTTGATGGGACGCAAGAAACGAAGAGAGGTTCTGCCCTGACGGTAGAAGAAACGGGCACACTGAAGTTATGATTCACTGTTTCCACTGGGAAAAGTGCAGTTTATGAGGAAAGTAAAAGGTGAAAGTGTTCCGTGAGACCTGGTGGAAAGTAATATAAAAGTGGAGAATATCTCTCACATGGACCCACTTTAATGTTCATAATGCTTGTAGAACAAACTGCTTATTAATGTGGGTAAACAATGCATGCATTTTTAATAATGCATTTAAAGTTTAATAAAAATTTAATAATTTTGTACCGTTGCATTTCTTAAAGCTGGATATTGATGTGCATTTTGTGCAAAATTCAATTTCAGACGTATTTCTTCTACAATATGTTCTACTGATTATAAATTGTCGAGCAAAGCTGTCGTTTGCACTTATTTTAATTATAATTAGCATGTTTATGGAGGAATTATGGGGGAATTCTGTATTATGTTGAATTTAAAACAATAACCTTGTGGAACTTTATTAAAGTGACAAAACTGAAACTGATAAATGTATAATGGATGTGTCACTGTGACCTTAAAGTGTTTTTCTAATCATAATTATATAAAAGACAAGAACAAAATAACTGAATCACTATTACATTGTTGTCGTTTTTCGCAGAAGCAGATACTACATATGTGTGTGTGTGTGTGTGTGTGTAAGATGCAAAGGGGAATAAGGACTAATACAGTTATTATTTGCAAAGGCAAGGAAACATATTGCAAAAAACAACAAAATCAGATCAACAGCGGTTCATCCCACCATATGGAATAATATCTCTATAAATGCTTCCAATTTCTCTCTTTTTACACCATAAGGTTCTTTAAAAGTTTTCTATATCCTAAAACGTCTGGTTTATTTCCAGAGTTTTAATCCCAGATACAGTGCGTAATGCGCTCCATGCCTCAGTAAACGTAACAAGACCCCACTCTTCTTTCAAATATTTCCTTAACATGAGAAAAAAAACCCCCTGACCTATCTTATAGCAACAGCACAACTACACAATTCACTTAACTTAAACTAAGATGACATTGTTTAGTTAGACGGCACACATCTGTACAGATCACCCTTACCTTAACCTTGTATGTCCAGAGCCGTGTTTGTGTACCTTAGGCATATTTTCACTCTACTACACACATCAGTGCGTCAAACAGCTGAGCAAATGATAAACAGCAGGATGAAAGTGTCATGAATGGGGCCAGCGCTCAGTTTTTGAGTTTTTACAGATCTCGCATATCATATTAACTGCGTTCCCAAGTGTCCACAGTGCTCTTGAGATGACAAAACTCTTCTTGTCTGTTTGCAGGTCTGCACAAAACTACAATGGCCAGTCAAAAATAGCCCTAAAATAGTCCAATAGTTTGGGGAAGGGGAACCCAAGGCAACAATGTAAAAATAGGCCAATTCTACAGGAATTGAGCTACACTGACTTTAGATTCAAAAGTGTCTGTTACTACAAAAAAACATTGACAGAATAGTTGTGTTATTTTAGTTTTTATTTTAGTTTTATTAACATTTTGAATTACTTTTTTTATATTTTTAGTTTTCATGTTAATTATTTTTTAGTTATTTTAGTTTTATTAACATTTTGAATTAGATTTTTTAAAATATATTTAATTGTTAATTTTATTTTTTAGTTATTTTAGTTTTTAACATTCTTGAATTAGATTTTTTATATATTTAGTTGTTAATTTTATTTTTTAGTTATTATTTTAGTTTAACATTCTTGAATTTGATTTTTTTTATTTTTATTTTTCATGTTAATTTTAGTTTTTATTTTAGTTTTAACATTTTGAATTTGATTTTATTTTTCATATTAATTTTAGTTGAATTTTTAGTAATTTTGTTATGTGTTTTTGTCATTTTATCACTTTTTGTTATATTACTATTTGATTTTATTTATTTATTTTATTTCAATTTAAGAACTGGAGTGCTTAAACTAATTGCAGTTTATTGGCAAGGCAACATTTCTAATTTAAGTTTTTCAACTAATATTTATATTTTATTTTAGCTTCATTCAAATTTTTAATAGTTTTAGTTAATAATAATAATCCTGTTCAGTGTTTTCAAAATCTTCTAAACATTAGGGGTGAATGTTCAGTAATAAATAATTGTTTTTTTACACTAACAATCAATAGACAGCCTGAAATAGAATATTAAGTGGAGGCTAAACTTACTGTTACTGTTCTGATTCTAAAATTTGGTTCACGGAGCTCTTCATGTGGAATCAGACCAAGGCTAACATCAGATATTTTTATCTCATTCTAGCCAGTATCCAAGCAACACACATTATCTCTGTTTTCATTCAGCTTGTCCAACTCCATATCCAACACAAAGCCAAAACGAGGCAGATTCTCAGCTATTGTTGATCGAAGAAATGTGCGCTCTCTCTCTTTGTTTGGTTTGGTTTTGTGATGGTGGAGTTCATGATGCAAAGACTGAGATGATTGCATTAAAGAAGTCGGGTCTAATGCCATCACCAGATCAGTGGGTAAAGAAAGACAGATGGAAAGCACTAAGCGAGGGGGAAAAGGCCAAACATTGAGCTGGCCCATTAACTGCCTTGATGGATTTGCAGACTAAAACTTGTGAGAGCATCTGCTGGTTTAATTTGTTCCATGGATTTGTCACCTTATACAAAGCAAGCCAAAATGACTGATATTAACATTTTCAGCTGATGTTGCGTTGTTGACATGACACATTGCATCATTTCAAATACTGCAGCAAAACAGCAACATTTTAAGTTATTTTTTTTTCTTTTCCTGACGTTTTTATTAGTAGAAAATATTTAGAAAATGAGGGCACATTAAATAAAAGCAGTGTTATTTTAGTTTTATTATAGTTTTAATTACATAAGCTATAAGTTTTTAGTTTTCATGCCATTTTTAAGTAATTTCATTATGTGCTTTTGTCATTTTATTAGTTTTTTTTTTATTTTCTTTTTTAAAAATAGCTATTTAGGTTAAAGTTATTTTTATTTCAGTTTTATTTTTTTTATTTCGGTTAATAATTTTGAAAAATAGTTTTTTTGTCATGATTCGAGCATTTAGAAACAACATTTATGAGACAGCTGTTGTCAGATTTCACTGGTGATTTCAAGTATGAAATCTAATGGAAAGCTTGACAGCTTTTGAGAGTTTGATGTTTCCTCATTCACAGAGAAGCATTTCAAAGATGGCCGCCGAGTGAAATGACTTGTCTTAAAGGGACTTAATATTTCTGTTTCTTTAGTTTAAAGTTCTTCAACTTTTATTTTTTATTTTAGCTTTATTTCAATGAGTTTGTTAATGATAACATTTCAGTTAATAGTTTTAGTTCTTCAATTTATTCAGTTTAATAGTATTATGAACTAGCCTAATTATTAACTAATACTAATATTTCTTTAGTTTAAGTTTTTCAACTAATACTTATATTTTATTTCAGGTTCATTGCAATGAGTTTTAGTTAACGATAATAACCCTGAAGTGATGTCACTGAATATTTCTCATTGGCCTGTATACAAATTCAAACATTAGTCAACAGAGTCTTGCAGGCTTATTCATCATTCTAGAAAAGCATATCAATAATAATCATCAATCACCGATATGGTTATGATGGCATGCTATTCCATGAGTTTAAGCCCAGGGCTGGAACTTCATTACCTTTCTGAACTGCAGCACTGTTATTAGTTTGTATTGTGTATTTGCAGATGTTTTTTCCTTCTTTCTTTTTTTTTGCTTTTCTCCTCGGTACGAGTATCAGACAGATTAGGAGTCAATTTTGGCACACAGTGAGCCGTGGGTGTAATTTTTTATTCTGTAGAATGATTACATGTCTCGCTGCCCTTTCGTGAAAACTAGCCTTGAGGGTGACAAGTGAAAAGGCATCATAGCGAATGCTTTCATATCGACTGCCACTCACATTCACGTCTGCACTCTGAACCGCTGCGCCCTTAGGCCTTAACTGAGATCTTTATAAGCGCTCAGCCACACACTGCAAAACAGACGTTTCTATTAGTTTTTATGTCTTTGTGAATTGCAGCACGTTATGATTTTATTTGGAGGCTTTTCCCCACCATTTAGGCAAGCACACATAGCGCTAGTGTGAAAAATGATAAAGCAGAAAAATGAAACATTTTTTATTTAAACTGCAAATTTATTGCTTTTTGCATAAATAAATTCTTACAATATTCATTCTGCTAGCGTTATTTGACACAATATCCCACTTCTTGGGTAAGCAATGAATATTCCAGTGTTGTTTTTACATCCCTGATTATTTAAATGGCAGGAAAACAAGTAAGGAAATCAGTCAACCTCCAAGTCAGGTGGTTTCAGGATGGGATATTGTCTGTGACAGCTGTGCTGCACGACTGAAGGTGAGTGGGATTGTTTACTTCAGACAGACCTTCACCTCAACAGAAACGGCATTAAAAGAGACACTTTAATCACCAAGTCATGCAAGAACAGGTTTTGTAAGGCTAAGAAACAAAAACATGGAGAGTGTGCTCACGCATGCATACAATCATCTCTCTTTTACCTTAAAATACCTGACTAATGTAGGTGCAACAGGTTCTGAGATGGATAAATTACTTCTGGAAATGCTAAAATCTCAAACAGGAATTAAAGGGTTAGTTCACCCAAAAATGAAAAAATTGTCATTAATTACCCATGCTCTTGTCGTACCAAAACCTTGACATTCACTCATCTTCGAAACACAAATGAAGATATTTTAAATGAAATCTGAAAGATATCTGTCCCTCCATTGACAGTCCATGATGCAACTACCACTTTATCACTTCAAAAAGTGCATAAAGAGATCGTAAAAGTAATCCATATGAATCCAAAGTCCAAATTTTCTATAGAGGGTCCGAAATCTCTCTGTTTCAAAGATGAACAAAAGTGTTAAGGCCCGTTCACACCAAGGATGATAACTATAAAGATATAGTTCTGAAAATCATTATAAATATACAAGAATAGCACTGTCCACACCACAGCTATAATGATAATGATATAGAGAAATTATATCGTTTGGGATAACTTTTTTAAACACATTTTTTTTCTAGCTGTTGAACAATGAAACACTGACAGCCAATCAGAATCTGCTCTATTTTAAGGACTCGTGCATTTAAAATGGCAGACGACATTGTGGAGAAGTTAATCGCCGATGTCCAGAAAAATCCACCACTGTTTGACAAGTCAAACCCCCTTTTCAAGGATAATTTAAAGAAAATAGAAATCAAACAGTCATACCCTTGGAATAAATGGTGAAAAGTATTAACAATGAGATCATTATGCCAGGCTAGCAAACAGTGTAACATAAAAATTACCTGAGATATCCAGCGCTAGTTCTTGCTTCCTTTGAAGTTGCAGTGAAAAAGATTAGGCGTTGTTTTGATTCCACTATATTGACTTCGTCAGCTAAATTCACTGTCAGATCAGATCGATTACACTAGCTATTCACTTGAAACATTACATGCTGAGGACATCTGCTGGTTAAAGCCTGTAAATGCAACAAGAACTGCAAAAACATGTTGTACACACTTTGAAACCGCAGCGCATGAGCTTAGAATAAACACACCGTTATCGTTTGTTAGTGTGGACGCAAATAAAGTTATTGTCATAGTTATCTTTATAGTTACCGTTCTTGGTGTGAACGGGCCTTTACGGGTTTGTAACGACATGAGGGTGAGTAAATGAAAAAAGAATTTACATTTTTGGGTGAACTAACCTTTTAATGTCTATTTAAATGTGCTAAAATGAAGATGAAAATGTCTTGTAAAGGAAAACTCACAGAGGCGGCAATACATTAGTACTCCATTTATAAACGAGACAGACCAGTTCATAGCTGAAATGAGTCGCTACAGGGCCTGCTAATCTAATGAAGAAGAAAAAAGTAATCATGGCCTGGCAGAGTCTGCATCAAATAATTAAAGTCATAAATTAAATCCACACTTGTACACTCTCTGACCTTCTCCCAGGCTCTCAACAAAGCTTTAACACGGTCACTCTCCATCAACCACAAAACAGCTATTGTATTAATGATTTCCCCCATTAAAACGCTCAATAGAGCAGCAACTTCCAGCTTTAATAAAGCAAAACTGCAAAGGGACTCTAGTCTTTGCTAAGAGGAGGTCCTAAAAGGCACATCCAATTTATTTAGAAAGTCTTAAATGCATTTACTGTACGTGTTGTCCTACTGAATGAATGACATCAAAAGGGCAAAAAGCAGATTTAATGCTCTGTTATTGTAATGGTAAAAAGCTGCTGCAACAGGATTCTGTAATAAAAGCCTTTTATCAGACAAAATAACTAGGAAACAAAGAGACCCTGACAACCCTAATGTTATTTTACTGAAATGTAGTCCATTAAGAAAAAGTCATTGTGCGTTTATTGAATTTGTCAAATTAGCATATATTAAAATATGAGAAATCCTCTATTAAAAAAAAAAAAAAAAAAATTGGACTTTGCAAGTGTGCCTCAAATGTCCTGAATAGTGAAGCCAAAACATTGATCACCCCCTGGTGGCTGGCTGCGGTATAGGTCATAAAACCCGCCCTCTCCATGTAATTGAATGGGACGTAAGCCAAACTAAAAAATTCAATTACACTTCAAATACATGTTTTTCAAAGATGGTTTCTGTCATTTTAGGTAGTTCTTATCACGCTAAGAGTTTGTTTTTCCAATAAGTTTGGTTTTAGTTAGTTATTTGATGGTATAAAAATGGGATGTAATATCATGATTGACAGCTGTGTTTGTGTCTGCTGAAGTGTGGACGGGACCTTGATACCGCGGCTCTACCTCAGGATCCTTTTAGGCTCGGAATGACGTAATCAGTGCAAGATGTCAACAGGACATTTTGGCTTCATTTTTCTACAGTGGAAGGAAGTGGAGACACATTGTCCATATTTTTTTAGTCTATGTACTTATTGTTTTATTCAGTGCCTTAACGACTGAGAAATTTAAATGTAATAAAGTTTTAAAACTAGTATTCAATTTTTTGTTTTTGTTCTTTTTTTATATTAGTAACATTATTTGATGGTTCCTGCTGCCATTAAACTTGGAATTGCCTCCTGATAATTGCAAGTTAAATGACAGTCGAGGTCTCCGCAGATGGGCGGTAGTTGGGGAGCATCAGTTGAGATACCACATAAAAGTGAGAGCAGCCACTATTCCATTGAGTATTGCCATACTGTAGCCCATGTGGAAAGAGTGTCCGGTCATTCTTCTGCAAAAACAAAACACAAAACATCCAAATGGCATTAGTCCACAGCGTGACTAGAACAAACAATAGTAATTTGTTGATTATTGTCCTTCGGTACCAAGTCGGTACTGAAATTAAAAAAAATTTGATGATACCAGCATTTAGCATTTTAAGCGCTGTTGAGTGGATTCTTAAAGGGTTAGTTCACCCACAAATGAAAATTCATTAATTTCTCACCCTCATGTCATTCCACACCCGTAAGGGGCCGTTCACACAGAAGGCGTCTTTGCGTCTAAAAACGCGCCTTTGAGACGTGATGCAATAACAACAAAAACGAAAATAATAGAAATAGGCAAACTGCAGAATTTACAGATACAAGTTTTGACATGGAAAAAAGGAAAATAAGATAATAATGAGCAATTCATCCGCCATGTTGCCATTATATAAAACAGTTGTCATGCCAACTCGCAACGCTTGCCCCGTCTCCAAGTTCTTCTGATTGGTCCACTGTTTTGGAACTGACATTGATGAGCGGCGCTGAGTGTAAAAGTTGAAATTCTTTAACTTGACACGGCGTCTTAAAAACGCAGCGCTCGTGTGAGGCACTGCAAAAGATGCGAGACGCGAGCGTAAAGGTCATGCACGTCCGTCAAGCGCGTGTTTACATAGAAACACAATGGGAAAGTAGCGCATTGGAATAGAAAAACACGTTCTGTGCGAATGGCCCCTAAGACCTTCATTCATCTTCGGAACACAAATTAAGATTTTTTTTATAAAATCCGATGGCTCAGTGAGGCCTCCATTGACAGCAAGATAATTTACACCTTCAATGCCCAGAAAGCTACTAAAGATAAATTTAAAACCGTTCATGTGACTACAGCGGTACAACCTTAATGTTATGAAGCGATGAGAATGTTCCAAAAAACAAAAAACAAAATAAGGAATTTATTCAACAATATCTAGTGATGGACGATTTCAAAACACTGCTTCATGAAGCTTCAAAGCTTTAGGAATCTTTTGTTTAAAATCAGCGGTTTGGAGCGTGTATCAAATTGCCAGAGTCACGCCCCCCAGTGGTGAGCCACTGAAATTTCGAAACACTTACGACGTAACAAAGCCTCGTTTACTGAAATCACGTGACTTTGGCAGTTTCATACACGCTCGAACCAGTGATTCGAAACAAAAGATTCAAAAAGCGCTGTAAATTGAATAAAATCGTTATTTTGTTTTTTTGGCGCACAAAAGTATTCTCGTCGCTTCATAACATTAAGGTTGAACTGTTTTAAATATGTCTTTAGTAGCTTTCTGGGCATTTGAAAGTGTTAATTATCTTGCTGTCAATACAGGCCTCACTGATCCATCAGATTTCATCAAAAATATCTTAATTTGTGTTCCAAAGATTAACGAAGGTCTTACGGGTGTGGAACGACATGAGGGTGAGTAATTAATGACAGAAATTTCATCTTTGGGTGAACTAACCCTTCAAACACCTCTGATTGGCCATTGTATTCACATGCTCAACAGATGTCTGTGATTGGCTACAGTGATCAGCGCTTCAAAAACATGTTGTAAATAGACATCTTTGATGCTCTTCACTCAGCGCTTAATGTTAATGGTTTGTTGCGAATCCAAAATAACCTCTTAAATTCTTGTAACGATTCACACATATTTTGTGAAAAATACTCAACTGTTGTAAAAAAGCAAGTGTCTTTAACTATAATGTACCAGCATTTAAAAATACCTGCATGTAATTATAGCTGTAACTAAATCTGTAAGTCCTGACCCACCCTTAAACCTATGCCACCAAACCAGTCCCTAACCTTACCCATATCCCACCTCAGTAGCAGCAATAATGTTTTGCAATACAACTTGAACACAAAAGTACATTGTACCAAATTATTGTCTTTTAATATAATAGTTGTTTTGTGACCAAAAGCACAAAATAGAAATCTCTGAAGCAACAGAAGTAGACCTAAAACAACAACTTCCAATCGTTAGAACTGTAATCATAATCTAAATTATTTATCTGATTAATTGTTTAGCTACATGATGTACTACCCCTTTTACTTTACTACTCAATCAGTCCATTACTCTCCAGAGGTGTGCGACTCTAATGCAGGAAGTTTAAAAGCACACGGAACAAACAAAACTGAGCACCATGTATGGAATATGGACAAGGGTATTGATCATAACAGCTGGCCATTACTCTACTCTAGTAAGTGCAGAGGTCCATAAAAATCCCATTATGAGGCATCCAAATGTCCCATGTTAACCACTGCCATGAGTTCTCTTTAATGGCTGATTTGAAGTGTTTTAGAGTAGCAGGTTCAGGAGCGCAGATCTGCACCCAACTGGTCAATGACGACGTTCATTGTTTTGTAACTCTGTTCAAGAATACAATAAAAATGCACTTCAAAAATGCAATTAGACATTTTTTGGGGTGGGGTTAGAGGTTAACTGTCCTGATATCATAATAATCATAAGAAAGTTTGTCTGGTATTAATAAATATTATTATTATCATCATTATCATTAGTAGTAGTATTAGTATTACCCATGCAAACCCTTGCGTCAAGACAACACAAGGTTAGCTCAGGCTGTAAAATTCCATGTAGTCCAAGTACACAAAAATGTGATGATTTTTATGATTAAATTAATTTGTTTAAAAACAACCTCCTTGAATGTATTTGAGAAAAGGAAGGAATGTTACTTTCTACTTGGTCACACCACATGACATTTTTATGCCATTAAATTGAAAGTTTCTCAAAAATGAAAAAGTTTTCCCCAAAAGATATGACACCAACATGAATAGAAACAATACATATCTGAGAACTTGGCACTTGTAACTAGTAGACCAGTTCTGACGCTCATGTGTCCACTGTTGGCTCTTTCGGCGGTGGACAGGGGTCAGCATGGGCACCCTGACTGGTCTGCAGCTATGCAGCTCCATACGCAACAAACTGATGCACTGTGTAGTCTGACACCTTTCTATCAGAACCAGCATTAACTTGAGCTGCAGTAGCTCGTCTGTTGGATCGGACCACACGGGCCAGCCTTTGCTCCCCACGTGCATCAATGAATCTTGGTCGCCCATAACCCTGTCGCTGGTTCACCACTATTCCTTCCTTGGACCACTTTTGATAGATACTGACCACTGCAGACCAGGAACACCCCACAAGAGCTGCAGTTTTGGAGATGCTCTGACCCATTCGTGTAGCCATCATAATTCTGTCCTTGTCAAACTCACTCAAATCCTAACGCTTGTCCATTTTTCCTGCTTCTAATGCCGCGTTCCAGGCAACCCATAACCCGCGTTTTTCCAACCTTCTACCCGTGAAAGTGCACTGGAACGGCAGTCAAACCCATGACTTCCCACCCGTGAACTCGTACTAGATCAATGTACTCCCATGAAACAACAATGACAGCCCCTACGGATGCGCCATTTATGCGAGTGCACGGTAAAATAACATAAAATAAATGGTATAACAGCTTCTCTTGTCTTATGCGCCACTTTTCTTCCTCGGTTTCCCTCAAATAAGCAAGGAGTAAGCACTTTTGGTGATAGAAATAATTGTAAATGAGCATAAGCCTCCGCAGTACTGGTTTGTTTACACTCAGGCAGTTTGGCATTATTTTCCTGGAATGCTACAAAGTCGTGAGTCGTGATTTGAAGTCGTGACTTACGGGCTCAAAAACCTGCCTGGAACGCAGCATAACACATCAACTTTGAGGACAAAATGTTCTTTCTAATATATCCCATCCACTAACAGGTGCCGTGATGAAGAGATAATCAGAGTTATTTCACTTCACCTGTCAGTTGTCATAATGTTATGCCTGATCGGTGTATATACACCCATCGTGTGTTTTCACTCCTTGGTTATTTCTGAATCACATCCACTGGACTAAATGACCATGACATTTTAATTTTCACTGCAACAGATAAGTCTCAACCAGGCATATCACATGCTCAGACAGGGCTGTATCAGCTTGTGCCTGTTAAATCTTTTTTTTAAAAAGTCAGGAAACATTAAGGTTCATCTATCCTAAAGACACATCAGACTTAAATGACACACTTTAGACCAGCGTTTCTGTGGGGCACGCCCCATTGGGGGGCAATAGAGACATGACAGGTGGGTCATTTTTGTGCCCATCTCTTTTAACCTTTTGAGTCCTGACCCACACATTTTTATTTATGTGTCCCTGAAAGTGCGGTCCCAAATATGGGATTTAGAACGTTCAGTGACGTCACTGCCAGATTCAAACTGTGCTTTCGCGCTTTGGTTGGCGCTAATCCAGAGAAGGATGCGTTCAGCAGCGCTTGTCATTTATCATAACTATGCAGTGTTTTCAACAACATGATGTTTATTTTAGGTGTCAGACATTTAAATATACATAAGTACTAGTAAAACAATACATTTAGAGTTTGTAAAGTACATACTGATGTCTATGGAAGCAGCAGTAACAATCAATTAAAATATAATTTGCCGACGTGTTTTATTCATATCAGGCACACATAGTATAAGTAACTATAAAGTTTACTCTATTTTTCTTCCAAATCACCGGCCACTTACTTACATGAATTTCGAGAGAAATTGATGAATTCACATGCTATAAATCCGACTGAACAGCTGTGCAAACAAACATGGCGGCGCCTATCTCGTGTTACAGATCAAGATCATTTATTAACGTTTGTAAATGACAAAACACACTCTCTTCTACATATTTGAGAATCGGAATATCAGATATTTAATGACATGGTAAGCAAGTTTGTGAATATTTTGAATAAAAAAAAAAGAGAAACTACATAAAAGTGTTACATCTGTCATACGGTGCATGCGGGTCGCATTGGAAACAATAAGGGGAAACATTCTAAAATAATGGTTGCGTAAAAAAAAAGCCTCAAATAATATTTATAATTTATATATAATAAATAAAATGCAAAGTGATAATATAATTGCACTTTTATTTTCTCTATTTGAAAGTTTTTAATGCTGTTATTTAATGTAATGTTTTAAAATGTAATGTTAATAAAATAAGTTAATAAATTAACAGTTAAACTTAAAGCCTAGTTTATTAACATTTTGTTGAGGCAATTGTGGAGACCAGTGGACTTGGAACCCTTCCCTACCTCCAAAGTGGCGAATGGCAGAAAAAGTTTGAGAAACACTGCTTTAGACAGACAGCAGCCTTGACATGGAACATTAGGGAGCCAGACATTTCCCAACATATCGATGGGAAAAACGTTTAGGACAGACTATAAATTAAGGCCATCCATTCAGACAATTTACGGATGTGAGATCTAATCACGACTAAACATCCAAAGCACTGAAAGAGACTAAACTGATTTCTATTAGCCAGTTAATTCACCAAATCAATTGTTGTGGCGTGAACTCCCTGAACCTCACCTACAACGGAAGCAGATAATGTAAAGCTTATCTGCTGAAGACAGAGCCACAAACAACTGACTGTGACCATATGCACCCAATGATTGAAAGGTTGCGTTTCTATGGAAACAAAGTGACGAGAGCATTACACTAATATGTGTGTGCATATCTGGAAACAACAGAGGAAAGCTTCTGCTATCATCCAAGTCATTTGAGGATAATGCAAGAGGCTAATTGCTAGAGCAGTGCTGCGACACACAGTGAAAACAGACATGGAGAATGCCAATGGGACAGGTTGTGTGTCTACCACTGCTGTTTTGTGGTGGAGAACTGGAGCTATGCAAGCGTGAAGGAACAAGCAGACCCAGTCACAGTTCTGTGGGGGTCAGTCAATATCACCCCATCCGGCTGCTAGCTGGTCGATAGCCTGTTTGCGTTCTGAGCCGGCTGTGTAAGTTGGGTTTAGGACAGACATCGTGAGAGCACCGCTGCGTGATTAGATAACCAACTCGCTCGGCGATGGAGTGACCCTGGGTTTTATCGCCAAGCCTCCAGACACAATCAATAATGTTCCTCCCAAACAGCCAATCAGAAACTGGCTTATAGATTCATAAATTGGAGCACAGCCTTAAACTCAAGTGCAAACTCAAAGTTAGCAGAGGAGACACGTTTCAGCTGGCTTCAAATGGGGCTCACTGTCTTTTCATCATCTCAAATAAATGAGAAGCTCAGGGGTGCCATCCAGCATGAGTTATAGTTGAAAAACAACTTCAAAGAGCTCTGCTACAAACTTTGTTCCATAATATTATATCATTTTAAGTTAAGTTTTTGGTCACTATTCAATATTCAATATATGATGTTATCATTTGAGTGTCCTCTGAAGACTTTCAAAGCTTAGGTCTTCTAATGACTGGATCATTAAATCCAAATTGAAGTAATTTTGAAGTATATTAATTCTGCAAACGGCAACAGTTTGTCACGGCATTCCCTGTGTACACACGTGCCTCCCCCTCGTACCTTGTGTACACAAAGCTCCCGGTAATAAATGTCAGAAGTACTAAGTTCACTGGAAATAAAACTGAATTCACAGTCTGATGGGCTAACGGCAATTTCTCAAACCCTCCAAATACTTCCTTATTTATTTGTGGGTAAACCACTGAGGAAGTATGACTAATGCTCTATATCTTCCTACACCAACGTGTCATTTGGTTTTCTTACTAACAATAGAGATGAAAGGGTTTCTGGGGTTTCACCAGATCCAGTGTGCACCCAGCCTCATCAAGATTACAGATGACGCCAACAATGGATGGACTTAAAAGACTGACATTATATTGTTCTTATATTGCAATCACTACAATCACAAGATATATATTGCTTTAATGCATTGAAAGACCATAATTTTGGCTATCTAACTGAAAACATGACTTGTTAAAAATCTTAAAAACACTACATAAGTTTTGCCACTAGAGGACGCTTATTCAAAACAACAAACAAAAGGTGTAGATTGATAACGCCATGAATGAGCGTGGAATCATGGGAGTTGTAATCTTCATCTCCACAGCTGATGGAAAGCGATCTGATGGGACTTGGTGTCCTTGGATGAGCTAATGTATTAAAGTTTTATTAACGTTACTGTGGTGTGAATCATTTTACGTTGTTGTTTTCATAATGCTTATATGCTGCAGTCATCCGCTGCTGCTTCTATATTTATGATTAAAGTTGTGCTCAATGTCTGCCTCCTTCTTTCCTGAACTTGGACTTTGTTACAATTACATTTGATCCCTTAAATTCACATTATTTTATTTCATTCTTATGAAATGTCCGACTTGTGTTGCTAAATGGCATGCAATTAATTTTAAAATATATTCTATGGTGAAAAAAAATGCTGTATTTTTAGTACAAAAAAAGCTATTTTTTATTGATCAAAAATCAACACAAACAATATACTTACAATATAAATTTGCTAGGGGAGATATGAACAATATTATAAGAATACTTTAAAGAGTGTACATGCTTTTTGTTTCTTCAAAGGCAAATAAAGCTTTCTCTGATTATGCCATTTTAGCCACTTGACAAAAGAAGAGCTGCCTTTGAGGCACGGTACAAACATGTTACTCGTGTTAAACCAAGAATACAAGAAATTCAAACAATAAGACTAACTGTGTTGAGATATACAATAATAAGTTTTCTGTCGATAAAGATATCCAAACAGTTGCTAACCCCATCTAATAAAACACATAATATATTCAAACGTCTTTGATGTTTCAGTGGTTTCTACGAAAGTAAAACCGGAAATCGAGAGCAACGCAACTATGACATCGTTAACAGGTGGTTAACTGGTTAAATTTGTTGATTTCTCTGGATTTAAACATTGTTGGAAACATCTGGGATAATGTAAGTACACAAGTCACCAAAATATATAACATTTTTTGATATTTAAAAAAAAAATATATATATATATATATCATACATACTGCGCTTTTTAAGGGGCGGTCACATTACCAAAACTTTGGCGAAGGTCCACTGTATATTGTGTAGAGATGTACGAATCACAGCATTCTGTTGTTAAACTTGGCGAATTCATGCGATCAACTTGAACAAATTATGCGCAAATATATTTCCGAGTTTTCCGATCATTGAAACCTATTGAATTGACTATTTCGGCCATGAAAATTTGCAGAACAATGGCAAATGTGACCGGACATTTAGAGTAATGTATTATTTTAATATGTCATTATTTTGAGCCTAGAGAAGGCTTCAGATAAGCCTGGTTCCTTTCCAGGTTTTTCCCAACACCTCACCACTAATGGAGTTTTTTTTCTTGACGCTGTCGCCTGTGACTGCTCTCTGGGGCTCAAAGACATTAAAAGAAATTTTGTAATTTAATGCAAGATTCCCTGTTCATTAGGGCCAAATTACATTGTATTACTGAAATGTGCATCTTCTGTTTCATTGAAATATTTCTTAGAAAAAAAAAAGTATAGATCTGTTAACTCTAAAAAGGTCTAAAATATCTAAAGAGTGCTGTCCATTCTCATTCATCTCAAATGCAGCTGCTTGACTGGTTGGTGTATGCAACCTTGGCAGTACACAAACTGCATGATGTTATTTCTTTTCTCAAGCACACTCAGTTCCAGAGCCATGATTGCCTTGTAACTAATTACTCTAGAGAAACAGGGAAATAACATCCTATAGTAGGCATGCATCAATATTAAAGCTGATCATTATTTTCATGTTAAGGGAAGATAAATAATAAATGGTCTAAATTAAAATTCTATACTGTTTTCTCTAAATAATAATAATAATAATAATAAATACTAATGCATTTCGAAGTGGATATTCAAACAAGATTTAGATGTATTGAGGAAAATTCTGATTTGATGTGTCCATACTGGGAACAAAAAGTTCCATAAACCTTGATGGAGTGAGAAAGCTCGCTTTGGTGCTCTGATATGTAGGTCTTGCTGAGTTGGTTGTGGGATTCTTACTTTGGTTAACATTTCCTGTTAACAGCTCAGATATAAGTAACAAAAGGGGACACAGTCACGAAGGTCTGCCTTACCATTACTAGGAAACTGAATTTATCTACAAAACAGAGGACTGAAGTTGGGTTAGTTCACACAAAATTGAAAATTCTGTCATTATTTACTCACCCTGATTTTGTTCCAAATCCATAAGACTTTTTGATAAGATATTTTTAATGAAACCTGAGAGGTTTCAGTCCCTCCACTGAAAACTTTGATGCTTTTCAAAACCCCAAAACTTTGACGCTTCAAAAAGTTAAAAGAGTTTCTAAAAGAAATTCATATAGATTGAATGGTTTAATCCAAGTCTTCTGCAGAGATACTTAGGAAGCTAAACTGTACTTGCTTGACAAGCAAGAACAAATCTCATTGGTTCTTGTGCTTGGTTGACATGGGAGAAAAAAAACACTCATTGGTTCTCGCGTGACAAACGATCGCGGTTGAGCTTTGTTTACCATTTGATGTGCTCTATGTCTGGGTGTGGTGAATGTTCACTCTGAAGAGCCCTTGAAGTGGGGACTTTGGAGAGAGCAGGGTGTCATAATGAAGCTGCTTGGAACGCATTTGGCGAAGGGAGCGATGAAAGACCACGTAACTTCCTCATTAGCTTCACATAGAATGTTACCAGGACAAAAGGAATTCTTAATACTGCTGTTAATGAGACATATACAAATAAATTTACATTTATAATGAAGTAAAATTCTCCAAAGCTGTTCGCCAAGTATTTGATTAAATTTCATATTTGAAATCACCAATTAAATTAACTCATAAATGCTCAAATCATGACAAAAAACTGCATTTTTCAGGCTGGATCAAGCTAATGCTCATGCGCAGTTCCTAAGTGAGCATCTCCATAGGATTCGCATCTGACGGTTTCTATAGGAACCGGAGCTTCAGCAATGCGATGACTTTACCAAACGCCGATTGGCTCATATTTAGACGGTGAAACCTATTACGCCATATTGTGCGTTGCACTTTCTCCCATTCATAATAATAATACGGGTGCAGCATCTTTCTATATAAAGTCTTTACCAGCGCATGATCCCTTCGCTAATAGACTAATGAAAGGACCCTTCTTGAATGGATTAAGTTGTTCACTTTCGTTTGGAAAGCACCTACAAATGGCGTCCCATTCCCAGGTGCAAACACACCATTTGGACTTCACCCTATATGTGAATAAAATCCTAAATTAAATCAGTTCATCATATAAAGCAACTGTGTCTCTTCAGAAGACTTAGATGAAACTTGATTAATATAGATTTTTTTCTTCTCTCTTTATGAACTTTCTGAAGTGTCAAGGTTTTAGTTGTATGGACTTTCAACAGATTTTTGGGTGAACTAACCCTTTAAGAATAATATAAAGTTTTGACCGCTTCAGAAAGCCAGCTAAGTAAATGTCAATGACTTCGGAAAGAGCAATACTAAAAAGTTCAGTCAAATTCCCCTCCTCCCTCTCTTCTCCAAGAGCATTAGAAGTTGGGGTAAAGGACATTTAGACATATTTGATGGGGCTTGGAGCCACATGAAATCCCTGCAGACCAATTCTGGGACAGTTTTGAATGTTCCGCTTGGTGCAAGTATTCAGGTCTGAAGATGAAAAGCAATTACAGGAAAATTGCTTTTCTGTTCTCCTCTGAGTCTGTGCTCTCACCCGGGCGAGTCGAACCAGCACAAAGTGATAGGAACAATTTTCAATTTTACCAGCTGACAAGCTTCTTAGGCACTGACAGCTAAAAACAAAATAGGAAAATTGGGTGAATAACCTCAGACCAGAGGAACAGCCTTGATAACATGTTCTTATAACTGTTCTACTCTACACTACTGAACAGGACCAGCCATGAAAAAAACAGCCACTTGCAGAGACAATCAGACATCAGGCTGTGTGAAATAAATGAATACTGCTCACAAGATCAGTAGGATGACTTTTGCAAGTGCTGCAGCAGTAAATTAACTCACTACCATCATGAGTCTAAACTTTCTGCCTACAATGATCACTTCTTGGAATTTGAATTTCTCTCGTTGAATGAACTTTTCATTTCTAAAAAGTTTCTTCTGATTTCATTGGTGTGGACCCCCACAACAACTACACTCTTCTGCTTTTGAACAGTAACATACTTAGCACCATTTACCAAATTTCAGCTTGAATTTTTTGGAAAAGGGAAATTATGTGTTTCTTGAAACTGAAGGTTTGCCACACAGACAGTCAATAGCCTTGTTTCCACTGTCGAGCCAAAAGCTATCATGCCAAAAGCAAGCAGGCCTCATCGGGGCTTCCTCTGAGCCAATGGCCAGGGTTTTTTGGCCCGCCGAATAACTTGGACCAAAGTGGGCCAATTGGTCCTTGAGGATTGGTTGTAAACAGAGGCGGAGTTTACCTGAGTCAGGAGAAGGTCAACACCGCTGCTCATTTCCCATGTTATATTAGGCTACCAGCTAACTTCAACATTTAAGACATTTAAAACAAATTTTAGCTCAAAACTCAATTTCAGACTGTGGCGACCAGGGCGGGCGAGAGCCGTGAGGGAACGGCGCGAGGCCGGTGGCGCGAGTGTTAATGAGCTTCACCTGGGAGGCGCACCGGCCTTGAGTCCCTCATGGAGGAGCTCCGGGAGCATAAAAGGAGGAGCGACTACCGTGGAGGACGAGAGAGGACCAGGCCTGGATTTTATTTTATGTTTTGTTATGTTTGTGTGGCCGGCAGACGTCCGCGAGGGTCTGCCGGTATTACTTTCGTTTTGTTCTTTGTTTATTTTGAATTAAAAGTTACGTTCAATGTTTGCCGGTTCCCGCCTCCTTCTTCCCATATCTACTAACCTTGTTACACAGACACCAGTGAGTGTTTGAAATAACTTCCTTGCAATCCATTGGGGATTCTGATCTCCGTATGAAGGCAGAAATACATTTAAATGTGATGCTGAAGGCTACTATATTAAATACACATATGCTTATGGAAAATACCAGAGACTGCTTGAAGAATCATATATGATTATAATCATGTATTTATTTGGTTTCATGTTTTATCTGTCTCTTCCCTGTGCCTTTGTTGATACCGGACTATAATGCATGCGCATACGTGTCATAAATAACATGCATTTCGGTTAAGTTGTGTAACTGAAAGGATAATTGTATAGTGAGACAGGAGAGATCGCTCAAACCGCATCATTTCTTGGAAAATTAATAGAAATGCTTACTCTTTCTAAGGAAATGTGACGACTCAATGGAGATGTTTTGTGCTTTCCTGTGATTGAACATTAATGGAAGCAGGTGCAACCGAATAGGTACATGTTCTCTTTTTATGTGAAATGGTAAATATCAGTTTGAGTCAGCATGATTGATGTGCACTCCTGACACAAATTAATAAATGACTGTCACTGTAACATTTCATATTGTAAAACATTGGTTAAATATCGATGCTGGAGTCTTAAAGGGGTGGTTCAGTATGATTTCACTTTTTTAACTTTAGTTAGTGTGTAATGTTGCTGTTTGATTACAAACAGTATCTGAAAAGTTACGATGCTCAAAGTTCAAAGCAAAGGGAGATATTTTCTTTTAAAAGAATTCTCTGTTTAAGGACTACAATCAATGACTTTAAGATAGTTAACTCCACATCAGCTACATAAATTCACCAACTAACCATTAGAAACGTCCTGTTGCATTCTACATGTTGTCACTTCTTCTTGAGTCTCTCCATCATTGTCCGACTTTGGTTTGAACATAAAAGGCTGAACAGTTTCTGACATTTTCAGTGAGTCTTGGTGAATCGGCGCTGTTAACACTAATGTTATTGGCTAACACAAGCTCTCGAAACTCCGCCCTCTGCTTAGGAGCAGCAGCTCATTTGCATTTAAAGGGACACACAAAAACGCAGGGTTTTTGCTCACCTTCAAAAAGTGACAAATTTAACATGCTATAAAAATGATCTGTGGGGTATTTTGAGCTAAAACTTAACATACACGCTCTGGGGACATCAGAGACTTATTTTACATGTTGTAAAAATTGCATTATACCACCCCTTTAAGTCTTTAAGTAAAGACCAAACGTTCACTTCCATCATGCTCATTTTGCGATCTAGTTAGTCTTCAGTCAGCTGGTGAAATGATGGGGTCGGGTTTTAGTGTAGCGCTGCAGGGCTACAGTGGAGCTACACCTACAATGTACCACATAGTCTTATCTTAATATATGTGACCCTGGACCACAAAACCAGTCATAATTTGCACAGGTATATTTGTAGCAATAGCCAACAATACATATGGGGCGAAATTATCGATTTTTCTTTTATGCCAAAAATCATTAGGATATTAAGTAAAGATCATGTTTTTACTTAATATCCTACTCTAAATGTATCAAAATATTATTTTTGTGAGTAGATATGCATTGCTAAGGACTTCATTTGGACAACTTTAAAGGCGATTTTCTCAATATTTTGATTTTTTGCATACGAAGATTCCATATTTTCAAATAGTTGAATCTCGACCAAATATTGTCCTATCCTAACAAACAATACATCAATGGAAAACTTATTTATTCATCTTTCAGATGATATATAAATCTTAATTTAAAAAAAAACCTGACCCTGACTGGTTTTGTGGTCCAGGGTAATATATAATAATATAATTTTATCTTGACCATGATATGGTCTTCAATCCATATATTTGGAACTGAAGCATTTACAAAGAAATTTGACACATTGTGTAACATGATTGTGCTCTAGAGAATATGTTTTGGTGATTTAATTGTACAAATCATATGATAAACAGGCTTACTTGAGTCTGGCTGAAGAAAGAGGAGTCGGAGGGAACATTCCTGGCTCAAAGGAGTCAAAGTAGGTTAGAGTCCAGGAGAAACTACAACACAAAACTCCAGCCACAGAAGACAGGACCAAAATACTCCAAAAACCTGCAGGGCGAAAAATGCTTTACAACATATCGGTTTGTTAATATGTAGCTACACTAGGTGCAATTTGGACCTACCCAGGAGTCTCACTTCTGATCCATCTTCAGTGGTTATCCTTTCTGTTCTTAAATCTACAGATCAGAGAATTAATAATCATTTATACACACGCTGAACTTCAAGAGAAGGATTCCAAGAAATAGATATGGATGTGTATACCTTTTAATACGATGTACAAGAATGAGATCAGCACAGCGATGAATGAGACGATGACTATGCTGCAGAGCACAGAGAATACACGAGCGGGCCACAGGTGAGTGTCTCTCCAGAGCCGCGGCCGTGCGGGGAGCCGCCCAGGCGTCACCCTGCGCTTCACGCCGCTCTCATCCGAAGTGTTGCTTATTCCTGTTAATGCAGTATTATCTTCATCTTCAGAATAAATGTCTAAAGACGGGACATCTTTATCTTTGGCAGACCGCACCATGGTCGCCAGGATAAAAGTTTCTAAAGTTGAAATTGTTGGCTCATGAGTCACATCCTGCGTCTTTTGTTTGCGCGTTTCCGTTTCCTAGACAACACGGAAAAGTTAGCTAATAATAGTTAGCGCGTTACTTAATCCTACTTATCATAATATTAATTGCACTCGATTTGTATGTTGCATGTTAAATACTTTTTATACAATTCAACGACAAATACAATTGATTTAAAGGGGATTTCGATGAGCACAATGCGTATTAATTTGAATATTATCAAATGGTGAAGAGTTTCAAAACATCGCGGTTTGTGCTTCCGTATTTGTGAAGCACCGCCTTTACCGACGTGTTGTCCAATCATAATTGACAATCAATGCAATACGACCATACGATTGGATGCAATGAACGTCATTCAAGAAAGTCACCCATCACATACGTTGTTATTAAAAAACTATTTTAATTCAGACCGGTAGGTGATAAATATAAGTCTGTGTGACTATGATATTTAAAACATTAAAATTCTTGTTTTATAAAATTTTAAATCTAAAAAAATAGTTAAAATAATCAAATAAATAAATAAATAATGCATCTAACGAAATATTTTCCAAATAATGTTGACATTTATAATATATATATTTTTTTCACAATATAAATTAGGCCTTTACACAATAAACTAAATAGATGCTTTTAAAATTTTAGGATGGGGTAAATTTCATGCCCAGGTGAAAAAATAGGCTACTATAGTGTTTTTGAACCATACTATAGTAAATTGTAGTATACTGTATATATTATAGTATTTACAACACTTCGTTAATGAATGCTACAGCATACTGAAGTAGTGAACTGATAAATTGTTATGAATACTGTAGTATCCTTTAGTTTTTACTACAGTAAACTGTATATTGTAATATAATATACCCTAAAGTTGTAGAAATCTTAGTACAATATTGGGTAATTTGCTTATATTACTGTAGTTGTTATATTATCACAGCAACTATAGAATTACCACAACAAATTAATTCAAGTACTTTAGTATAGGAACTATAAAACACTATAGTATTTACTATAAATTACTAAAGTATTTTTTCACATGGGTGACGACGATCATATTTTGGGGGTCGGTGGTATCTGAAATATTGAAAATCCCTGTGTTAAATGACTAATTACTAATTCTGAGTAATTTTTGAGTAATGTTCAGTGTCTCTAAGCACTTGTCTAATATATTCATTTCTTGTTTTTTCAGTTCTTTCATGGAACAGTTCTTCAGCACTCCTAAAGCTTCTGACAAGTGGCAGTTGGGAGGTCTGCCCACTCGTTCTCTGTAGCGTGAGGAGCTGCCAACTATGATCTTTCTCCTCTTTACTTCTGCATCATGGACTGGTCCCCAACCTGGTGTGATGTCCATTAGAAGATAGTATCCCACTGTGACCTGGTGGAATAGGTGGAATGATTCAACTATTGCATAATTTAATATTCTTCATGAACATTAATTTTTAATAGAGAAAGGAAAGCATTGTTTATCACATATTTGAAAATAAGGGTCTAAGTTTCAGTGTTGATGTATTTTGAAGTATTTCACTATCGGCTACACTCTTAAAAATAAAGCTTTTTTAGTTCTGTGAAGAACTTTTAACATCTAATAGAAACTTTCCATTCCACAAAAGTTTCTTTATAGTGGAAAAAGATTCTTTTTAAATGTTCTTCACAATAAGAAAAATATGGTTCTTTAAAAACAGCCAATAGTCAGGGCCGATATATTCTGTCAATTAAAAGATGGCAGAAAAATGCACTGAATTTGGGCTTTGTGTAAAGAATATGCTAAGAAATCAGTTTGATGTTCAATATTAATAGTAATTATATGAATTAATAACATTCAGAAGGTAAAAAAAATATTAATTTAATCTTAAGAATTTAGTTAATGTGTTAATATTAATTTGAGTAATGTGTTTATGTTTATAACTGATACCAGTTACTCTGAAACAAGTTGAGGAAATGGAAAGAATAAAGTTTTTATTTACATTTATTTATATATATATAAAAAAAGGATAATTAATTATTAATAATGAAGTAATAATTAATTTAAAAGAAGGTATAAAAGGCAGAACCCCCAAACTATCGGTATCGTTATCGGTGGAGAAATTTAGTATCGGTGCATCTCTAATTATTTGCATTTTAATTATTGAAGATCACAGGTTAGTTTTAGTAAAAAACTAAATTTACTCCACATAAATGTACTATGATTTTTAACCCCATGTGCATCAATTAAAAAAAGTTAATGTCCATATCCCAAAACAGTCATAAAAATTTTAATCTTGGGAAGCACAAGCTTAAGTTTGGTCTCATTTTAAAGAATGGTAGTTTAAATAAAAGTTTAAAAAATGAAACAAAAAAGTTACAGAGGTTTAAGTTAATGAAAATGATTTATGAATATTTTATATAAAATATAGATTTTATGAAACATGTTGAACTCTAAAACTGCTAGAAAATCAAAGCAATGAATCTAAATCAGTTGTGTTCCAAATTTGAGTACCAAACTTTCCCCATTAGATGCCAGTAAAGCTCTGCTGGTAAACACAGTGGTTGGCTTTTGCAGTACAGTTTTTCCGCTCTCAAATATTATATGCATATTTTTTTGTTTTATTAAACACATGCAAACCACACTCTGACATCAATTGTTATAAAATTATAGCTGCATAATTGATCCAATTGGCTCTATAATAAGCAGAAGCAGAAAACAGGAATAAAGTGACTATTTGCTTTATATGCCAAACCTAAGAAAATGGCACCATTTGGTAAAAAAGGTAGTATTTTTTATTTTATTTATTATTATTTTAAAGCCTTGCCAACAGAATGAAAGCCTCTTGACAAAGACTGCATCATTTTATAGTTAAATGGTCCTGGGATTAAAAATTGCCATTTTAATGGGTTTCAAGGGGACATTTTTGTCCTTAAGGTCCTGAGTGGAGCCATTTTGTGTACCTAGTGTAAAATAGATTTATTAAAGGAAATGAGGGTGAAATAGTAAAATTCCAGTAAAAATACACACCTGTGCCAAAATTTGTGCAGTTGGCATTAACAGGCAAACTTATATAAAAAAAAAAAAAAAAAAAAAAAACTGAAAAAGACATAAATGTCCATAATATTATGCATTTTCAACAGAGAGCTAAACATTATTCATGGGATCTTGTTTAAATGAATCAGTAGGTTTAATCTGGCCATGTTTAATTGTACAAAACCCTGTTCCACCGACCCGGGGCCAACAAGGGACCGATAAGATCCTGCCACACAAGGGGTTGCCTCCACCTTGTGGCAGCATTATGTTACCACTGCCCACACCACATTTTATTAAGAAGCTCCAACATCACATTAATCATTGAGCATTCTCATGTCAATCCAGATTTTCAGTAAAATAAAAACATTGAGCACTCAAAAGAATGACTGTTTTTAACGGTGCTGGTGTCTTTGCTTTATTTGCACACAACCACTGATTCCAGTTAAAGAGATCGAAGTAGAAAAACGTTATATGTGCCACTAGTGTCAGCTCAAGCTTTCAAGTGTTACGTGCAACCACAGACATTTACCATATGCAACAATAGTGATGAGAGAGCAATTCAGGTCACAGAGTAAAGTTGATTCACTGTCTTCACCATCGAATTAAATAATACTGTCATACTAAACAACATAAAAGTTAATACCATTCCAGTGATATTGCAGGACAAGTTGGTTTGTTTCAACAATATGTACAGCACCACAATGGATGAACAATGTAAAAAATAAGAGGCTCAATTTTGTAGCAAAATATCTGTACATTTAAAAAAAAGACTTTTTGTCCAATGAAATGTCTTTTTTTTCCCCTCCTTTTTTTTTAAAAAAACAGCAAACTCTTTTTCACGGCTCACAAATGTCACATGAGATAAAACCAGTAGGAGAGCAAGTCTGTGATTAAAATGAGATGTGTTGTACATACAATGTCAAACTGGTTGTGAATGCTTGATAGTAAACATTTTCTCAACATTTCATGGACGTTTTTAGTCCGTAAAGTGTCATCCTCAACAAGCATTACAGTATCAAGACCAGCTTAAGTTCGAATCTCCTTCTCGTTCTTCATTCACCTTTTTTTTTTTTAAATCAAAAGTTCAATTTTAAGATGATCCAGGTTCAATTTTAAAAATAAAAAATAAAAGTGCATCTTGTAAATTTTCCCCTCAGAAAAAGCTGCTTAGCTTGGAGTTTTAAAACAAGAGGTTAAATGACAAGTGGGCCAAAGCAAAGTCTTCATTGGCCATTTCTGCTCATTTCTGTACGTAATACACAATGTCTCAAAGTTAAAACATAAAATACACACTACTTCCTCTTCCTTCACAATGTCCATTTGTAGAATCCACAACATTTGACTGTATAGGTCTAACATATGGCATCCAACACATTCCATCTTTCTTTCTTTAAAACAGTCAATTAAATCGAGATGCCAGATCCCAGGTAAGCGGAAGTGTTCAGTGTCACATTTATCCACCCTTCCATTGTCCTAAGTGTGCTATTTTTGCTCCTCTTTCAGTGTTGTCATTGGCCTCAAAAGCTGGCTAGCAGGTGGTGATCTCCATGTTGCGCAGCTGAAGGTGCTGTACCTCCATGTTCCTTCTCCCGCTCCTCCTCAGGGCATCGGCCCGTCGGAAGGGTTGACTGCGCAGGTCTGAAGACAAACAGGTACACCGTTAAACACCGAACACAACAGATCTGGATGAGACGGGGCCAAAGATGGGTGCAAAACAGACAGGTGTGGGTGTTTGGTTAGTTTTAGATCGATTTAGTAGGAATGCACAATATTCCGGTACCATAACGGTTATTTTACAGTTTTCTTTTATTTACTGGTATTGGTTGATATTGGATATAATAGCTGATATTGAAAACATATTGATCATACTTGTATTATAATGTTATGATACCTAACCTGATTCACTTGGAGCATTTAAAATGACTGATTTTAGTTTTTGACGTTTTGATGCAAACTCATTTCCCCTATTTTTACAATGACTTTAGTTTTTGATTCATTATTTTTTACATTTGGACAAAATAGGATGGATTTTTTTTTTAATTATTGGCCATTTATTGGTATCAGTTGATATTAGATACAGTCAAACCAAAAATTATTCAGACATTTTTGATATATTTTTTACAAGTACACTATAGTTCATTTATGCAAGTGAGGATAGCAAAATAAAGTAAACTGTGACATTTTATCTCCAAAAATTATTTTTCATACAGTGGACTACCAGTAAAATTGATACAAATTTGGAACCAATAATTATTCAGTAACTTTGACCTGACCATGTTTTGCTTAAGTGTTATCTGACATAATTAAGATTAATTTATGACAGTTTAACTCTGAGATCTTTTCATATTTTGTTACAATTTATTCACTATAGTTTAAAAAAATGGTATTAATGAATGAAATGTTGAAGGTGTCTGAATAAATTTTCTGTGTTAGTTCACACTAATGGTAACAATTACAACTTTTGATGTTAATAATATATTAGTAAGTGTTGAAATTAACATTAAGATTAATAAATGCTATAGAACTATAGTTCATTATTAGTTCATGTGAACTAAAGAAGTTAACTAATGAAACCTTATTGTAAAGTGTTACCATTCATCTTTACAATATACTAATAATTTATTAACACCGTTTAAAGTAATCTTTAGCCAAATTTATATTTATTCTTCATATTGTACATTTTAATGTTTTGATGCCTAAATTAACTTGGAGCATTAAAATGACTGATTTTAGATTTTGATGCATTATTTTTATTTTGACAAAATAGAATATCAAATTTCTCTACCATTTATTGGTTGATATTGGATTTTAACGGCCAATATTGGAAATTTAACTGTGCATAATCATTTCCCCCTATTTAAACATGAAGGCAAAACATAATAATTTAATAACATTGTTAAATGTAATCTTTAACAAATAAAAAAAATTAATATGAATATTCATTCTTCACACTGTACATTATAATATGATGCAGAAATTCACTGAGAGCATTTAAAATGATTGATTTTAGTTTCTGATGTTTTATTTAAAATTTATTTAGACAAAATGGAATCGGATATTTTTAATATTAGCCTTTTATCTGTTATCAACAAAAACATGGACATATTTTTGGCTTATATTAGCCAGAATTTTACTATTGGTGCATTCCTACTATTCAGATCTTTCTGATAAGTCATGATATGTTGAAGGTAGTTACCAAGACACAAATTTGGGAGGGGGAAATTCAAGATTTTTTTTTTTTATCTGTGACTAGAAATAGTGCACAGGAAACAAAATGCAAAATGGTTGAAGTATTAAAGGCAGGCATGCATTTTGGTCCCGCTACTATGTACTAACATTTAAATTAATCATTTGATACAATGCACTTATAGTGTACATACTTGTTTTTACATTGTAGTTCAATTACAAAAAACCTGCATGGAATTAAAGCTGTAACACATTTCTGTAATTACTTCTATAATTACACTGTTTACCTTTCACTTACACCTCAAAACTAACCATACCACCAATCCTGTCCTAACCTTTCCCGTATCCCAGTAAACTTTTGCAATACAGTATGAACACAATAATTACATTGTACCTAACAATTATTTCGATGCAAGTACATAGTAGTTTAAAGACACCTAATAAAGTGTTAATTCACATGTCCGTACTGTATTTAACACGGTTACACTCAGGTGAACAGTAAACAAATGAAGAAACACAGAGAGAAGGATGGCTAGGAGATGAGCGAAGAAGAGACAGACTTAAAGGCACCTTTCTGAGGGGAGAGAATTTAGTTTAGTAATGGAAGTCCTCGGAGAGGGCGGGGTCACAGAAGAACCGCGAGCCACGTTTGGCTGATCGTGCGGTAAAGGGGACGGTCTTCAGCACTGCAGCAAAATAATAGCCAATCACAACATAGAAACACCAAAAGCAAGAAGCTCTAGAAAAAGCACAGAATCAGACAGATACTTCAAGCCTCTAAACTCCAGTTAAACTAAACAGCATGGCGTCTACTGCTACAGTACGTCTACCGCTACTATCAAAGAACAAGACCAGTACACACTTGGGGAAACCGATTCATTTGTCATACATATAATCAAATGAATCTGAGTTTTGCATCCAGTATGGCGTTCTTACCCGTAATGATGTCCTCAATGGCTCCATCTTTGCCTTCGTAGACGTGGCGGCTATCTTTGCCTTGCCTCTTCCTCAACTCCGAAATCAGCTCCTGCTGCTGCCGCTTGCCCTTGTGAGATGGCGACTGGTGATTGAGTGAGTTAATAAGGGAAAGAATATGAAGTTATTGCACACAGCTTAACTGAAATCTTCCAACTTAACAATATTCCTTTAATGTACACTACCATTCAAAAGTTTGGAAACGTTACTATTTTTAATGTTTTCGAAAGAAGTCTCTTCTACTCATCAAGGCTGCATTTATTTGATCAAAAATACAGAAAAAAACAGTAATATTGTAAAATATTATTATAATTGAAAATAATGGTTTAATTATTATATACTTTAAAATATAATTTAAGTCTGTGATGCAAAGCTGAATTTTCAGCATCATTACTCCAGTCTTCAGTGTCACATGATCCTTCAGAAATCATTCTAATATGATGATTTATTACAAATGTTGTGCTGCTTAATATTTTTTTATAATGTGATACTTTTTTTTTCAGGATTCTTTGATGAATAAAAAGTTAAAAAAAGAGCAGCATTTATTTCAATTAAATCTTTTGTAACAATATACACTACTGTAAGTTTGGGGTCAGTATTTTTTTCTTTCTTTTTGGAAGAAATTAATACTTCAGCATGGATGTGTTAAATTGATAAAAAGTGATAGTAAAGATTTATATTGTCAGAAAATATTTCTATTTTGAATAAATGCTGTTCACTTTGACTATTTATTCATCAATGAATCCTGAAAAAAGTATCACAGTTTCCAAAATATATTAAGCAACACAACTGTTTTCAACTTTGATAATAACTGAGTATCAAATCAGCATATTAGAATGATTTCTGAAGGATCACGTGACACAAAAGACTGGAGTAATGATGCTGAAAATTCAGCTTTGCATTACAGAAAAAAAAAAAAAAATTAAAATAGAATACCATTATTTTAAATTGTAATAATATTTCACAATATTACTGTTTTTTCTGTATTTTTGATTTTGTCCGTGAGCGACAGATCGTGTCTTTGTGGTAATTACTGTATGTCGGGCAAGAAATCCAAACCTTCGCCTATCATCCATCGACTTCAAATATGGCTTATTTAAAACATGTTAGTAGCAACTTTACATGGCCCACTCGCTCTAATGTTAATGTTAACCCAGATCAATGCACGCTATTATTAGGCGCATATCCTAGTGTTTGTTTGGAGTGTGGAAGCTGAAGTATAGCGCACTTTCTGCATGATTTAGAGGAGAACGAACAGGATGCGCTTTCTGCAGTCTCTGTAAACTTGAGTGCGTCAAAAAACAAAAAAACAAAACTAAGTGTATACTTGCTTCACAGATATATCTATAGAAATCTTGAAATGTCAAGCAATTATCAACTAAATCAAGTGAAAAACAAATATTCTAAGATTATGTAATTGCATAAAGGCGTGTCCACTACTGCAGAGATGACAAGTCAGCATTGTTGACTTAATCTCTGCAGCCAAAAACATTATCAATAAATTATTAAAATGTTCCTTGACTTATATGACTTGTTAATATACATGTGCAATTAGTTGACTAATCACTTAAAGGGATAGTTCACCCAAAAATTACCCCAAGCTTTACTCGCCCTCAAGCCATCCTAAGTGTATATGACTTTTTTTTTTTTCTTTCAGACGAACACAATCAGAGATATATTTAAAAATATCCTGTCTCTTCCAAGATTTTTAATGGTAGTGAATGATGCTAATGATTTTGAAGTCCAAAAAAAGTGCATCCATCAATCATAAAAATAATCCACACGTTAAAAGGTACAATTTGTGATTTTTTTTTTCCGCTAGAGGTCGCTAGAAGCCTATTCAAAACAAAGGCGTAGTTTGATGACGCCAAGTTTTAGAGTGGAAACTTGGGACATGTGGTCTCTAACTCAACGGACGGTGCAAAAGAATAGGGATTGGAGTCTGGAAGAACTCATGTTCGTGGATGCGATTATTAACGTTACTGTAGTATGAAGCAGAGCAGGACCGAGTGTTGCGGGAGCTGAACGAGGAGCTGGAGCGATTGATCAACACACGCCTCACGAGCAGCGGGACTTTTATTATGACAGTCGGCGGCGCCGCTTCCGCTTTTCCGGTCATGAGTTTACGGGAGCTGTCCTTGTCGACAGAACCAGCGGCAGATGGTAAACAGTAATTATGTTCCATAAATAAGAAACACAATCCACCATAAAACGTGCAAGAAGTAAATAAGGAACTGCTTGAAGCAAGCTAGTGGTTTGCTGGACGCTAGACACTACTTCTGCATTTGTCCACGGCACTGTTGTCATGTGGTTTCTACGTCAGTAAAGGCGGTAACAAAGGTAACTGCGTCATTGACAGGCGACTGCACTGCCCCGTGTCACTGTTTAGAATGGGAATTTTCTCATGATTTACAAGTAGTTGAAAACATTAGAGATATTGTTAGTAATAAACTGGACAAAATATATAACACTAGCCTAGTGGTTTTTGGATATTTTACTGCAAAAATTTTACAAATTGTACCTTTAATAAATGCCTTCTGAAGTGAAGCGATGGGTTTATTCTAAGAAAAATATCCATATTTAAAACTTTATTAATTGTAATAACTAGCTTCCGGCAGACGGCCGTACACATCGATTTGCGGTGGAAGAGTGACCTCTGACCCGACGCATGATGCATTGACGAACACGGAAGTGCAGAGGATAGAGCAAAACAAAACACCGGTCACGAATTAGAAGTCTGAAATGAGAATTTTTAAATAGATATGCTGCAGGTTTTTGATATAAGATTAGAGGAGCTTGAGTTTGTTGCACAGCCCTATTTGTTTAAACTGTGAAGGGTGTCTAAGCTTAAGCATACTCCTACATCCTGTGTCATACATCGCGTCACGGGTTACTCCTGTGGTGCACGTCAACTTGCACAGTATGTGTATGGTCGTCCACCGGAAGCTAGATAAGATTTTAAAGTTATGGATATTTTTCTTACAAAAACCCATTGCTTAACTTCAGAAGGCCTTTATTAACCCACTGGAGTAGTATGGATTACTTTTTTGGGGCTTCAAAATACAATGCCCCATTCACTACCATTATAAAGCATCGAAGAGCCAGGACATTTTTAAAAAAAAATCTACGATTGTGTTAGTCTGAATAAAAGATAGTCATATAAATCATGGGATAATTTTCATTTTTGGGAGAACTACTGCTTTAAATGAACGACTACTAGTCAACTAGAAAAATCTTAAAGGTGCCCTAGAATCAAAAATTGAATTTATCTTGGCATAGTTGAATAACAAGAGTTCAGAACATGGAAATGACATACACTGAGTTTCAAACTCCATTGTTTCCTCCTCCTTATGTAAATCTCATTTGTTTAAAAGACCTCCGAATAACAGTCGGGATCATTAATATGCACGCCCCCAATATTTGCATATGCCAGCTCATGTTCAAGGCATTACACAAGGGCAGGCAGTATTAACGTCTGGATCTGTGCACAGCTGAATCATCAGACTAGGTAAGCAAGCAAGAACAATAGTGAAAAATGGCAGATGGAGCGATAATAACTGACATGATCCATGCAGGGAGCACGAGGATTTAAAGGGGCCGCAGCCTGAATCAGTGCATAGTTAATGATACCCCAAAATAGGCAGTTAAAAAAATTAATTTAAAAAAAATCTATGGGGTATTTTGAGCTGAAACTTAGACACATTCAGGGGACACCATAGACTTATACTACATCTTGTGAAAGAACATTCTAGGGCACCTTTAAGTTGAGGGCAGCCCTAGTTTACGCATTCGCGTACAGTGCGCATGATGTGAATTTCATCATCAGCACAGCACGTGCATACCGTACAAACCGTACACATGCAGCCTGATTTTTCTAACTACATATAAGGCCTGTTTACACCTGGTCACTTCATGCGTTTTCTCTGATCGGATAGCTATCTGATTTATAAAAACGATTGCATTTACACTCATTACACGCATTTAGTTCATATCACCGAAAGCAACAAATATGAGCTGCATTTTATTGATCATCAGCTTATTTAAAAATCAAAGGCCGCAATAGCAGAGAGCGTGGCAACAGAACTGGTAAGATCTTTTAGTCTCATTACTTTTAATGAAGATTACTGTGTTTTGAGCGCCTGAGACTTACTTTCAGTTTGATTTGCGGCAGTTGTCTGGCTGAATAATCATATCTGGCTATAACACGCGCTCACACGTTTATTTCGATCAGTGAAAACACATGAAGTGACCAGGTGTAAACAGGCCCATACTCTGTACACACAGGTCACACACCTGCATTGAGTTTTTTGCGCTAATTTGTTTGTCCACAAGGTGGCAACAGTGCCCCAGGGATTCACATGGCATACATGTTCTGACAAGGACAGAACATTTTGTTGACAGAGTGCAAGTTGACAATGCACGTGCAATAACTGCCTGTGTACACGTCAAAGTTAAAGGCTATGTGTACAACAGTGAAGGTAAGCAAAGAAATGAAGTATACTTTGGGCTTATGGCTCTCATTTATGACTTCAACATGATACCTGTTGATCTTCTTGCTCCTCCATCAAGGCCTCCTGTTCCAGAAGTTTCTCCATCATCAGCTGCTCCTGCCTCTTCCTTTGCTCGTTCTCTTCATCCGCTTGCTGAAAACGACGACAGATAAATTAGATCTAGGTCCTGTGTGAACCAGAAAGGAGTTGATGTACTAATAGTATAAAGTCTCACCCTATAGGACTTGATGAAGCGAACAAACACAGGGAAGAACACAGAGGGTGGCATTGTCTTGGCGCTCTCCCCAAAGAACTTGACAACTTCGTCAAAAGCATCCTGTAATTACATCCAAGTCACATAATCACGTGGATGGTCCCTTGTGGGATTCAAACCAACAACCTTACCGATCCCAGTGGAGATCTTTCTTTTTAACCACAGCAGCCTATAGAAAGTGCAATAAATACCTGTGCAATTCTAGCATCATCCAGAAGCTTCTTCAGCCTGGCCTCGTTGTGATGGATGAAATCTTTGAGCAGGGAGTTGTGGCCATGCATGCTGTACTCTCTTCTGGTCAGATCCATACCTCTCTGTAGCTCCTTCACATCCAGGAGAACATTCTCCAGAGAAACTGCAACATGGGATTAATCAGATCCACTTTCAAAAACACACTTACTGACTGTAGCTTTGCATATTAAGGGACAATAAATCTGTTTTTATGTTTCTTCCTGTTAACGTGTACAATCACACCGGTGTGATTAGAACGTTCAGTTCATCACATGATCAACTGCTAAATTCAAATTTGCTTTCGCGCATTGGCTGGCACCGAGCCATATCTGTTGACATGAGAAATCAAATCCCCACCAGGAATCGGGTCTCCTTTACGACCAAGGTGGAAATGCCTGATCCAATGTTATCATGATGTCTTGACTAATTATAACCTATTTCACTATTGTATGATGTTTATTACATTAAGTGCACAAACAACATGCTTGAAATATAAAATTAATGCCTATGTATTCTGTAATAATACAAACAGGAAACAACAATGCCTAAAAATGTATTGTAAGGATAAGGATTGTTCCTGTAAAAGTGATTTAATATTAATTTTACAGTGATAATGTCTTATAGTATATAATAATACTAAAAAATATATATTTTTTAAATCAATTGTCATGCTAAGTACACACAAACATAATTCATTTGAAACATGTAATTGGGAACTATACAGGAAGCAAAACACATACCTAATATATTCTAAATATTTTTCTCCCACTTCACCGGCCACTTACTTTCATGTATTTCAGGAGAAGTGGATAAGATGACGTGTTGTAAATCCAACAGATATATTGCGGTGCAAACTAACATGACTAATATAGATATGCTAACGTGATCATTATAAAGGTTTTTAAATGACAAAACACATTCACTTACACATATTTGAGAATCTGAATATCAGAGAGCTAACAAGTTTGTGAATATTAAAGGAAAACAACAATAAAAGTGATACATCTGTCATACAGCGCTATTGTGGCTGCAGTGTTATTTTAGTATATTTATACAATTATATTAAGATTTTGAATTAGCTTCCAATTTTATACTTTCAGTTTTCATTTTAATTTGAGTTATTTTTATTTCAGTTTGTTGTCAAGGTAATTTTATTTTATTTCAATTAATCATTTAAAATGTTCAATTAATAGTTTAGTTTTAATTAACAGTAACACTGATTTAGAAATATAATTACCCTTTCTAATTAGCATTTCAAACATATTTGAGGGTCGATGAACACTTACCTGCAGCAGCTTTCTCAATGTAGTGCAGCTCATTGTAGAAAATGCTCACAATAGGATATTTGTCCTTCACCACATTGGCTATGTAGTGCAAAAGCGTCTGCTTCCTGTCTGTGGACTTGGTCTCCAACAGCTGAAAGCAAGATACAGTACAGTATTACAATTAAACTGAATAATGATTTCAAAAAAGTGAACTATGTGATGTAATAAGTTACCAGATCCAAGCTCTGAAGTTTGAAGCCATAAACAGCTCCTCTCTTACTACTGTTCATATAATTCCCCAGGGCCAAAATGATCTGAGATGAGAGAGATCACATACTTAATTACAAGCAAGACTGTAAAAAGAGACTCTGTGATGTTAGTTTCAGTGGCTTACCTCAAGAATTTTCTTTAACTTCTGTGATGATTTTATGGAGACAGATGCTGCTATGATGGCATGAAGTTGCTGTAGGAAAAACAGCAACAGCAAAAAGACAAATTTATAATTTATATTGCATTTCAGATTAATCATTTTAGATATTCAAAACAGTTACATTGTTCAATTTCACAATTATTTTGTTCCTCTATATCTCTATCCACTTTACCGGTGTGAGCATCTGCAGGCTATCACTGAAATTGCCCATGAAGGCCATGATGGTCATCCGCTGTGGCAGCCTTTCGATCTTGCTGAAAAGCATCATGAACCGGTCCTCATCAGTGAGCCCGTCCATTGGCCGTCGCTCCCGCTCATACTGGCGGAGCATCTTCACCTCACTTTCAGTGGGCATGAACCGCATCAAACACTCCACGAAATCCACAGGCACTGTACGAAGGTCAAACCTGAGGGGATGAGAGAAACTGATCAGAGTGCTATTCAAAACAACAAAAAACAAAACCAACCAGACCCAAACCAAAACTAGGGGTGTGCGATATTGACAAAAAATAATATCTCGATATTTTCTGGGATTTCCTTGATAATGATAATCAGACAATATTTTGCTGAGTTTATTGTGTTGGTACATTTTGCAGGTTTAGGACTGCCGTGGACAGCTGACTCCTGAAGTTTTTGATATTCTTCATATTCTGTGTGTGTGGTGGTCAGAAATGATCTTTTACAATAAGTTTACATACATTTTTACCTTTATAACACCATTTTTTTATGCGTAAATAATGTTTTGATATTTTAAACATAAAACATTGAATACTGATATAAAAATAAAAAAAAAAAACTTAAAAATATACTTTAAATGTGAAATTAAAACCACCAGTAGGTGGCAGCAAGTCACTGTTAATGAGGGAGTCATTGGGCCCTATTTTAATGATCTAAGCGGCGCAGGTGCATGTTTAGGGCATGTTTGAATCCACTTTTGCTAGTTTAACGACAGAAAAAAATGGTTGGCACTAGGGGTGTAACTGTACACGTATTTGTACCGAACCGTTTCGGTACAGGTCTTTCGGTACGGTGCACGTGTGTACCGAAGTATTACATTGCAACCAATATTCACCACCAATAACCGCAATAAGCTCTGGGTTTTGTTACTTTCGATAAGAAACAAAGTGTCATCCTTCAAATTTTGTCCACGAAATCATGAAGTTTAAACAGAAAATGCCATTTTGACGTGCTTTGATGTGGGCTGACAGATCACTGTACAGGCGCCTCAGTTCAACCAGCAGAGCGAGCGCGGAGCGCAAGTGAATGTGTTCATCTCTTCCTCCTTAATACTAGTTACAGAATAAACATGAAAGAACATCTGAAGGTATGTTGCAAGATTCAGTACAACTTACTGAAACGGTCATATCTCATGTAATCGCTCATTCAGTGTTTCAACCATGGAAAGACATCAATGAAAGCGTCCGTATTCAACAATATGTCATGATGCATTTACCTCAGAAAAGCCATTCTGTGTTCACAGCTTGTTAGTTCGCTAGAGAAATGAACTCTTTCGCTTAATATATGCACTATATTAGCCAATATATTCATTATTTTACTTAATCTTTTAGTGATATCCTGATTAGGCTATTTAATGTATGTTTAAATAAATCTGATGTTAAAATAACAGCCACTGTGTAGAAATGATTATATTTCAACAACGAATTGGAGTAAAAACATTTAGAAGTTAATGCAAAGACTGCCTTAGGTGCAGCTTACAGGTTTGCATACAATTTGTTATTTGAGTGTTGATTATTTTATCTAAAAATAAAAAGCAATTGAATTTAGGCTAATAGTTTGGGCTTCTTTCAAGTTAGGGCTCCCTACATAGTTTATAGCATTAGCAGAGATAATTGTTTTTATCCTTAAGAAACTTTTAGTTTTAATTTAATTTAATATATTTAAAGACAAAAACACAATTTGTTCAGTAAACCTCTGTTTAATAATAAAAAAAAGCAATTTTATGTTTAGTTTTCTCTCCACCTGCTGTACCGAAAACTGTACCGAACCGTGACTTCAAAACCGAGGTATGTACCGAACCGTGAGTTTTGTGTACCGTTACACCCCTAGTTGGCACATGGTCCAAAAGGGTTGTACCTAGTCTCTTAAAGGGATAGTTCACACACCACTATGTCCGACTGCCTTGAGCATCCGGTTGGTGGGGTCTGAAAACGCACTCTGATGCCAGAAGTGATGTCTCGCATGTATGTCAATGAGTGAGAGTGATCACTTCCGGCATCAAGGCCCCGGTATACTTCAAACGAAATCGAAAAACAAACTGATGTGACAATTTCGAACAAAATCAGACCAAAATGAAGTTAGTTGTGTGTTCTTTTTGAAAGTTTGAAACGGCTTGCCAAAGCGAACTTTCAGGAAAAGTTCGCTTCAGCTGCAAAACACCTTCGTACTACCATTGGTCGGTGATGATAACGTAACAGGAGGTGTGCGCTGAGGCTCCGCCTTCACTCGCTCTGACTCATTTGATCTGTTGAGTTCTTTGAGGTACTGTAAGATCTCCGCGGGTGAAAACATGAACACACTGGATAGCCGCTTTATAGTACAAAATGAAGTTGTGCTTGTAAAAAAAAAATGAGGCACTGACACTGTTCTTCATGTTTGATACTGTAAAGCTACTTGATTTTAAGCAATCTATTGAATAAAGTGCTATATGAAGACATGATGTGACTGGAGTGCTAATTTGCAGAGCTCGTGCTAACATACCCATGTTATGATCAGACGCTTTTCTTATGCGTTCTATAAAAAATGCTTGCCGTTTTCTCATTTTTGTTGTGTTTATTTTGTTACTGAGAAGAAAGTACACGGCACATATTTGACATATTCATGTAACCTTTGCTCTCAGCAGTGTGGGCGGCGTCAGATGTTCGTTTACAGTATATCGCTGGTCACGCATTTCGAACTTTGTTTTACCCCTAAACGAAGAACGAAAAAGAACTTCGTTTGAAGTATACTGGGGCCTTCAGAGTGCATTCAAAAATTATAGAAATCCAGTTCGGCTTCTCACACAAACCAATTGTTTCGTGTCTTAGGACATCAACGTGTCATCACGAGCCGCAGGTTTTAATTTGGATTTGTCTGTGCATGTTTTTTTGACTCTTATAATTGGAGTTCCCATTGACATGCATTATACGACTGACAGACCGCAACAGTTGGAGTTGAAAATCATCATTTGTGTTCTACTGAAGAAACAATGTCACCTACATCTTGGATGCTCTGGGGGTAAGCAGATAAACATCACATTTTCATTTTTGGGTGAACTATCCCTTTAATGAATCATGGGTGTGTTTTTAAACGCAACGTTCAATAAACCAATCAGAGTGTGATCTCCCATTTTCTTTAAAAGCCAGGTGTGCTTGCACCATGGCGGATTTGCTAATTACATGGCGGAATATAGACATCCTCAATCTTAGGAGTCAGTTTAAATACATGTGTGTATTGCCACGATTGGTCAAATAAGCTAAATTCATTCGTCATTAAAGCAAATAGGTAATTTTGATACATGCAATGACTGTCCATTATGACATGTGGGACTTTTTATGTTTACGCACACAATAATAATCTTTTACATTGTAATCCTTTTATTTTTAATATTTGTGTGTGTAACAAGCAGAGTGTACGTGCGTTGTGCACCCGCCTATAGGCGCATATTACTAACACACCCTTTAAATAACAAAAATACTGTGCCATTGACTTTATAGCAGGTTTTTGTTGGTCAATGGAGCAGTCGTTTTCAGTTCCTCAAAATAGCAACACGCCAACAATGCACCTGAACACACCTCGTTTTCAGACCAGCACGCCCATGGGTGAACAGATGGGTGTGAGTGGATTTGTCATTTAAACAACGTGGCGCATGACATTAAACATGATAACTGAGTCAGGCTGAAACTAGCAAAAATCACTCGCATTGTGCCAGGTGTATGATAGTGTTTCAACCGATTCATTCAAATAGCTGAATCATTCAGGAACAAAGCATTTGACTGTCTTAATGAGTGAGTCATTGAATCATTCATTCAAACGATTCGTTCATTCAGTAAGGAAACATCGCATTGTATTGCTTAGAGACTCAAAACAGTCCTGTGGCTTTGTTTGGAACCATTTTCAAAGATGAAAGAGAGCAAAAACAGGAAATACTGTGTCTAAAATGTAAGTCGTTTAATATTAACTTCTTGTTTATTGAACCGTTAAAATCACAGTTGTAATCATGCTGATGTTTGGAGAAAAAAAAGCCACTCTTTGTGTGATACTGATTAATGATACTAAATAATATAAATATAAAAAAAACATACAGAGGTATTTTTGCCACCTTATCTTGAATATTGGATGCATTCTAAATTAATTTTAATAGACAAAATCATGCAGTGAAAGCGAGCAATCTAAATGCACAAGTGCACTAGAATACATCACGCAGTGTACATGTGATGTGTCTTTGTATAAAGTGAGGGACATACTCAATGTCAGATCACACATTGTTAAAAAAATAATCACAATATTATCATAGACAATATATAATCGCACACCCCAACCAAAACACAAAACAAACCAAACCAAAAAACAGCAGAGGTAGAAGACACAGGAACTGAACTATTGAATGAACAGAATCAGAACTGACTGCCGCTCAAATCTCAAGATGAAGATGAACCATATTCTCGGTTCATCTGCTTGTTAGAGGCAAAAGGGGAACTTACGTCTGGATCGCTTTGCAGATCTCCTCCGGGCTTTTCCCTGCCTTGCGGAGTGTGATGGCGAGGTTTTTGGCTCTGTTGGCCTCCAGTAGTGATACTTTATTGGGGCCCTTCTGAGGAGCCTTCTGCTTTTGCATCGTCATGTCAACGGCAGGGCCCTGGGCTTTGGTCTTAAACATTTCCTCAAACTCATCCACGTTCAAATCCTACAAACCAAAGTATTCTATTAAAGTGCTATCCATAGCACTCGTGGATGGACCCACCACAAATGCAAACCTCATCAAAGTCAGCAGAGAATAAAGACATTTACTGTAATGCACATTCCAGGATTCATTGTGTGAGTTATTTTAAAAATAAAAATGTTTGTTTTCATAATCTCTTGTTATAATGTATTTTCTTTCACCTCCCCTCCAAGTACCAGGCTCTTTCTGATATGCAACGTCCACTTTTCATGATCCAATCAATTCTTGTTTTACAAAATCAAATCTCGTCCTAAATTTTTCTCATTAAACATACTGTTTCACCTGGAAATTCATCAGATTACTGAAGTACAAGTTTGCGCTGCAAAAGGCAGTTTACCTTTGAAATGTCACTGCTTCCATTTCAGTGGCTACTAACGAGTTGAAACTAAACTGAGGCATCTTTCCATTATGTAGCAGAAACTCAAACAGGGGCATGATAAGGAAGCAAACCGATTTGGTGGTGTAATACATGCAGAGTTGATAGAGATCACACATTTCACATCATGTAAATACCTCCAGGATCCTCTCATCGTCGATTTCATTGAAGACAGTGCCGTTGATCTGATTTGGTTTCAGAGCCACCCAATTGAACACAGGCATGCGGAACTTGGTTTTGATTGGCTTTTTAATTTTCACGGCTGCCAAGGAAGAAAAGAAGTCTGTGACTACCCAAACATCGACTGACTACTCAATGAGATTAAAATGAATGCAAATCACAAGAATGCATGATAACGTGTTAAGCAAAGACACACAACACACAATATGACTAGATCATGACAGTAAATGGTGGCTATGACAAATATCAGGAAACCTACAGAAGAGCTTGATTGGTCCATCTTTGAGGGCAGGAGAAAAAGAGAGTAGATAAAAACAAATGTTTAGAGAGGTATAAAGCACAAAATTCTAGAAAGAGAAAGCAAAAAATGCTTGTAAGCGCTAAGAAGTGCTGAACAAAAATTCACAAAAGATTGAACAATTAAACTAGTGGTCAAAAGTTTAGAATAATTACACACATATATATATATAAAAATCTTAGTGGTTCCAAACTTTTGGACTGTACTGTGTATATGTATATATTTATATTTGAAAGAAATCTTTTCTGCTCACCAAGGTTGTTTTTATTTGATAAAAAAAAAAACACAGCAAAAAATATTAATATTTCACAATTTTAATTTATTTAAAATAACAGTCCTATTTGAATACATTTTAAAATGTAATTTATTTCTGTGATCAAAGCTGAATTTTCAGCATCATTACTCCAGTTTTCCGTGTCACATGATCCTTCAGAAATTATTCTAATATGCTGATAGGTTCTCAATTATTATTGCCGCTCAATTATTGATAATGGTTAATAATGAGCACAGAATTTTGACCGGTAGTGCATTTTAAGTAGTAGTTCACTTCATAATTCAAATTTCCTGATAATTTACTCACTCCCATGTCATCCAAGATGTTTATATCTTTCTTTCTTCAGTTGAAAAGAAATTAAGGTTTTTCAGGAAAACATTCCAGGATTTTTCTCCATATAGTGGACTTCACTGGGGTTCAACGGGTCCAAATGTCAGTTTCACGTTCACTTTGTAGACACTGGATCGGTACTTCCGCCTATGTCATGCTTGACTTTTTCAAAGTGATTATGTAACGTGTGCAGAGCAGTGCAAGATGAGCATTTGTGGTTGAAAAGTATATACATTTTTAAATTTTTTTTATTGTTTTTAGAAAATGACTTTTCTCTAGATGAGACTCTTATTCCTCGTCTGGGATCATGTAGAGCTCTTTGAAGCTTCACTGAAACTGACATTTGGACCTTCAACCCGTTGAACCCCAGTGAAGTCCACTATATGGAGAAAAATCCTGAAATGTTTTCCTAAAAAAACCTTCATTTCTTTTCGACTGAAGAAAGAAAGACATAAACATCTTGGTTGACATGGGGGTGAATAAATTATCAGGAAATTTGAATTATGACGGGAACTAATCCTTTAAGGAAAAAAATTGTAACACTTTACAATAAGGTTCCACACATGACACGACAGTCAACAATGAAAAATACTTAGTTACTGAAAAATACTCAGTTACTGTTAATTTAACATTTACTAATACATTGTTAAAAGCAAAAGTTATTTAATGGACCTGAGCTGACACAATCTAACAATGAACAGGTGTATTTTTACATGAAAAAAAATTATTGGTAACACTTTAGTTTAGGGTCCAATTCTCAATATTAACTAGTTGCTTATTAGAATGCATATTACTAGGATATTGGCAGTTTATTAGTACTTATAAAGCAGATATTAATGCATTTTTCTGCATGATTATATTCAACACACCTTAATCCCAATACCTAAACTTAACTACCATACTAACTATTAATAAGCAGTAATTAGGAGTTTATTGATGCAAAATGCACAGTTAATAGTAAGAACTGGACCCTAAACTAAAGTGCGATTAATACATCCTGTAACAATGCATTAATTAATTAATTAATTAATTAATTAATTATTGGAACCTTATTGTAAAGTGTTACTGAAAAAAGAAGAATCAAAACAGGCAAAAAAAAAAAAATCATAAATCTGCAATGACATCCACACTGAAACACAAACACACATACCTGTCAAGCCAGAGTTGAATATGACAGTGGGCGTCCCACTGCCTGGGAGAGGAGGAGCACAAGGAGGGGGAGGTGGGGGTAAGGGAGCAGAGATCTCAATAGAATGCCCAGGAGGTGGAGGTGGGGGAGGAGGAGGAGGTGGTGGAGGAGGTGGAGGCGGCGGTGGCGGCGGAGGTGCGAGAGCTGCCGATGGCCCATTAGGAACTGCAGGAAAAGAAGAGACAGAGTTGGCCGCCAACAATAAAATAATTAATTGAAGACAACAAGCTTGAGCACGACATGTAACAAAGAATTACTATTTATAAGAGACTGACTGATAATAGGTTTGGATATTTACAGGTTTCTACTCCACAAATTGCGCCCACAAACACTTAATTTGTGCTAAAAATGTCTGTTGGCCCACTCTGTTGAATCACTGGCTGCAAACACATTGCTCACAGAAAAAACATGGTAATATGATTTTACTGAGGACCTTTCTGGACCTTGAAAGTGTTGATTTTATTGCTGTATATGGATGAGTCATATACCTCTCGGATTTCATCAAAAATATCTTCATTTGTGTTCTGAAGATGAACGAAGGTCTTACGGGTGTGGAACGACATGAGGGTGAGTAATCAATGACAGAAATTTCATTTTTGGGTGAACTAACCCTTTAATATTAATCATGTTTAGTGCTCTGAACCATTACTCACCGGAGGAACTTGCCATTGGAGGTGGTGGAGGGGGAGGAGGAGGAGGTGTGGCCATTGCTCGAAGGGTGCCTGTCTGGGATGTGCTGCCAGAGCTGTATGCTGCACCAGCACAGGCTCCGGCCAGGGCCATGGCATCAGGGCAGGGAGAAAGAGCCATGGGCTGAGGTGGTGACGGCAGCGGAGACACGTCTCCTTCCCCATCTCCCTCACCCCTCACCTGGATCTGGAGACTGCCTCGGCGCTCTAGCTCATGGATTTTCTTCTCTAGCGTGGACTGCCTCTGAATGGTCTCGTCCTTCTCACGAACTATCCGCCGGAGCGTGTGAACTTGTGAGCTGGCGTCCCGGTACACAGCCTGGAGTGCATGTGCACACAGACACAGTAATTAAGTATTTGACAAAAAATGCATTAAATCATCCAATGTATTTAAATGATTAAGTTACCATAGTCACATTATTTGTAGAAGTTCTCAATTATAAATTACAATCAAATTGTGTGCAATTGATCAAAATAAAACTGATTTAAATGAGCTGTTATGTAGGAGCAATAGCCTTGTGGGCAGCGCTGTGTCATATGCCATAGCTGTGCAAAACGCAACCCACGTTCAAGACTTATTTGTTCATTAATGACATCAGCAGCAACTAGTCAACGTCGACCTGACTTTAAATCAAATAAATGTCGACTTTAAAAAAATCTGAAGTCGTTCACTCCCTAATAAATACTATAATAGTACATAAATAATACTAAACTGACACTGGCTTGTACTAAATGAATGGGTTAAATTGACAGACCTGTTCATCCAATGGTTTCGTATTATTCAAATTTGTTGCAAATGTAAAATGTAGTATAACAGGTTGTTATAAACCATTTGATGAGATCCAAACTGGTGGTGTGATACTGACCCGGACGGTATCCAACTCTTTGTTCTTCTGCATCAACTGCTTCTCAAGCTCCACGATTTTAGACATGGCCTCATTCTCTGTTTCTAAGAGTTTGTCGGCCATCTGCAAACATGAAAAAATTGACAGAATGAGATGGGAAAGAGAGGAAAGATGCTGCAGCATTCAGATAAGAACAGCATTATTAACTGTGTATATAAACTGTGCTGATAATTATGAAGTTCAGCTAAAGTTAGAAGATTTAACCCTTGTGTGTCAATTAAAAAAAGTTACATATAGGTCCATTGAGTACAAAAATGTCCAAAAACTGTCATAAAAATCTTGTGAGCACAAACTTAAGTTTGGTCTCATTTTAAAGAAGACCTTTGGCTGATTATTGTTGAAGTAAAAAAGTTTAAAAAGTGAAAAAAAGAAAAACGTTTTTTAAAGTTTATGAAAATGTTAAAATAAAATATTTTAACATTTTAAAATACATATTTTATGAAACATGATGAACTCTAAAACTGCAAGAAAATCAAATCCATAAATCTAAACAAGTTGTGTTCCAAATTTGAGGTTGATATCTCAAAAAATGAGCTTTCAGTAAGATTTTGTTTGGGCGCAGTACCAAACTTTCTCCATTAGATGCCAGCAAAGCTCCACTGGTACACACAGTGTTTGGATTTGTGATTTGCAGTACAGTAGAGTTTTTCTCTCTTAAATATTACACACATTTTTTTATTACACACACTCTAACATCCACACCAACACACCCACACAATTATAGCTGCATAATTTACCCAATTGGCTCCATAATAAACATAAGCAGAAAACTGGAATAAAGTGAGTATTTGCTTTATATGCCAAATCTGAGAAAATGGTACCATTTGGTTTAAAAATAAATATTTTAAAGCCTTGCCAACAGAATGAAAGCCTGTTAACAAAGATTACATCATTTTTATAGTTAAATGGCTCTGGGATTAAAAAATCCCATTTTAATGGGTTTCAAGGGGATATTGTTGTCCTTAAGGTCCTGAGTGGAACTATTTCGTGTACCTAGTGTAAAACAGATTTATTAAAGGAAATGAGGGTGAAATAGTAAAATTCCAATAAATTCCAATAAAAATACACATCTGTGCCAAAATTTATGCAGTTGGCATTAACACAGGCAAACTTAAAAAAAATAAATAAATAAAGTCCATAAGGATGCACAAGGGTTAAAAACCAAAAATGAACTCATGTCATGACTCAATTCATGTAAATGAGGAATCAGTTCCAGAAAAGACAAAGACAAAAGGATGGTGTTTGTGCTTTCACTCACATGCGAGAGATTCTCCTCCAGTTCCTCCACACGTTCAAGGGCAGCGTTTTTGGTCTCTGCGTCTTCTAGAAGCGTCCCCACATCAAACAGGTTATCCAAGTATGCCTGGATCTGCACTTTGAGTTTATCACTCTCAGTGTGCTTCAGCCTCTGTGCACAAAAACACACCCCAGAGACAGCGGACATGAGTTTCTGAGCGAGCGTAAAGAGAATATACTTTGAGCAGTTTCATACCTCTAGGTAGTCATCCAAAGCAAGCTTGGTGAAGTCGTACTGGAGATGAACTCTGAAGTTCATGTCCTCTACTGAGTGCACCACTATATTGATGAACTGCATGCACGCCACCTGAGTCACGAACAGGGAATAATGATGAGATATGACATCAGTAGTGGTGAAAGCATGTCAGTTTAAAAGGCACTCCAGAGGACAGAGGAAGGACTCTGTAATATAGACCCACCATGAAATCAATATTGTTGTCTTCATTTTTGAAGTGTTCCATCAATTTCTCAAACCTTTGGGATTCAGAGCATACCTGAGAAGACACAGGTTATATTTTAATATCACACAGGAAAAAACACTGCGTTTGTTCTTTTGAATCATTTTGTAGAAGTTCCATGTTAAAACATATGATTTATTAAATATCTGTAATGTTCATTTTATAATGAATGCATAGTAATCTCCTTTGTTTTTATTTTGAAATGCAATTATTGAAGCTTAATGAAAATATCATTCATGAGTGAAATCATATGTAAGATTAGATCATTTGATTGATTATTGCAGATTTTCATTATTGCATTTCCTGTGCTGTTTGAGAATGTTTATTTTTGCTGCTTTCAAACCCAATAATTAAACATTAATTTGTTTTCTTTTCTTTAAAATAGTGCTGTCAATTGATTAAAAAAAATGAATTAATTGCACATTTTTTAATCACGATTAAAATTATTTGAGTTTTTAATATTTTTATATTGTAATAATTTCACAGTTACTCTCCAAATAAATGTAGAAACAACTTAGACAGTATATTTTAAATATTTGTTTAATGGCATCTTTTTATGAATCAAGGCCAGTTTCACTGATACTGCTACTGATGTCTCTATGATTTTTTTTTTTAAACATTAATTATAGACATTCAACATTACAGTATAACTGAAAGCTATCAATTTCAGCAACAGCAAAAACTTAAAATCTTAAAAATAACTTTTAAATGTAAGTGAACTTAAAACAATCTTCAAATAAACCCATTATAATAAATGTTAGATTTACCTGTGGCCTTCCTATCTGTCTAACAGACAGAAATTGAATAAAGTTAACAAACACTTTACAGTCTTCACTGCACAAATTATAAATTAAATATAGATTATTCCTTATTAAAGCTACAGTTTTCTCTGTTTTGTTCTTTGATGAACATTAATGTCAGACATCATCACAGCAACTGGTTTATTAGGCTGCTGTCACTTTAAGAGCTGCCGCTGCCGAATGTGACGCGGATCTGACACATCTCATTTTCTCACAACTCTTTAAGTTCATTTAAGATGTTATTAACTCATTTAAGACTGCTCTTATGAGGATACTCCACAAAATTGACATTTTGGCATAATTCTGTGTGTTATTGTTTGTTCAAGCGCGAAACAGAACTCGATACTGGCGCACATCTTTCTGTGCACACGGGTCGTGTGTGTCACATCACATGCCACGACATTCACAGACGGCACATTCTCATTTGTCTTGTACTGCTAGCCAAATTATGATCGAAAAAATGGATGCTGCATTAATTGTGTTAAATATTTTTAACACGTTAAACTGAAAATTTAATTGCACGTGTTAACGTGCCAATTCTGACAGCACTACTTTAAAATAAACAGAATGCATTAACTACATAAAATGTATCAGATTAATTGATTAAATATTTTACAGCCAGTTTTGAGACAAAGAAATTATTCAATGCAATATCAGTATTACTAACCATAAAAATATGACGGCTATGGTTATTATGATAAAAAAAACAACAACAATTTAAATGCGCATCAGAGTGAAATAAATGGAATGCATAAATGATCTTTCTTACCTCTTTGAAATGGTCAAATGCAGCAAGGATGATCTCATGTCCTCCTCTGACCAAACACACAGCAGCTAGAAGCTCCAGAACCAGGGCTTTGGTCCTGCACAACGAAGACAAAAGGACACTTACATCAAGAAACCAAACCTGGCTGCACAAAATACTACAAACTCTGATAAAACATTCCAAAGAAAAATTAAAGATTCCAAATACAACCAATCAAGAAATCTCCAAGGGGCAGGTCAAGTGATCCTATTGGTTTTACGGTTGGCAAATTACAGAGGAATTATCCCACCTAAACAAGGGACTATTCATAAAAGTTTTGTTTAATGGCTTTAAAAAGATTCTGTATCACAGTCTTTGGGAACAGTCTCAGTTACAAACCGTTATCTCCTATTGACCTTAATCAGCACAAATGACAGACAATTCGGCTATTTATAGCTAAAGTTTCCAAAGAACACCCCTTCCAAAAAAGGTCTTTGATCAAATGTAATAGCTTAACGGTTTGGATGAAAGCCTTGACAGATAAGAGAGTTTTCATCAACCATTTGAGAGGTTTAAACACAGAAACTGGAGTGCAATGAAGAAATCTTCATATATATACTGGTTAAGAGAAACCGTTATAATACTTGTTTGTTTGTGTGTGTGTGTGTGTGTGTGTGTGTGTGTGTGTGTGTGTGTGTGTGTGTGTGTGTGTGTGTGTGTGTGTGTGTGTGTGTGTGTGTGTGTGTGTGTGTGTGTGTGTGTGTGTGTGTGTGTGTGTGTGTGTGTGTGTGTGTGGTGTTACCTGGGGTTTTTGTTGTTAAGGCTCAGAGCAATTTCATTGACAGCATGGGGGTGGGACATGACCATGTTGAAGCCATACTTCAGACAAAGAATGAGTGATAAGAATAAGACAAGAGAAAAACAAAAAGAGATTCAAATAAAGCTGAAAAACCAGCTGAACAAAACAAAAATTAAATTCTTTCATAATCTGCTTACCTGGTAGTTCATAATAGCTCTGAGACACATGATGCAGACATGAACATCATCTTTTTTACACACCAAACGGGAGTTCTTCAGAGTTCTGCGACTGGGCAAAGTATTAGACCTGAGATAGCAATAAAACGTTAAGGGCTGTCTCGTAAAAATCTTTTCCAATTTTCAAAATGAACACAGATGTGTTTGTTTGCGTTCGTCTACCTTAAGGAGTGCCGTGTGGATCGTGGTATGCTGCTGCCGCTAACAGGTGATGGTAGATTACTGTCACCATGGAGATCTTCTATAGACCTGCTCCAGGGGGTCTCCACGGAAATCTCACCGGTGGTGCTCTCTGTTACATCTCCATCAAACCTGAGAGAGAATAAGAGTGCGGTTTAAAGCATAAACAATACACAAACTATATTTAATTTGTTTATGTCAAAAGTTCTACAAAACATTGTGTCCTCCCAACTTCTCGTTGAGAGAGTATGCTTAGTTAATGGAGTTATTTGTTACCCGTCAAGGTAACAAATGACTTTCATCTTCCGAAATCCGTTGTATTTTACTGCTAATATCACTTGAAGGGGCATATATAAGGAAAACATCCTAAAATAGAACCTTGAGGCTGTTCAAAAGGAGTGGTTTTTAAGAACGTCTTTTCAAAAGATGTAATATAAATCTAAGGTGTCCCCTGAATGTGTCTGTGAAGTTTCAGCTCAAAATACCCCATAGATTTTTTTTAATTAATTTTTTTAACTGCCTATTTTGGGGCATCATTAACTATGCACCAATTCAGTCTTCGGCCCCTTTAAATCTCGCGCTCCCTGCCCTCCCGAGCTCTCAACTATAAAACAGTGCATAAACAAAGTTCACACAGCTAATATAACCCTCAAATGGATCTTTACAAGATGTTCGTCATGCATGCTGCATGCATGCATCGATTCCTGTGAGTATTGTATTTATTTGGATGTTTACATTTGATTCTGAATGAGTTTGAGGCTATATGCTCTGTGGCTAATGGCTAATGCTACACTGTTGGAGAGATTTATAAAGAATGAAGTTGTGTTTATGCATTATACAGACTGCAAGTGTTTAATAATGAAAATAATATCCATGAATACAGTGAGAAACGATGGTATCTTTAACCACATTTAACAGTACATTAGCAACATGCTAACTAAATATTTATAAAGACAATTTACAAATATCACCAAAAATATCATGATATCATGGATCATGTCAGTTATTATTGCTCCATCTGCCATTTTTCGCTATTGTTCTTGCTTGCTTACCTAGTCTGATGATTCAGCTGTGCACAGATCCAGACGTTAATACTGGCTGCCCTTGTGTAATGCCTTGAACATGGGCTGGCATATGCAAATATTGGGGGCGTATATATTAATGATCCTGACTGTTACGTAACAGTCGGTGTTATGTTGAGATTCGCCTGTTCTTCGGAGGTCTTTTAAACAAATGAGATTTATATAAGGAGGAGGAAACAATGGAGTTTGAGACTCACTGTATGTCATTTCCATGTACTGAACTCTTGTTATTCAACTATGCCAAGATAAATTCAATTTTTGATTCTAGGGCACCTTTAAATCACTCTTTTGTCATTTTAAATCAATTACAAGTTAGTAATCTAATTTTTTTTATAACTATTATAACTGGTCATAACTTTTTAAAGTCAGTAGAATAGACAGGTAGATTGGTCTAACTTGAATACAAAAAGTAAGACTGATTACCCCTGGGTTAACTGCTGGTTTATCAAGTTCTTAAAGGATTAGTCCACTTTCCAATAAAAATTTCCTGATAATTTACTCACCCCCATGTCATCCAAGATGTACATGTCTTTCTTTCTTCAGTTGAAAAGAAATTAAGTTTTGTAAACATTCCAGATGATCGCCTTGCATGTTCCTCCTGCTTTCCGTATTCTTCACAAAGCTTACGCTGTATGTCCTACGCCTTCCTATTCTACTTACGGAAAAAAACGGAACTGGTGCCGTGTTCATTCCGTAAGTAGAATAGGAAAGGGTAGGAAATACAGTGTAAGCTTTTTGAAGAATACGTTTTATATAATCTGTTTATATAAAGCATATACAGTTGTATTTATTTAGAAAATGACAGATCGTTTCTCTAGATAAGACTCTTATTGCTCATCTGGTATCGTTTAAAGCCCTTTGAAGCTACTCTGAAACTGTAATTTTGACCTTCAACCGTCTGGAGGCCATTGAAGTCCACTATAAGGAGAATAATCCTGGAATGTTTTCATCAAAAACCTTAATTTCTTTTTGACTGAAGAAAGAAAGACATGAACATCTTGGATGATATGGGGGAGAGTAAATTATCAGGAAAAATGTATTTAAAAGTGGACTAATCCTTTAAGACAGTCTTAACATAGTGGCTGTTTATGTAACTGGCCCATAGAACTGCACTAACATTACTTCAATTTCTTTTCTTCTCCTGCATCTTAGGACATTGTTTCTCAGCTCCATTTGAGGCAACTTACACACCACAGAAGTTGTGTTTACATGGACCCCTGTTTGTAATCGGACTAGAAGCACAGTCAGAATTGGAAAAAAAGTCACAATTGGAATAAATTTGATTTAACTTTCATTCGGATTGTAAAAGGTGGTTTAAACCTTTTCTAATCCATTCGAGAACACTTGATCATTGAAAACCGAAAACTGGAAAGTTCTGCGCACGTGCAATGACACAGAAATGGCGTGATGACATGACACACGGAACAAGCTGCTGTTGTTGTTAATGTCCTGAAATAGGCCTAGATGAATATGTCTGTTTTTAAAAAAAAAGAAAAAGGGAAACTGTATATTTGTGCAGTGTACGTTTCAAAAGATCAAATCCTATTTGAAGTTTGTCACACTACCGTTCAAAAGTTTGCGATCTGTAAGATTTTTAATATTTTTAAAAGAAGTTTTGTCTGCTCACCAAGATTGCATTTATTTAATTAAAAATACAGTAAAAACAGTAATAGTGTGAAATATTAATATAATTTAAAATAACTGTTTTCTATTTGAATATATTTCACAAAGTAATTTATTCCTGTGATGCAAAGCTGAATTTTCAACATCATTTCTCCAGTCTTCAGTGTCACATGATCCTTCAGAAATCATTCTGATATGCTGATTTGCTGCTCAAGAAACATTTCTTATTATTATCAATGTTGAAAAAAGTTGTATACTTTTTTTTTTTTTTTTTCAGGATTCCTTGATGAATAGAAAGTTCAAAAGAACAGCATTTATCTGAAATACAAAGCTTCTGCATTATACACTACCGTTCAAAAGTTTGGGGTCAGTAAGAATTTTCTTTTTTTTTTAAAGAAATTAAAGAAATTAATAATTTTATTTAGCAAAGATGCATTAAATTAATCAAAAGTGGCAGTAAAGACATTTATAATGTTACAAAAGATTATATTTCAAATAAACACTGTTCTTTTGAACTCTATTCATCAAAGAATCCTGAAAAAAAAATATTGTACACAAATATTATTTTTCACAATATATATATATATATAAATAAGACTGGAGTAATGATGGTGAAAATTCAGCTTTGCATCACAGGAATAAATTACATTTTCAAATATTTTCAAATAGAAAACAGTTATTTTAAATTGTAATAATATTTCACAATATTACTGATTTTACTGTATTTTTAATTAAATAAATGCACCCTTGGTGAGCAGACGAAACTTCTTTTAAAGACATTAAAAATCTTACCGATCCCGAACTTTTGAACGGTAGTGTAGATACAGTCAAAACAAAAATTATTCGACATTTTTTATATTTTTGATATGTTTTTACTTGTGGGTGCAGGACACTATAGTTCATTTATGTAAGTAAGGATAGCAAAATAAAGTAAACTGTGACATAGTATACCCAAATATTCTTCATACAGTGAACTAGCAGTAAAATTAATTAAAAAAAAATTGGAACCAAAAATGATTCAGACACTTTGACCTGACCATGTTTTGCTTAAGTGTTATCTGACATAATTAAGATTATTTTTTTCTGACAGTTTAACTTGGAGATCTTGTCATATTTTGTTACCCCTTTTTTAAACTATATTGAATAAACTGTATTAATGAATGAAATGTTCAAGGTGTCTGAATAAATTTTGGTTTGACTCCATGTGCACATCAACCTGATCACTTTATTTAGCGTTCATGTAAACACTATGTTCATTAATCGGAATGATTTCATGATCTCTAAACAAAGCTAGTGTTTTTGATGCCTCACGAATTAAAACACCTGATTCAACTCATCAGGTTCTTAGTGTGTTGAATAGAGAGACATATAAAACATTCTAGGAGGTTGGTCCTGAGTTGAGAAACACTATCCTAAGTAATGGAAGTAGTGCTTCTAATAAAGAAAGGATCAATAGTTCCCAGCCTACAGAATAAATGCAGCAGGATTAGAAGTGGACTATGGGGATTTAAATATAAGCCTGGCTAAACAGATAGTCGAGAGTATGTGGACACCCATGCCGAGTTTCAGTAGACCCTGTCATGCCCGGATCCAGCCCTGGCTCGGCATCAACCCACACTTTCAGCAATATTGCCTTTAACTACTTATTAACTGGTAAATATTATGAAAAATACTATGTGGCAAAATTAACTTTTATACTTACATGGCATCTTAAAACTAAACAATCATATCACAAGATGATGAAATTATTGTAACTGTGTTCTATTTTGCTTTCACACTGATCTCAAAATACACCTTGCACATTCCCATCCATCAAACCCTCTGTCACTGCTGAATGAGGCACTTATTTAATTCATCACCCCCTTTCATTTGTCAGAAGCAACTGTGACCCAGCAGTGAGGCAACATGATTTCAGCATCAACAGTCGACTGTTGTGACAATTTCAAGGTGTTCTGAGAGTGTTCTGGGAAGGAAGTAGAAAGCTTAAACCAAACATAAAAAGTTAAAAGAAAACAAAAAACAGCAGTAAAGACAAAATTGATAATAACTACTTACGTGACAGCATACTGGGCAAAAGACAGGTACTCCACCAGCACATCAAGCCCTTTATTCTCCTCATTGAGAAACTCTCTCACCCACCTAAGAAAAGAACAAAACATTTAATAACCTTTTCCCGACTGAATGCCTCAAAAGAAACCTTTCACAGGCCTGAAATGAAATTAATTCACTGGACTCACCCAATGTGATTGGTCCTAAGAGATATCTCCAGCTCTCTGAGCACCTGAGTCGACTCCTGAACTCGCCTCCTAAACTTCTGTGAAGAAATAGCAAGAAATGTCCATTTCTGAGCAAATATGTACTTAGCTTGGGTGGACAGCTGCAAAAACCAGTCGCAGTGTGAAACAATTTACATATAAGGTTAGATGTGACCCTTCTGGACTTTTAAACATTTTGATGCTAAATATGATGATCCCCTTGTGAGGCAACCCCTTCCTAAAATAGGTAGGTATGTATTTTCATGTATAAGACTCATTTGTAATGTGGAAGTGTCAGTTTCCTAGGAACAACTGATTCACAAAATTGTGATCGACACCGTCGTAACCATAGGAATGTTTTGACGTCTCATGTTTGGTAGCCGCTATTTTTGACAAAATTAATATTACAGCAACCGAAGGCTGATTATGTTGTGCATATTTACCTAGAGCTCCGTCGACAGAGGCGTCGCGTTTTGTTTACACTTGGAAAGCTGCTTTGTAGTGCGCTGTCGATGTGTTGAGATGTGCCTCTTATTATAAGTGTTTTGGAGCTTGTTGTCTGAGTTTGGTTCGTAAAGCAATCTAGTTTATGGAGTTATTAAAGTGGGCAAGTGTGGGTCGCAATATTTTGGTTGGTCACACTTTAGTTTGGGGTACACTTTAACTATTAACTATGACTTTTGCCTCAAACTCCTAATTTACTGCTTATTAATAGTAAGGTAGTTGTTGTAGTGGTTAAGTTTAGGTATGGGGTAGGATTATGTGATGTAGAATAAGGCATTAATATGTGCTTTATAAGTACTAATAAACAGCCAATATCCTAGTAATATGCATGCTAATAAAGCAACTAGTTAATAGTGAAAATTGGACCCTAAACTAAAGTGTTACATTCTGGTCGTTTTCAATATAAAGCATTTGGATCGGTTACATTTTATTTTAAGTTGACGTAGATACATTGTACTTACTCAAATAAGTACTGAGTAATATTAATTAACTAAATGTACTCACTATAGAGTTACAGTTAGGGTTTGGTTTTGGGTTAGTTACTTGTAATTATGCATAATTTACTGTTATTACTATAGTAAGTACATGTAATAGCATATAACTAGGTCACCTTAAAATATAGTGTTACCTTTGGATTTATTTCGGTTTATTAAAGGCTTATTCTTGTTTGCCGTTTTTCTAGCAAGATCTGGGGCTGGTTGCATAAACTGCCAAAGACTAGTCTTAAAGTTGGACATCAATTTGTCAGCAACTTTTTTTTTTTTTTTTTTTTTTAAGTCAGTGGCAATAAAAACGTAGATTGCAGGACTAAGCGATATGGCAAAAAAAAAAAGAACGATTGACCGATTCACGATTTCAATTTTTTTTAATGTTTAACTATAGTAGTCAACATTTGAAGTGGATCAAAAAGTTCAAAGTTGTCCTAAGAAGGCTTTACGACAACTTTGATGAAAGGTTTTGATCCACTTCAAATGTTGACTACTGTAGTTAACTTAAAAAACGTAACTACAATATGACGCAAGTAACATTCTCTTCATTAACAATCTAGTTAAAAAATTCTATTACCTGTGCACCACACCTGAAGTGATCAACATGGTGTAGATGTAAAACGAATGACTTAAACATATCCTACATACTCAGAAATAATATAAAATAAAAAAATAAAAACAGTAATAGGCTATTATTAACAGCAAATCCATTATAAAAAACAAATAAAAAAAAACAAACAAAAATAACAGCACCTTTCAGCCTGTCACTATCATGCAAACATTAAATATATCAAACATGTAGTAGTTCTTTACAGGTTTTTGCATTCCATTGCACTATTTTTCGTATTGTTTTTATGTTTGGCGGACGTGTTTAGCTGTTGCACTCGTGTCTTGCATCTTTTGCAGCGTCTCACCAAAATCCCTTTCAAGGGAATGAAAAACAAAAAAAGCAAAGTTATTAAATGTGTGCTGAACTTTTTTTTTAACTTTACCACCATGTTTCATGGGTGACACTGCAAAAGACACAAACTTAAAGATACATCTATAGTCTTTGGTTCTCACCCATGAAACGGAGCTCAAATAAAAAAAAATAAAAAAAATAAAAAGTACAATTCATGTCTAATAACTTTACTTTTTTCCCCCATTCCACTGCCTGAGTCTTGTCTTTTCAATGCAATAATGCATTTCTTAGTCTACGTCACACGAGAGCGGTTAATCAGGCGAGCCATCATGAGGTCGGACCATTTTCTTGTCTTAACTGTTATTATTGATGAATTATCAACATGTCTAATGGTAACGTTTGCTAACATTTTTATTCAAAACCATGATTTCCTGATTTGAAAAATAATGAAATCATGGCAAAACATTAAATTCGAATTAACTGGGGGAAAAAAAATAATAAATAAATCAGGAAAATCACCTAGTCCTACTGGTAAGACTGGTTTCCCCTAACTAACTAGTAGGTCATACTAGTTCTTAAGACACAGTCTTAACATAATAGCTATGTTTATGCAACTGGCCCCTGGCAGCTTAGATGCAGCTGTAAAATATGCAGGAGACATTTCTCTTTGTAGCTATTGCCCTTCTACATATACTCTTGATTTATTTGCATACATTATTCATTTAAGGCATCTTTACACACACACGTCATACATGCTATACAAGTGCACAATGATGATCACCCTTTGCAGAGTTTGAATCTGAAACTTTTCCAGGCTAGATCTTTAAATCTTAGTGGTCTATTAATACGGCAGATGAAAAGTCATAGAGGCAGCGTGTGTAACTCACCTTCCTGGTGACGGCAGGGTCTAGAAAGCTTCTGAGCTTCTGGATATATGTATGGGGAGGATTCTTCACTTGGAAGCGCTCCTGTTAGACACACAAATGATGCTTTATTTCTATTATTTATATTTAACACTCCTCTTGAAGCAAGTTCAAACCCCTCCCCAACTTCAACATTAAACATTTACTAAGCAAACCTCCTCTTCTGTTCAGTTATCCTCTGATCTAATTCCCAAACATTCAGGAGTCTCACTTTCACCCAATCACTTCTGAACCACATTTCAGTCTTGAAATCATCATGGAAATCACTGAGATATGATCATTCATTATTTAGACAGCAGGCATTTCACACGCTTTCACCTCAACATATATTTCCAGAGTCAGCCATGCTCTGCTTCTCTTACGTCAGTGTAGCCATGGTGACAAGATAGGGTGGATGTAGAGAGAATGTATTAATAAAGAATCTGTTTATTTAGTGGCGCTGTAATGACAAAGGAACTTTCCTCTGTGTATATACACTTCAGGATGATTATATATCTGCACTCATTTTCAGCTTGGATCAATTTAAAGTGTTGCAGACTTACAGGAAATACAACAAAAATGATATTTAACCAACTTTATAAACATCGACGGATAATTAAATATGCTTTCTGTCATAGATAAACCAAAAAAGATATTTGATTTACTTAAATCATTCTTACAGAAAAGTATGCTAACAACTACAAAGTTTAAAGAGGTCTCCTTGAAAATAGTCCCATAGTCAGGATGTGGGGAGAGAAACAAGAGATCTCAAATATAGTCCAGTGGTTGTTTATATAATCGGTTGACCAGATCACAAGTGTCTCTTCTCTTATTTCCACTAAATAAAAACCCAAGAAACCACAACAGAACACTTGGTCAGACTAAAAAAAGATCTTTCCACAAAGGTTCTTGTGATCACATTAAAAACATCAAACATTACAACATTGCACTGAACATTGTATACCCGGTAACTGGAACTTTGACATTATACTACAGACATTATATTGCACTATTTTGGCCTCACTTTAGATTAGGGTCCAATTCTCACTGTTTACTGACTATTATCTATGACTTTTGTCTCGATAAACTCCTACTTACTGCTTATTAATAATTGGTAAGGTAGTTAAGTTTTATGTATTGGGTAGGATTAAGGGATGTAGAATATGATCATGCAGAATAAGGCATTAATATGTGCTTTTTTTAAGTACTAATAAACAGCAAATATCCAAGTGTTACAGATCCCTTGTTTCCCTGGACTCCATTTCCCAGAATCCTCCTGTTCTCCACACCTGCACTCACTTCCCTCGTCAGTTCCTCATCATCACTCATCACCTGCACCTGGACTCTATTGTTAGCACTCCCTTTATATTGCACTCACTCCCTTCACTCCTGGTCCGTCTTTAATGTTAGTTACTGTGTATGTTGGTTTCTCCTCGCCTGTGTTCATTAAAATACACCATTATTGTGGAAATCCGTATCTGCCTCATCTCTACACCACCATACCATAACAGAAAGACGGACCAAAGACGTTGGATTTCCACAGAAAAAACAAAAAAAAAACAAAAAAGGAGACTTTCCCCAGCTCCCTGGATCCAGCTCCTCCAACGCCTCTCACCCTGACAGCCAGCGATCGCCTTATCGGGCTCCTGCAGGTAGGACGTTCGCTGGAGAGGTATGTGGAGGAGTTCGTTGAGCTTGCTTATGTGTCTGACTGGCCTGAAGGAGTTTTGATCTCCCTGTTTTTGGATGGATTGGATGACGACACTATCCGTTTTGATGAACCTGTTTTTTGTTTCTCCTTAAGCGAAACTATCAATTTAATTTTGTGGTTAAATGGCTCCAAATTCTTTGTAGAAGAGGTTCAGGATCAGTGTTGTCGTCCAGTCCATCCAGAAACACGGTTGGCCGGGCCAGTCAGTCAACCTCCGGCTTCCTCCGCATACACCTCCAGCAAACTCCCTGCCTGCCCCATGCTGTACCCACATTCCTCTACTGGGCCCAGTAAACGGAGGAAGAGGAAGAAGGGCGAGCGTTCTCCAGTCTCCTGCGCTCCAGTGTCTCCAGAGCCCGCTCCAGTGTCTCCAGAGCCCGCTCCAGTGTCTCCAGAGCCCGCTCCAGCATCTTCAGAGCCAGCTCCAGTCCCCACAGAGCCAGCTCCAGTGCCTGTGGGGATTTTAATTGTATTTGAGGGGATGAAATGGTCCTCAACCCCAGTCTCCGCCGCCGAGCAAGCCGCGCCAGTCTCCGCCGCCGAGCAAGCCGCGCCAGTCTCCGCCGCCGAGCAAGCCGCGCCAGTCTCCGCCGCCGAGCAAGCCGCGCCAGTCTCCGCCGCCGAGCAAGCCGCGCCAGTCTCCGCCGCCGAGCAAGCCGCGCCAGTCTCCGCCGCCGAGCAAGCCGCGCCAGTCTCCGCCGCCGAGCAAGCCGCGCCAGTCTCCGCCGCCGAGCAAGCCGCGCCAGTCTCCGCCGCCGAGCAAGCCGCGCCAGTCTCCGCCGCCGAGCAAGCCGCGCCAGTCTCCGCCGCCGAGCAAGCCGCGCCAGTCTCCGCCGCCGAGCAAGCCGCGCCAGTCTCAGCCGCCGCCGAGCAAGCCGCGCCAGTCTCAGCCGCCGCCGAGTCAGCCGCTCCAGCCGCCGCCGAGCCAGCTACCCCTATTATGAGCTGTGTTTTTGTACCTGCCAGCCCAAAGACTGTTTTCCCTCCCTGCCTCCCTCTCCCACCTCCATCCTTTTATGTATGCACTGCATCTCCTCCTCAAGCCCCCTCGCCCAGATCTCCACCTCGGACCTCTGGGCGATTACCTACACCCTGGCTCCAACCTCCCTCTGCTCCACCGTTGCCCATCAGTCCTCCAGCCTCACAAGTCTCCATCCTGCCCCCGTTCACACCTTGGTCCCTCGTCAGCCTGCCTTCCCCTCTGGACTGCACTCCTCCGTCTCCGCTCCGTCCCTCGTTTCCAGTTGGCTTCCTCACTCCCCCTGGTGTTCACTTTGTTGTCTGTCGTCTGTGTTCAACTGCGGCCTTCTGGAGCCCCGGCTGCGCTTCGGTCGGCGGAGCCATAGATTCCGCCATCTCCCGCCGGTCCTTCTGCGCCGACTGGGCTTGACGGCGTGAGGACGTCAGCTCCTGACCCGCCATGGCGGCCCGCTGCACCTGACCCGCCATGTCTGCCCGCTGCACCTGACCCGCCATGGCCGCCTTCGGCTCCTCCACTCCAGTCTACTCCTCCCCCTACTCCGGTTTGAGGTCTCCAGGGCGCCCGCCCCCCTCCCGGTTGTTACATCTACGGCGCGAGGACGCGCCTACCGGGAGGGGGAGGTACTGTTACAGATCCCTTGTTTCCCTGGACTCCATTTCCCAGAATCCTCCTGTTCTCCACACCTGCACTCACTTCCCTCGTCAGTTCCTCATCATCACTCATCACCTGCACCTGGACTCTATTGTTAGCACTCCCTTTATATTGCACTCACTCCCTTCACTCCTCGTCCGTCTTGAATGTTAGTTACTGTGTATGTTGGTTTCTCCTCGCCTGTGTTCATTAAAATACACTATTATAGTGGAAATCCGTATCTGCCTCATCTCTACACCACCAAACCGTAACACCTAGTAATATGCATGCTAATAAGCAACTAATTAATAGTGAGAATTGGACCCTAAACTAAAGTGTTACCAATATTTTTAAGTCAAAGGGGTTTAGGCGGTCATGCACACAAGCTGTCACTTTTACATTTTGAATGTAAAGCCTGAAATAAAGGTCCAATTTTTATTTTCTGAAATGGAGCAGTTTATTGGAGCAGAATTTTTCTTTTTGTTGAGTATCATATTTGATCCATCAGGCTTTTATGGCTCATACAGTATGATATAGTAGAATATGAAGCTCATACTTGAGCATTTAAATTTTTTTTTAAAAAAATTGCAATATGGTGCTTTTCTGATTTTTAAAGGCCAAAAAAGTAAGATGAAATTCAGACAGCTTGTAATGTAAATCACTGAGATCTTTAGAAGTATAGCAGACTACTTTCATGAGATGCTCTATAGCTCCCAATAATGTCTTTGTAAGATGGATTCAAATGATCAAAAAGCTCTGTAGCTTCTATTGTGGGGGCAAATGTACAAATAAACATTCCTCAAGAGTTTGATGTATCATATTTGATCATAGGCATAACTTGCAGATGGGACAGGTGGGACATGTCCCCACCCCTTTTTGCCAGGGTCAATATTGTACCCACCACTTTTTGAAACATCTCGTGGCACAGATGTACCAAATGCAAATGAAACCTCTCCAGCTGATTGGCAGAGCATTCATTTTGTTTGTTTGTTAAATAAGAGGCAATCTGGCACTGTTGTGTTTTTAAATCTTGCTGAGTGTTCGTTGCTGTTGTAATCAACTGTGCTCTCTTGACACTTTTTACGCCATTGCGGAGACTCTATATGTTTTGGTGAAATCACAAAACAAAATGCACACAAACATGTCCATGCTCTAAACATACAATCACTGATGAACATGTTTGGTTTTAATGAGAAAAAAAAAATACTACAAGGGTGGATTAGAACCCAGAACCTCTCCGACATGCTTAAAGGTCCCGTTTTCCATGTTTTTTTGAAGCTTTGATTGTGTTTATAGTGTGCAATATAACATGTGTTCATGTTTCACGTGTAAAAAAACACAGTATTTTTCACATAATGTACTTATCTGTATACCGCTGTTTCCACTGTCATAAAAACGGGCTGATGACTTCCTTGTTCTATGAAGTCCCTCCTTCAGAAATACGTAACGAGTTCTGATTGTGCCAGCGGTTCCTGTGTTGTGATTCAACAGCAGCTTAGCGCTCCTTGCCCGGAAAGGTCACGCCTCTTACCATAACGTGGAGATGCATACGCTCAGTGTTATTGTAAACATGTCTTTAATTTTACCCTATCAATTTGAGCCGGAATCAGACCCGGTGATTGGACTGCGGGATGAAAATAACAGCGTTTCGACGACATGGCGACAAACACACTCTACAAACGCAACTCTTGTGTATTCCTGTGGGCGGAGGTTAGTCAAAAAACGGTTTTAGTGACGTCATTAAAGAAGGAAGTAGAGGGATGTAGTCCAAACTGGCCATTCGATGTAGGCGACTTCTGTTAAATAAAATATCTCGCTTGGCATTGAACTTTGAGCTTTAAAATTTTACAGATTTTATTTATACTCTAACAACAACATTACACACTAACTAAAGTTTGAAACATGGGATCACGAAGAACGGGACCTTTAACAAAAGTTGTACCACCACACGAGCATTTCATGCCAATCTATGTATTTATTCACTGACGTGAAGAATATCGGAACAATATATTGTATTATAGTAGATTATAGTAAACATGACTTCTATGTTGATAAAATTAAACAATGTACTACTGAAATTGATTTCTGAACATAGTAATGGTATTTTCCCACCCATTTTTTAAAACACAGTTCAGTCCATTAAGTGTTCATCTTGAAAGATTACTAACAACATAAAACTTATTATTTTAAAAAAATCAGTTTAGCTTAAAAAAAAAAAAATCAGTAAAGATTTCACAGCAAAAAACAAGTGCACCACAACCTGAAAGAGGACATTTTTAGAATTAAACAAAAAAAAAAAACTTTTACTTGCCAACATCAATCAGACGACAGATGACGTGTTATGGGTATAACAGGTTTTTCAGCAAAGTTTTAAACATGTTGATAATTTAAAGGCCATAGAAAGTTGCGTATCAAATATGAGGTAGGCTTTATAATGTTAATATTTGCTATAATCAAGACTACAATTTACAATAAAAAAGAAAAAAAAAACTGTTGTAACAAGCTCTGACTATTAAGATATGGTTATATAGCACTTCTGTAAAATTGCTTTCTGGCTTTTCAGGGACGCTTTTTTGCAGAAAGCATGCAAACAGACAGACTCTCTCACCTGATCACATATCAGCTCCCATTTTTTTTCATTGTCATACTGTCTAAGGAGCCTCACTTTATCCGGAGGAAGGTTCATAGAGTTCTGAGGAAGAAAGAGAGAAGAGTTAACATTCTTCTTATCATGCACGTGAAGTCATTCTTTGCATACCATGTTCATCAAAACCACAAGTGATGAAAAGCTAAACAGATAGTTTTTGAAATTCCTGAGACACCAACTTTTCTTTACAGGTTGTTCAAAAACACCAAGTCACCAGCAGTGGATAAACCATTTACTATTTCATCCAATTCTCTGTAACTGGTTTCAGTCTAAACTGCTTAAATATCTTCAAAACAGCCACATTCCCCTCTGTAGCTTCATACAGAAAATCATGAGCATGAAAAAAAAGAATTTAATCAAAATGCCAGTGCTTTCTGAAGACATGTAGATTTTGGAAAGGAATCCCAGTATGAAATGAGTTAATAGGAACTCAGTTATAGGAACTAGCCCCTAGGGCATTCCCCCGAGAACTAAATTTTTCCCTAGTGCCATTTTCCTGGTTGTATTTGCACCGCCAGTAGGAACGTAAGCCGGCAGACAGCGATGTGATTTAAACGTGGCATTCAACAACATCAACATCTGGAGGATGCCATGAGAAGTGCCTGGACTTTGGCGTCAGTCCATCTATCATTGTTTTCCATGTTCGTGAAGTAAATGTAAACTGTGTGTTTACAGGTCTTTTTAAAAGGTGCCATCAAACGTTTTTTTTAAAAGATGTAATATAAGTCTAAGGTGTCCCCTGAATGTGTCTGTGAAGTTTCAGCTCAAAATACCCCATAGATTTTTTTTTTATTAATTTTTTTTAACTGCCTATTTCGGGGCATAATTAGAAATGCGGCAATTCAGGCTGAGGCCCCTTTAATTGCTTGCGCTCTCCGCCCCCTCCCGAGCTCTCGACTCTATCATTGCATAAACAAAGTTCACACAGCTAATATAACCCTCAAAATGGATCTTTACAAAGTGTTCGTCATGCATGCTGCATGCATACATTGGATTATGTGAGTATTGTATTTATTTGGATGTTTACATTTGATTCTGAATGAGTTTGATAGTGCTCTGTGGCTAACGGCTAATGCTACAATGACGGCTCTTGTCTCCGTGAATACAGTAAGAAACGATGGTAACTTTAACCACATTTAACAGTACATTAGCAACATGCTAACGAAATATTTAGAAAGACAATTTACAAATATCACTAAAAATATCATGATATCACAAATCATGTCAGTTATTATTGCTCCATCTGCCATTTTTCGCTTACCTAGTCTGATGATTCAGCTGTGCACAGATCCAGACGTTAATACTGGCTGCTCTTGTGTAATGCCTTGAACATGGGCTGGCATATGCAAATATTGGGGGTGTACATATTAATGATCCCAACTGTTGCATAACAGTCGGTGTTATGTTGAGATTCGCCTGTTCTTGACGTCTTTTAAACAAATGAGATTTATATAAGAAGGAGGAAGCAATGGAGTTTGAAATTCAATGTATGTCATTTCCATGTACTGAACTTTTGTTATTTAACTATGCCAAGGTAAATAAAATTTTTAATTCTAAGGCACCTTTAAAAGTGTTTCGTATGGCATGCGTTTGGAAAATCAATGTGCATTTACGTCAACTGCTGGGTTAGACCCTACTCTGAAGTAGAAGCTAATTTAGCCCCCCAAAAGAAGTTCCTTTAACTAAAATCATTCCCTGTTCCTGCGGTGCAAAGACGCCAAAAAGCTGGTACTTTTATATAGTTATATGAAGTATGGTTGTCAAAAGTACCAACTTCAGTACTGAAATTTGAAAAATGTGACAATACCAGCATTTCCTCCAAGCATTTTGAGTGCTGTTGATCAGATTCTTAAACACCTCTGATTGGCCATTCTGTTCATGTGTCTGTGATTGGCTACAATGATCAACACATGTTGTAAATGGACATATTTGACGCTCTTCACCGAGCGCTTACACAGATACACACAGGAGAGTTTGAAAGCAGGCGTCCATCAGCGCATCACTAATATGTCAACTTTCAAACTCTCCTGTGTGTATCTGTGCAAGCGCACAGTGAAGAGCATCAAATATGTCCATTTACAACATGTGTTGATCATTGTAGCCAATCATAGACATATCTGTTGAGCACGTGAACACAATGGTCAATCAGAGGTGTTTAAGAATCCGCTCAACAGCGCTCAAAATGCTAGGGGGAAATGCCAGTCACATTTTTCAAATTTCAGTACCAACTTGGTACCAACCCTGATAAGAACTATATGAAAAAGTTCCTCCGGCGCGAAAGCCCCAATAATAATTTTGTACAAATATTAAGTAATATAATGGATTGATAGCATCACCTTAATTAACTGCATGAATTTAAATTACATTTAAGTCCATCAAAGACACCCAACTGAAACTAAGTTCATCATATCTTGGGAATAATAAGCCAAGCCCAAATTTGATTCAATAATTAATAAGAGAATAGCACAGATTCCAGTGGAAATCAAAGCGTCAAATGAAAACACACGAACAATGCCCAACATGTGGAAGAGGGTGAAGAGACTTGGGCAGCAAAAGACAACTCTGTTGGGACACAATTTGTGATGCAAATCTGTGAAAACGAGGCAGCATTTACCGATTTGCATTCACACCCCCTGCTCCATTTCTCCTCTCACAGACACAAACAGACAGACAGACATGCCCACACACATGCATGATGCTGCACACATGGCATGAAGCGACTGATTCGCAGACTTGGATCCTCCATGCACTGATTAGATCTCGCCTGTTCTGAGAGCAGCTCTCTAATGCAAGCAAATGACATGTGTCTGTTTGGCAGACGACGTGAAAATCAAATCAGGGAGATAACTAACAGATGATCTATTCTAAGTGCATTGATTAAAGACCCTTGAGAACTTCACATGTAAAGCTTCTCAGAAGAATGCGGTTTTGAGTAGTCACATTAATCAAATCACATGAACAGGACCAGATAATATTCATGAAAAAACAGGTCATGATCAAAGTCAAAGATCTCTGAGGGGAAATTTAGGGTCTCTGGGGGGGAAATTTGTACCATGCACTCCAAATGTAATTTTAATAGACTGCAAGCTGGATCTTGATGAGAGAATAATATCACTGAATAGATAGCATTATCTTGAAGAGCCATTCATGCAAACTGACCCCATCACAGACAACAATCAGACAGGTTGTGCCAATGGCTGTAATATCAACCAACAACTGGCATTGTAGCTTTATCTGTATCTAAATAAGTGCGATTACTTTTCATGCCACACGGGTTCTTGGTCCTAAAAACAATCCTATTTAAAAGCAAATGCAGGGAATAGAGTGGCCTACAAGAGCACGCTGCGATGACTGGATTAAGGACAGACTCCTTGAATCATGCATCAATGCATAATCACCGCAATATGAAAGAATAGGCACAGTTCTGATGACGCTAAAACAGATGAAAAACCCAAAGGATTCCACAATAAAGGGCCGCGCGCCTGCAATTAGTAGCAAACATGCACGCGCAAACAGCATCAAAGCATTGCACACTGCCAACCGCACACAATAGAGGCGTGTGTGCTGGCGTGGGCTGCCAGCTTCCATACTAGTAGTGCACATGATACAATTACATCGATATGCCTTTCAGGATAGAAGTGAAAATTACCAGTGCGATTGCAAATCTCTCCTCCAGTTCGGCCGGGTCCGGCATGGGCAGTTTAGGGGGTTTGTTGCCCCTCGCCCTGAAATCTGTGAGCTGAGCATCCATACTTTCAGCGTTCCCCATGTTTTTTTTTTTGTTGTTTGTTTTTTTGTCTGATGCCCAGCGACGGTAAACCCGTTCGAAAAACGTATTCAGCTCCAAAATGTAATAAAGAGGTAAAAAACAGATAAGCAGGCTTTTATAGGTGACTAGACGCCCTCTCCATCGATGCAAACCCGCAGAGCTCTGTATCAGATGAGAGACTTCGACAATAGCATCCCTACATTGTTAATCCGTATCTGTCGGGCCCTCCGCTCATTTTTCGGAGCTGTTGAGCATCGCTCACTCAACGGCAGCGGCTCTGAAGCTGGGCGCGTTTATCTGTATCATGCACAATAAATGCACCGCTGGAGGTTTGCGGCATGATAACGCGCATGGCTCGGACTCGGGCAGGCCAGTTAATCCGCGCTGTGTGGATGATAACAGACGGACTTCGACAAAACGCAAACTCCCCCATTCAATCCCCGACACAATGAAGCCTTTCAGCACCAATCCCCCGCTGGGGAGTGCCAAAAAGCCATGCTGAGGAGTCGAGGGGGAGGCAATGTTTTGTTCCGTTGCATGCTGGTATTTGTAGTTTACACAGCGTGTTGCGAATTTTTGTGCAGCTGTGATATTATGGATTTATTGTGACGCTCTAAAAACACGACTCGGAAACTGCATGTGTTTTTATTATATTATTATCTTCTTTGTTTATTTATGAGCCTGCTGTTTTAAGGTAACACTTTATTTTATTGTCCCTAACATGTATACTTACTTACTATAGTAAATTATGCATAATTACAAGCAACTAACTCTAAACCAAATCCTAATAATATAGTATGTAAATGTTAATTAATGTTACTCAGTGCTTGGTTTAACAAGAGCACCTTAAAATAAAGTGTAACATATTTTTATTTTACATTTTAGATTCTTTAAAGCAGAACTAGGTAACTTTTTTAGTCCTTACGATGGTTAATGGACTTGTAGTGGTGTGTTTGAGGCGTGCACTAACCCCCTCTGGCACCACGTCTACGCCAGAAAACAGCACTTGCAAGATGAGCTGCGCCGACCCGACGCAATCTCGCCTCATGTTCACGTTCACGTGAGAGTGACAATTTTTTACCGTAATTCAAAAACATATTATGACTTTATAATACTATTTCGAAAATTACCCACCTCCATCGAGATTTCTTGTACTGTATTTGCAAAACTACTGCACTAGTGAGCGTTGTAGTCGTTGTAGTCCAGAGCTGCACTTGGAGTATTTACGACAGTGTGATTCACTGAAGGAAACTGTAGAGGGAGCTTCGCAAATCTTACTGAGTTCTGCTTTAAAGGTGCCATCGAATTGAAAATTGAATTTTCCTTAAACAGTGCATAAACAAAGTTCACACAGCTAATATAACCCTCAAAATGGATCTTTACAAAGTGTTTGTCATGCATACTGCATGCATGCATCGGATTATGTGAGTATTGTATTTATTTGGATGTTTACATTTGATTCTGAATGAGTTTGAGGCTGTGATCTGTGGCTAACGGCTAATGCTACACTGTTGGAGAGATTTATAAAGAATGAAGTTGTGTTTATGAATTATACAGACTGCAAGTGTTTAATAATGAAAATAGCGACGGCTCTTGTCTCCGTGAATACAGTAAGAAACGATGGTAACTTTAACCACATTTAACAGTACATTAGCAACATGCTAACGAAACATTTAGAAAGACAATTTACAAATATCACTAAAAATATCATGATATCATGGATCATGTCAGTTATTATTGCTCCATCTGCCATTTTTTGCTATTGTTCTTGCTTGCTTACCTTGTCTGATGATTCAGCTGTGCACATTCAGACGTCCTGCTCTTGTCTAATGCTTTGAACATTGTGGCGACCAGGGCGGGCGAGAGCCGTGAGGGAACGGCGCGAGGCCGGTGGCGCGAGTGTTAATGAGCTTCACCTGGGAGGCGCACCGGCCTTGAGTCCCTCACGGAGGAGCTCCGGGAGCATAAAAGGAGGAGCGACTACAGTGAAGGACGGGAGAGGACCAGGCCTGGATATTATTTTATGTTTTATTATGTTTGTGTGGCCGGCAGACGTCCGCGAGGGTCTGCCGGCATTACTTTCGTTTTGTTCTTTGTTTATTTTGAATTCAAGTTTTTGTTGAGCGTTCGCCGGTTCCCGCCTCCTTCTTCCCACAACTACTAACCACGTTACAAACATGAGCTGGCATATGCAAATATTGGGGTCATACATATTAATGATCTCAACTGTTACATAACAGTCAGTGTTATGTTGAGATTCGCCTGTTCTTCGGAGGTCTTTTAAACAAATTAGATTAATATAAGAAGGAGGAAACAATGGAGTTTGAGACTCACTGTATGTCATTTCCATGTACTGAACTCTTGTTATTTAACTATGCCAAGATAAATTCAGTTTTTAATTCTAGGGCACCTTTAATGTTATGAAGAGATTTTTGTGTGCAACAAAACAAAATAATGACAAAATAATCAACAATATCTATTGATGAGTGATTTCAAAACTCTGCTTCATGAAGCTTCGAAGCTTTACGAATCTTTAACTTATAATAGGTTTACCAGGGTAAGAAAAAACACGTTATGGAAAAAGGATTGATGATGTATTGACTTATTTCAATTTTGTTAATTTTGAACAAAAAAAAAAAGTTACACAGTGAGCTGTGCTTTGAACAGCCTGTATAGAAACTGTAGCATTGCATGTCATTAAACCATCTTTACATAATAACAACAATAAAAATGTCACAAAAGCACAGAAGGGAAACACTTTATTTATATGACCAGATAATCACTGCCAGTTATGCTGAATAAACTGAATAAATACAGGGCCGCTTAGATTTGTTGATTTGTGTCAAGATATAATACGCTACTTCTGATGTGATGGGAAGTTTAAGTGAAAAATCAAAAGACAAAACAGGTCTGAGTCTTAATAATATGATTAATTCATTCTCAGAGAATAGTGCAGACACTCAAAGGCAGCAGAAGCCTGTACAGGGTCATAAATATGACATGAAGCTTTGTATTGCAGGTTGCTGCACAAAATTCACCTCATTGTTCTGTCATGCAAGTGAATTAACTAAAAAAAGGCAAAATGAACTCAAAGTGGAAGCAGCACAGACAGTTCTTTGCATTTCAGGAGTTTAATGCTAGTCACTTCCTTCTATCAACTACAGCAGTGTTTCTCAACCAGCGGTCCATGGATCGATAGTGGTCCTTGACATAATGCCAGGGGGTCCTTATATCACTTATCTGAATATGAATTTTTGTATATTTTGACATTTGACATGTTCCCATAAAAGAAGATGATAATATAGCTGATGATATGACTAAATATAGGACAAGTCAACTAACGTGGTAGTAAATTATACTTTATTGCATTTGGTCGTCACAAAGAAATTAATGATACCAATAAGCAAATTTTATTCTGGGGTCCTTGAGGATGGTTCAAATATGACGGGGGTCCATTACACAAAAAAGGTTGAGATTCACTGAACTACAGTTTCTAAACGATTGACTACATTCAGTCATTTAGAAACAATAATTCTTATAACTATTAAATAAAACACAATATAATCATTAGAAAAAATGCCAAAAATAACAAAAAAGTTAATATCTTCATACAGTGAGGTCTCCAACTGGATTTATATTGATATTGACAACATACTATAGATAAGCGTTTTTAAAAGCATTGTCGTGTTTTTACCACTAGATTGCACTGCAGTGCAGACTTAAAATGTAAAATGTGCAAATGTATACTGACTCATGTAAAATTACTGACATAGATGATATCAATGTGATGTGTTCAGTCCGATAAAACAAGTGAATTTTTTTTTTTAGTCCATTTGTCCCAACATGAAAGGGTTGCTATACAGGCATATTTATACAGGTTGTCATATTCAGTTTTGTAGTCCCTTTTGGTAAATCAGTTGGGATAATTTTCTGGACAGAAAGGCACAAGCAGGAATGTCTTTGATCTTGGCAAACAGTTTTGCTTTTTCCAAGCTATTCTAGGCAGAAGAAGAAGAAACATAAAGATGGTGTAAAAAGAGAAGAATTGAAACTAAATGTTTAAGATATTCATAGTTCCTGTGGTATTCAGTCATTCTTCACTTCTGTTTCCATCATAATTCAGTCCTCCTCCTCTCCTTCACCGTCTCCTTCCTCCTCCTGCATGAACTCCACCAGCAGTTCGGCGGTGCAGGTTGCTTCTCCCAGGCTGTTCACGGCTTTGCAGGTGTATTTGGCATCATCATCGGGGCAAACCTCTGAGATCACCAGGCTACAGTGGCCGTCCTCTTCATAGTCGATCTGGAAGTGACGCGTCTCTTTAATAGGCTGGTCGTCCTTGTACCACACAACCTCGGGGTCTGGGTAACCTTTGAGTGCAGAAAACACAGTAAATCAATAATGAATCATAAAAATACTATCAAAAAAGTCAAAGCAAGTGGACCACACAACAACAGTCATTTATCTTTGCCTAACAATGAATAATGAAATAGATATAGCATTTAAATATCAGTATGGAGTGGTGCACCATAAAAGCTGATTTGCTAATTTTCTGACTGATGATGATCATATCTCCACCCAAATTTACAAGCTTTCTCATTGTTTGTTTCTTTTGAACTTCGTCATATTAAAGGGAGAGCAGAAGGTCAAAAGAATCCTCACAATATTGATGATTACTGTATAGGAAGTGGTTAGGAAAGGGATATGTCCCCAAAAAACACTCACCAACACATTACTGTCATGACCGAAACATGGGATGTTTTGTCAAAAAATAAAGTAAATTGAAGGATCAACTAAGATGTTTTTTATAGTGTTTGGATCAAACTAATGAATCCAAACACTATAAAAAATAACCGAATTGAACTGAGGCCTAATCTTGGCTTAGGCTAAGCCCTGTCTTTGAAACCGGGCCTTAAAGTATCTGATTTTAACAGTACTCGTACTGAATGTAGGTTCAAAGATGCACTAGTCCTGAGACGTGCCAGTGAAAATAAGAAGCAATTGATTTGTAAGATTAAAAAATCATGTTTATTTTCTAAAATCAAAATAAAACTGAACACCTCAATATTGCAATAAATCAAGGTCGACACAATAGCCTCTTAAACGTCTACAAACTCTCAAGTTTCAGTTAAGCTCAAGTGCACAAAAAGGCCATAAACTAATATCCTTCATAAAGGTCTTGTCAATATAGCGGATAAATATAATAATGCTAAGTATAATTAACTAGCACTGGATGTGCTGGTTTCGGTCTCATCACCGGCTCTAGTCATGAACTAATCTCCTAAATCAAACACCTGCGATTCAGAAACTACCTGCTAATGCACTCACACATGCCTTGTTGACAAGTTTGGGTGAGTAAAGGCAAAATGCACAATACATGGTACCTTCAATGCCCTTAGATGGCGATATTGCTTCTTTATATCAGAAACAAACTGCTGCAGAAAAATTGAGCTGCCGTGAAAAATGTAATTTGTAATTGCATTACTCATCACAAATGTAGTGGAGTAAGTATATTTACTTGTTCAAAAATATAGTAGAGAGTAACAGTTGCCAATATCTTTGATACTACAAAGTAGCCAAAAAGATACTTAAGTACAGTAACTAGAAATACTTTACACCTCTGTTATTATTATTTATTATTGTGTTTTGGTAGTGACAAATTTGGGGAGAGGAAAAATATTCCAAAACTTTTTGAAAATACAATATGAGAATTAACTGCACAATTACTAGAAATGTGTACCTTGGATATTATACAATTTGCATACATAGAAAATTTGTGGAAAAGACACCTTTTTAAAGATACTTTAAACTCTGAATTTGAACCAATTCTGTAGAATGACCCAACTATTTTTATTTTTGAGACACTAAAAGAGATTTAAATAGGTTTTAAAATATACAAAATAGTGAATAAAAGACTTTTTAAAAACCTGCTCAACCAAATGGTGATATGTCTGTGGAATTTAAAGGAAATAGAGACTAATGATCTAATGAGACTAATGATCATAGCTGATAACATTAGCACATACAAAAAAACATTTTTTTTTTTTTTTTAAATTGCTTCAGTCCCTAAGATGTTTAGACACTGGAAAGGCATTTCCTCTGCTTTAGCACATTAGGATTTACCTTTTATGGATATCTTTAAGAACCTCTTATTTCACTGGGAAGCACTCACTTACAAGATTTCTTTTAAAGAAATGAATACATTTATTAAGCAAGGATGCATTAAATGAATCAAAAGAGACATTAAAGACATGTATAATGTTATAAAAGATTAAAAACAAAAGCTGTTCATTTCAGCATCAAAGAAAAATATATCATGGTTTCCACTAAAATATATTAAGGAGCACAGCTTTTTTTATATATAATATTGATAATAACAAGAAAGGTTTCTTTAGAAGCAAATCATAACACATATTAGAATGATTTCTGAAGGATCATGTGACACTGAAGACTGGAGTAATGATGCTGAAAATTCAGTTTTGATCACAGGAATAATTTACATTTTAAAATATATTCAAATAGAAACAGTTATTTTAAATTGTAATAATATTTCACAATATTAAGGGTTAAGGGCCGAAAAATTATAACTAAAAGTTATAAAAGTATAATAGCCTTTGAGGTCAAAGGTCATTACCTTCAATCTTGCAGTCAAAGCGGGCAGCGCTGCCTTCCACCACTTCCACATCCTGTATGACAGAGGAGAAGGAGGGAGCCTCAGGGCTGCGGTTTTCATCCTCCACACTCTCAAGGAACGATACAGGAGCCTCTTCTAAACACACACACCTTTATATCATATTTATGTACAATCAATATTTTTACATATATGGCATTTCATATGCAATAGAGTGCAACAGGCAGGATCCGGACGTAAAAACTCCATAGAGAAAACTTATAAAGCCTTTAAAGACAACTTTACTGTGAGATATGAGGTTGCTAATCGATGGTATTTACTTCTGATGAAGATCTCAGCTTGCATGACTTCAACTTGGTTTTAAAAAAATCATGCAGCAGAATATGTGGTGAAAGACTACATTACCCATGATGCTGTACAGAAATAGAGTCCAAACAAGAAAAATGCCCTGAAAGATCTTGTTATGGTGCGTTCAAGTCATGTCGAAAAGATCAACTTTCCACTTGGTAAATACGGACTTGAACGCACCATTAGCTCCGCCCACTCCCATGATGCACCGCAATTAACATAATCGAGTCAGTCTTCCTATATGCTCTCAAAATACTTAAATAATTGAATATATATTTTGCAATAAACTTAATATAAAATCAACATTTTTAAATGAGTAGTTTTATATTTCTCCATTGTTTGTAATTCGATTATGCTTCATGGGATTGTAGTTCTTTCCCTCACTAAAGACGTTAAGTGTAAAGTCTTGTACCTTTTTTGTGCTTCAAATCAAAGTTTGTAATGTTATGATTCACCTCGTAGCTGGTTGGCTTGGTTCATGGCTTATAACGCTTTAACAAAGACTACTTTGAAATCCCTATGGGAGAAATTAATGGAAAAAATACTTCCGAAACCAGAGCCACTGAAAATGCACTGTTGCAATCTATATACTGCAAAATTGTCTGCTGAGCCAATACCGTCAGTCGGAGAGCTTTTCTTCGGTCCGATCCCTCCTAACATTCCCATAGAGCTGAACCTGGAGATTGCTCGCACTGCGTTCCCTGTTTTCTGCACAGACACTCACAAACATGAAGTCTAATCTCTGCCACTTCCACCAAGAAAGCAGTTTCCTTTAAATCTCATTCTTTGTTAAACGAATAAATCAAATAAAACGCAGTGCTCTCACCTGCCAGCGGCGTCTCAGGATGTACTTCTTCATCCTCTCTTTGGACAGCTGTTTAGCCTCCATATTTCTGGTGTCCTGTTTGAGCCAGGAGTGCTCAAAACACTGAGCGCAGGTCAGCCTGGCCCTACAGCGTGGCATTTATAGGGTCACAGAATCCAGATCAAATGCTCAAAATGTGCTTCTCAACATTCAGCATGTACTAATACATTTAAGTGATAATTAACTTTGCCAATTACACTCATCATTTACAATAATGTAGATTTAACTGGGTTCTTTGTTAAGGGTCTATGCCAAGAGCTCAAGATGAGCATCTACAGAGTGCTCTAAAAGGGCCATTTGATTAACTTGGAACAATGTAGGTATTTCCATAAAAGTGATCTTTCTTCTGTTCAGCTTTCATCTTACCTCATGTCCTTTTTTAGGAGACTGCTGATGAAGTCTTTGGCCTGATCTGAAATCTCATCGAATGCCTCATCCTCAAAATCCCAGGTGGCTGAGGTGACGTTGGCGAGGGTTTCATTGTCATTGTCTCCCATGAATGGTGAAAGACCACTGACACTGAGGGTAAACAAGAGGAAGGGTGTCAGGCAATGATCTTTGATTCTGTTACCACATAAGGACTAAAAGCATTTCTTAAGGCCTGGTCCTAAAACATAAAATGATTAAAAACTATACACTACCATTCAAAATTCTTTTATTCTTTATCTTTATTAAACAAGAATGCATTAAATTGAACAAAAGGGACAGTGAAGACTTTTATTAAGAAATCTATTTAAAATAAATGTTTTTTAGCTTCCTATTCATCATAGAACTCTGAAAAAAATGTGCCACAAATATATGAAGTAGCACTGTTTTTAACAATGATAAAAATAAGAAATGTTACAAGCGCTAAATTAGACTGCATTAGACTGATTCTGAAGGATCATGTGACACTGAAGTTTGTGTTCACATAATATATGTGACCCTGGACCACAAAACCAGTCACATGGGTATATTTGTAGCAATAGCCAACAATACATTGTATGGGTCAAAAATTATAAATTTTTCTTTTATGCCAAAAATCATTAGGATATTAAGTAAAGATCATGTTCCATGAAGATATTCTGTAAATTTCCAACAGTAAATATATCAAAAATGTATTTTTGTGAGTGGTTATGCATTGCTAAGGACTTCATTTGGACAATTTTAAAGGTGATTTTCTCAATATTTAGAGTTTTTTTTTTTTTCTTTTTCTTTCAGATTTTCAAATAGTTGTATCTTGGACAAAATACATACATCAAAGGAAAGCTTATTTATTCAGCTTTCAGATGATGTATAAATCTTAATTTAAAAAACAAACCTGACACTTATGACTGGTTTTGTGGTCCAGGGTCACATATGTGTGTGTGTGTGTGTGTGTGTATGTATTGTATATTATGTCTTTGTGTGTGTGTGTGTGTGTGTGTGTGTGTGTGTGTGTGTGTGTGTGTGTGTGTGTGTGTGTGTGTGTACAACCTAAAAAATGCTGTTTCAGAAAAATTTTGTTTCCACCCAATTTTGGTCAAATATGGACAACGCCCGCCCCCCAATTTTTTTTTTTTTTTTTAAATTTAAACCAATGGTTGGGTTTGTCCATATTTGACCCAAGTTTGGGTTGAAACAACCCAGCATTTTTTAGAATACACACACACACACACACACACACACACACACACACACACACACACACACACACACACACACACACACACACACACACACACACACACACACACACACACACACACACACACACACATTATATAAATATAATAAAACACAAACTTATGTTAGATGTGATTAATCGATTAGACAGCACTAAATACATTTGAAAAGTTCTTTTAAATTGTAAAAATATTTCACAATATTATTGTTTTGACTATTTTTGATCAGGCAGCCTTGGTATGCACAAGAGACTTATTCTAAAAACATTAAAAAATCATACCAAGACCAAATTGTTGAACAGTAGTGTATATATTCTTTTTTATTGACTATGGTGTAACATAGTCAATGAAGTGTGTATTCTGTAAAAAGAAATGCCAAACGTCTTATAGTTTACAGCCAATAATATAGTGATATAGTTTATAAGCAATATTTATAGATATAGAGGCAATATTTCATGGCTATGTATAACTTGTTTTCACTTTATCGACAGTATTGTAAACATTTTTTGATAGGTTTCTCATCATTTAAAAAAAAAAAATACATTTTTAATCAAATTACTAAATTATACACACGCAATTCCATCATGAATCAGGACGATTATTGCAGTTCATAGCAAAAAACAGATGTTTAGGAAACTATTTAAGTGTTTTTTTTTATTGCTATTTAGTGTTTTGGGGAAAAAAATAAAAATATAAATAAAAAAATGTCTTTTACTACAGGGGGCTATTAACCCCGTTGTATCCTGCAGATAAAAGTAACTGACACAAGTCAGTTTAAATATTTATATTCTGCCTCCACGGTATCAAAGTTGTGTTTATTTGATAAATTGAAAAAGCAAGCTTGGAAAGCGAGTTGTCCAAAAACTAATAACGGCCTTAAAAGGAAAAGGAAATGTTTCCAGTCCTCAGCATTGATTACTTTGTCTTTACGTGTTAGCGACGGTTAGAGATTGGTCACTCACAGAATGTAACAGATGACGCCAATACTCCACATGTCTGTTGGGTAGCTGATAGCCTCATAGTTGATCACCTCCGGAGCTACAAACTCAGGAGTTCCAAACAGAACCTTCAGAGATCCAGAATCCTCTGAAAACAACAACAGCATCACAACTGTGCCAAACAAAAACAGACTCTGTTCTTTCTTTTTGAAGTTGTTTACTCTTGTTTACCTAGCCTTCGAGCAAGTCCAAAGTCAATAAGTTTGATCTTGCTTCCCGTCTTGTTGATGCACATGATGTTCTCAGGTTTGAGATCCAGGTGGACAATGCCCTGCTTGTGGATAAACTGGACTCCATCTATGATCTGCAGCATGTACTTAATCACCTCTCGCTCAGTCAGCTCGAAATCCTCATCAACGATTCGCTCAAACAACTCACCTCCAGAGATCCTGCAGCCAATGAGGGACCACAATAACATCATCATTAAGAGATGCTAACCGATCACTGTCAGACTGCAATCTCACTGCATTAGAACTGTTTATGCACATTCCATTTAACAAACATATGAACAGTGTCTGTGCCTGCGGCGCTAAACAGTTCTCTTACAGTCAGGGAGATTTAAATCTGGGAAATTTTCCATCATGGCTGCCAAGCTAAGAAAGAGAGCATCCATGCTCTGTCCTCCCCACCTCACTGTTTCTCCATCTCACTATATAAGGACATATGACACGCACTTCTCCAATCACAGGGTGCTGGATTTTACATTCCACCGTCGCCATAAAAAGCTAAACTGGTGGAATGATTTAAAGGTGTTGAAAAAACAACTACCAAACACATCACAGCCTGTTTATAGACACCAGAGAACACAAAATGCTTGGTTAAAAACATCCCAAGTTGGGTTGAAAATGGACAAACCCATTAACTGGGTTGCTTTAACCCAGCGATTGGGTTAAATGTTTGCCCAACCTGCTGGGCAGTCTTTTTTAACTCAAGTATTGTTTAAAAATGACTATATGGCTGACTTAAAAAAAAACAAAAATAGGTTGGAAATGAAAAATCAAATGCATAATTACTAGAGGCAACAATAATAATCAAATTAAGCAATTTAATAAATTTTTATTGTTTAATTATTATTTTCATTAATTATTAGTTTAATTAATCATTTTTAAACAATATTTGAGTTAAATATAACTACCCAGCAGGTTGGGCAAACATTTAACCCATTCGTGGGGTTACAACAATCCATTAGCTGGGTTTGTCCATTTTCAACCCAACTTGGGTTGTTTTTAACCCAGCATTTTTTAGAGTGTAACATAACACAGGTTGACTGAATAAACTTGTTCCATGTTTGGACCAATCATTACATTAGGTCAATTTGGTGAAAAAATGCTGGGTTATAAACAACCCAAGTTGGGCTGAAAATGGACAAACCCAGTAACTGGGTTGTTTTAACCCAGAGGTTGGGTTAAATGTTTGCCCAACATGCTGGGTAGTTTTACTTAACTCAACTGTTGTTTAAAAAATTACTGTATTGCTTGCTTGAAATTAGCCTAAAGTATGTTGGAAATGAACATTTATTAATGTGTTTAATAAATAAACAATTTTTAATTGATTATTAAATAATACACTCTAAAAAATGCTGGGTTGTTTCAACCCAAATTTGGGTCAAATATGGACAAACCCAACCGTTGAGTTAAAAAATACATTTAAAAATTTAACCCAATGGTTGGGTTTGTCCATTTTTGACCCAAATTTGGGTTGAAACAACCCATTATTTTTTAGAGTGTACACATTTATTAAATTGCTTATTAAGCCTACCTTTTGATTATTATTGTTGCCTCTAATAATTATGTGTCTGATTTTTAATTTCTAACCTATTTTGGGTTATCTTAAGCCAGCCTTATAGTCATTTTTAAACAATAGGGTTTGTCCATATAGTCATTTTTAAACCACTGGGTTTGTCCATTTTCAACCCAACATTTTTTAGAGTATACCCTGCTGAAACATCAAGAATAAACCAGCATGAATTCCATGTTTATGCTGGTATAATGCTGGCATAGTGCTGGTCTAACTGGTGGACTCTCAAGCAAAACTGAGCTGGTGGTCCACGAGTATTCCTGCTTCCCATGCTGGGGACCAACAAACCAGCAACCAGCATCCCAAGCTGATCCCAGTATGCAAAACTTATTCTTGTGATCAGCAATGCTGGATCTTTCAGCAGGGTAGCCTTTGCATTCTTGGATGATATATGATAGTTTAGGGACTCACATCTCCAGGACCATGACCATGTCAGACCTTCCCTCAAAGGCGTCCACACACTGCACCAGCTTGGGGTGATGGAGGCTGTTCATGATGTCAATCTCCTGCCTCACGTTCTCCTTTTCCTTTTGTGAGAATGCCTTGATGAACTTCCCTGCCCATACCTTCTTGGTGGACTTCTCCAATAATTTGAAGACTTGACCAAATTTACCCCTTGTAGAGACAATAGAAAGGCCATAAGAATTGGAAAAGAGAATAAAAATCTGCTACAGTAAATCTAAAAGGGCTATAATAGACACATCTCTTACGTTCCTAAGCGGTCCTCTATATCATAGAAGTCCTTAACGCTACAGTCTTTCTTAACGGCCACATCTCTGTATTCTGGTTCTTTCTCCTCATCTGTGAAATGAACAGGATATGTTTCAGACTGAGCATGTGGGAGTCATGTTAGTAAACTTTGGATTCAGGAGGGGTGGATCGGTTCAATTGCTTGAACTTCATACCATCGTCAGACACAGTGGCTCCAACTTCCCCCTCTTCCTTTTTCTCTGGAGAAGATTGGGAAAGTTTTAAAAGATTAGTTTTTTTAAGTAGTGCATTAGATCATCATATTTATACTTTAGGATATTCAAACTGAATATCTTTTTTCCAAACTAAACCTGGGCAAAAGTTGAACATTTAGTCTTTTGAAAAATTTAAAGGTGCCCTAGAATTAAAAATTGAATTTATCTTGGCATAGTTAAATAACAAGAGTTCAGTACATGGAAATGACATACAGTGAGTCTCAAACTCCATTGTTTCCTCCTTCTTATATAAATCTCATTTGTTTAAAAGACCTCAGAAGAACAGGCGAAACTCAACATAAAACTGACTGTTACGTAACAGTTGGGATCATTAATATGTACGCCCCCAATATTTGCATATGCCAGCTCCCAACATTATGAAAGGCATTAGACAAGGGCATCCAGTATTAACGTCTGGATCTGTGCACAGCTGAATCATCAGACTAGGTAAGCAAGCAAGGACAACAGCGAAAAATGGCAGATGGAACAATAATAACTGACATGATCCATGATAACATGATATTTTTAGTGATATTTGTAAATTGTCCTTCTAAATGTTTCGTTAGCATGTTGCTAATGTACTGTTAAATGTGGTTAAAGTTACCATCGTTTATTACTGTATTCACGGAGACAAGAGCCGTCGCTATTTTCATTTTTAAACACTTGCAGTCTGTATAATTCATAAACACAACTTCATTCTTTATAAATCTCTCCAACAGTGTGTAATGTTAGCTTTAGCCACGGAGCACTATCAGACTCGTTCAGAATCAAATATAATCACCCAAATAAATACTATACTCACATGACCCGAAGCATGCATGCATCATGCATGATGAACATCTTGTAAAGATCCATTTGAGGGTTATATTAGCTGTGTGAACTTTGTAAATGCACTGTATTATAGAGTCGAGAGCTCGATGGGCAGGGAGCATGCGATTTAAAGGGCCAGCAGCCCCTGAATCGGTGCATAGTTAATGATGCCCCAAAATAGGCAGTTAAAAAAATTAATGAAAAAAAATCTATGGGGTATTTTGAGCTGTAACTTCACAGACACAAATCAGGGGACACCTTAGACTTATATTACATCTTGTAAAAAAATGTTCGATGGCACCTTTAAACAATAACATTTTACATCTATATTATTTAAATAAGCCTATATACATTTATTTGCTTCCATTGAGTTTTGCACATGTGGAGTTTACGGTCGAGTGCTGTTGCCATTAAAGCAAGAGAAATTGTGAAATTCATGTACATTTCTCAACTTTTCATTCAAATGGTTATGATGATAATATAATTTGTCACAAAAATGTTTGTATTAAATCAGAAAAGAATGCAAAATAAGGGCATTTTCACTAGTGGATTCAGATTTTTGGAGCTTTCTCGATCAACAGTAACAGAACGTATCTGACGGATGTTCATTCTCACCTGTTATCTCCTCCACTCCCACTTTAATGGGCTCAGATTCTGCACTGGGCTCTCCAACTCCATACACATTAACAGCTCGGACACGGAACTTATACTGACGGTCGCCGAGAAGGTTCTGGACGTGGTATGAGGTGCTGTTACAGGAGGTCAGGTCATTCCATGTGTTGTCCATCGAGTTCCAGATCTCCAGGTTGTATGACTGGACGATGCTGCCCCCATCGTAAGTAGGGCCGTACCAAGAGAGGGTGAGTGAGGACTTGCGGATGTCGGAAGCAGCAGGGATGCCGGCTGGGGGATCTGGCTTATCTGGGACACAGATTTACATGGGAAAGGTCAGCAATAGTTAGATAGCTATGCATAGAAAGGTAGGGAGACTACTAGTAAATATGCTTTATGTCAATATGCTCATAATTTCTTACTGCTCCATAATTGCACAGTACTTTATATATATATATGTAACCCCTCAGGCCCTGCTTGCCCAGCTCTGTATGGGCCCGGGTCTCCGGCACGGGAGGCTGGCCTGCTAACAAGCATGCAGTCTCTAGCTCACTGCTCCATAATTGGAGACAGCCACAAATTAATATTTTTAGATTTTTTTCAGAGGAATTCTATAAAGAAATAAGTGACCAAACCCAAAATAACACACATACACACACACATACAAATGTGTGTTTACAGTCTATCATAATCCCATCTGCCTCCTCCTCTCATTATGTGTCACTTTTTTTATTCCGTCTTTGTTTATTCCCATACCTACGATGGTGAGATTGAGTGAAGCCTGCTTGGTGCCAAATTTATTCTGCAGTTCTAGAGTGTAGCAGCCACAGTGATCCTGGTCGCTCGCTGTGATTGTCAGCTGACTGCTGTTCTCTGTGGTCTCTATGGAAATGCCCCTACTTCCTGGCTCGATCTAAACAGGAGAAGAGTATATAATGCATCATTGTATGTACTATGGGTCATTCATTTTGTGTGCTAAAATTGGGTGCTAATTGGGTGTTAACATAAATATACATGCATGTAACAACTGTTTAGATTATTTTTTAAACCATTTTTATATCAAAATGATGCACCAAAAATAACTAAATTAAAAGTCATGTAATGTATTTACTTAAAAATAAACCATTCAATATATACATTTGATATACTACTATTAATAAAATTGGACCCACTTTATATGAAGTGGCCTTAACTACTATGTACTTACATTTAAATTAATCATTTGATACAATGCACTTATTGTGTACATACATGGTTTTACATTGTACTTATATTTTAAAAACACCTGCATGTAATTACATCTGTAATTAATTTCTGTAATTACATTTATAATTACACTGTTGACCCATCCCTTAACCCTTATCCCTACCTTTAAACCTACCCATACCACCAACACCAACAGTACATTGTACTTATTTTTTGATGTAAGTACGTAGTAGTTAAGGCCACTTAATATAAAGTGGGACCATAAAATTAATTTTTAAAATTGAATATTTACAACTAAATTTAATATTTTTAAAGTTTATTTGAATATAAATTAATCAACCTACAGTACTTTATCAATTCATCAATTCAATTCAGTTAACAATGACTGTAAACCAATACCAACCCCCATAAAAAAATGGTATCGGGATCTGTATCGGCCGATCAAGATGACAAGAAATCAGTGATCAATTTTGGCTGTAAAAATCCTGATCAGATCATTGTTTTGTTTTTTAAATGTATATTTACAATAAGTTTTTATGCTGTCATTTTTAGCTTGAAGAGATGCACATGTGGGAAATGTATTTATTTTGTTTTGTAGGGTTTAGGGTACCGTCAAAAAATCCCTCTATGGAGACAAAATGTTTGGGAACCACTGATCTGTCATCTTACAAACTCTCTGTCCTCCTCCAACTCTTCCTACCGGCTTTTTAAATTTGAGCCAGGTGCAAGTTATTGGTGCCGACCCTCCAAAGTTGCCCAACAGCTCCACCTTTTCTCCTGCCCTGATCTTCTGATCTCCAGAGAACTGCAGAAACTGAGGTGGAGAACCTGCATGGCATCATAGGGAAGCAGAAGTTCACATTCAACACTCTCATGATAAATTATTCTGTATTTTCTGTCTTTGTATGAATTTCGCAAGACACAGGAAAGTGTCTCTGTACATGGCCTTTAAATATTGCTTAAGTTAGTATGATTATGTTAGGGTTAGTGGGAAGATAATCTTACCCTGTTTGGCGGGAGCTGGTTTCTTCTTTATTCTGGCTTCATCTGCAAAAGATATAGCAGAGCATGAGCATGTATTGATGTAAATTAGAAAAACAGGATTTACTGTAAATCTTTAGAGAGACCTATTTACATAATTAATTAATTAAAAGGAAATTTCACCCAAAAATGAAAATTCTGTCATCATTTACTCATCCTCGTGTCGTTCTAAACCTGACTGATCTGAAGAATGTTTTGTTGCCATTGACTTGCATGATTAAAAAAATGCAGAGACATTTCTCCAAATATTTATATATATATATATATATATATATATATATATATATATATATATATATATATATATATATATATATATAGAGCAGTTAAACTGAGCTCTGTTCTTCAGAAAAATCCTCCAGGTCGTGCAGTAATTTCAGTTTTCAAGCATTTTTGCATATTTGAACCCTTTCCAGCAGTGACTGAAGGATTTTGAGATCTGTCTTTTCATACTGAAGACAACTGAGGGACTCAAACTCAACTATTATAAAAGGTTCAAACATTCACTGATGCTCCAGAAGAAAACACGATGCATTAAGAGCTGGGGGGTGAAAACTTTTGAATTTAAATATCAAGGTAAATTGTACTTAATGTGTCTTCTGGGAAACATGCAAGTATCTTCTGTTGGTTCCGAAGGGCAGTACTAAATGAAAAACAATGATATTTAAATATAATAAAAAAATTGTGACATCTTCATCCTGTTTGAAAGTTTTCACCCTCGACTCTTAATGCATCGTGTTTCCTTCTGGAGCATCAGTGAATGTTTGAACCTTTTTTAATAGTTGAGTTTGAGTCCCTCAGTTGTCTTCAGTGTGAAAAGACAGATCTCAAAATCCTACAGTCACTGCTGGAAAGGGTTCAAATATGCAAAAATGCTTGAAAACGGATGAATCTGCAGGAGCTGGAGGATTTTTCTGAAGAACAGAGCTCAGTTTAACTGCTCAGGACAAACAAGAGACTCATGAACAACCATCACAAAACACAAAAACAGTCGTGGATCATCAGGTAACCACACACAGTATTGAGAATCAATGCTTCACATACTTATGAATGGAGTTAATAAATTCAGCAATTGTTTTGTCTTGTGAACTAAATGTAAACACCTTTTATGAAAAATATCTTACTCAGGACAGTACTAAATAAAAAATAAAATGCATTTTGTATGATCTCACTTATTTGATTAAAATTATTCACATTTTCACAGATTCTGCAAGTGGTTCACATACTTTTTCATGCCACTGTACACCTAGGATGGCTTGAGTGTGAGTAAATCATGGGGTAATTTTCATTTTTGGGTGAACTATCCCTTTAATACCTCAAAGTTTGATTGCACGAAAATGCAATTTTTTTCTATTGCTCTCCTTAAAATGGATAAATAACATACTCTATATTCAGTACTGTCAAACAATCCTCTAATCAACCATATCATTGCACCACATAAAAGGAAATTTAAATGGAAAATATCTAGTCAATATTCATCCGTGGGCGCATCTGAGAACTGACAGGAGTTCTAAGGAAACTGCCGCTCCTGATCAGCATCCAGGGAAAGAGTGTCTGTGTGGACACTGTGTCTTACTGGAATTCCCCTTATATGGGCATGCTAAATATAGGGTCTCCAAGATCCAGGAAGCAGTGTCTCTCTCCCTCCACTATTTATTTAAGGTTTGATCGCCGTCAAGAAACAATGCAACATGTAAACCCCACTAATACTCCAGCACAGTCCAAACACAGAGAGTGGGAGAGGGAAGACAGAGAGGACACTCAGATCTTTATGTGTTTCAGCTCACAGAAGTCTACCATTTTAGGCCTTCTCTTCTGTCTCCAACTGATTCGCTCCTATCGTTCATTTCCTCTCTTATGCTTGGACACACCTGAGTTTTTTCCACAAGCACTGTGGGAATACAAACAGCTGCCTGTCCTGGTATTTGCCTGTTACATGCTTTTTGTGCCCTAAATTGTACATCACTTTGACATTGTTTGTTAAGAACATAACTGCGATGTAAACGTGAGCTACTTAACTGGCTTAAAGGCTGCTATGCTTATGAAATACTAGAAGAACAAATGCAGCAGTACAGCCGGTTGCCTAATGTTCCAAAACACTGTCGGCTGAGTTTATTTTTTACTCCACCATAATCACATGGATTAAAACTCAGGATCTCGTGTGACAGTTGTGTTAAAAACTACTGTACAGGCAAACTGTTTGAGCACCATGGGACGGAAATCCTCCATGGATAGAGTGACCATTGTCCTGTCTATGGGGTCATCTTCTCAAATGGCAAATATTTTTGACTAAATGTTTACTAAATGCGTAGAGGAACGTAGGACTAAATGCTTCTACAGACTTTCCAGAGGATTAAGGGCTACGAAAAGAGATAATGAACTTTCTGGAAAGTTACTGAAATATTAACTACATGTGGTGAACCTCAGGAGGGGCAAAACAAACAAAAAAAAGGCCTATTTACAGTGTAAATGTTTGCTGCAAACAAGATTTTGAATAAAATAATGGATTCATATGCAACTATTTAGCCCATACATGAATATTCATCCATTTTTTCTTCTATGTTATATGGACATAAACAGATGTGCATAAACTTAAATACACAGTACAGCTTTCCTTTAAAGGGATAGTTCACCCAAAAATTCTGTCATTCTTTACATGTCGTTCCAAACCTGTATGACTTTATTTCTTCTGTGGAACATGAAAGAAGATATTTTGATGAATGTTGGTAACCAAACAGTTTAATTTCCCACTGACATTACATGGACAAAAAATACAATGTAAATCAATGGGAACCAAATCAGTTTGGCTACCAATAACATTTGTCAAAATGTCCTCTTTTATGTTCTGCAAAAGAAAGAAATGCGTGCAGGTTTGGAACAACATGTGGGTAAATTATGAATTTTCATTCCCCCCACCAAGGTGCTTTCTTAAATGAAAAGTTCAGCCAAAAATGAAAATGTTGTCATTGTTTACTCACCCTCATATTGAAATATGTATGACAAGAGGAGTTATTTATAACTGAATGTCCAAGCTGCACCTTTTTATACACTGAATGTGATCATGAAGACCTGGAATATAGTCCAGGAGAAGCATGGACTACTTTTATGTATATTTTTAGGAGCTTGTCAATCGCTGGTCCCCATCCACTTTAATAATTAGGAAGAGGGCAGCATGAACATTCTTTAAATCATCTCCTTTTTTTTCCATAAGATTTTGAAAAGGATGAGCAACGTTTCATGTTTGGGGGAACTATGCCTTTAAAAATAAACTAGTAACAGATCAAGTAAACGGCAGGTGTCCTTACTCACTTTCTGTAGTGGGAGTTGAAGAAGAGCTCTTCCTGTTCTTCTTATCTGCTGATGGATCTGAAGGATCTAGAGGAATGCAATGCAAATGAATATATGATTCCCCCCCCCCCCCCTTTTTTTTTGATTAAAATAAATCCTAATTATCAGTTTTGGGAGAAATTTGTTATTGTTGCACCCTCACTCAGTACTATGTTTGGATGTTGGATGAAGAGAAGTCTAGGAGACAAGACACTTACCATCTACAGTGACCATACAGGAACACTCTGCTTTACCATGTGCATTCTCTGCTCTACACGTGTAGCGTCCTTCATCCTCTGGTAGAGCCTTGTCGATTGTAAGTGAACACTTTTCATCTGACGTCAAAACAAGAGGAAGAATTGAATGACAAATGTGTATCATCCTTATAAACACGTTTTTTATTTTAGCTTGGCTGTTTTCTATATTATTCAGAAGCTTCAAATTCTAAAGTTGTTCTGCATAAATAATATAAGATTTTGATTAAGATTCCAATAGCACAATATTATTCATTTTGAATACATCACCACGAATGTCTGATAAAAATGTAAGAAGATCGGAGGTCCGGTCTTCTTAACTGATATGTTCTATAAAGTTAATAATATTTTGGGGTAATAATTCTACTAATGCAACTACATGTCAACTAACTATCATTACTAGAGTATTAGTAGACCGTCTGTTTAATATCTGCTAACACTTTAATTTGATGCTCCAACAGACATTCTACTGACTACAAGTAACTTTGCAACTACATGTCAACTTATTCTACGGTCAATTAACCCATCCCTTATCCATTAACCACCCTAAAACCTACCCATACCACCAAACCTGTCCCTAACCTTATCCGCATCCCATCTCAACAGCAGCAAAAGTGTTTTGCAATACAACATGAACACAATAATTACATTTTACTTATTTTTTGATGTAAGTACATAGTAGTTAAAGACACCTAATATAAAGTGTGACCTATTCTACTAATCTGGGTAGCATTTCCCAAAAGCATTGTAAGCCTAAGTTGATCGTAGCTCTATTGGTGGCAATGGAGTTACGATCAACTTAAGCTTATGATGCTTTTGGGAAACGCTGCCCAGAACCCTAACACCTAACTCTGACCTAACAGTCTACTAATACTCCAATGAGAGTTAACTGACATGTACAGTAGTTGCAAAATTACTTATAGTTAGTAAAGTGTCTAAAGTGGACCAACAAAATAAAGTGTAACCATATTTTGTGTTCCCCAAAAACATGACAACTTGTCTAAAAATCAACAACTTATCTAACAATTGACAACTTCCAACTTGTCCTAAATCGCCAAAGGTAAGATGTTTAATGAATTTATTGAATTGTTATTGTCAAATAAAAGGTTTGCCATTTTCTTCTTGAGAAAAAACTAGAAGATGTTCTTAGAAAAATATCAGAAATCTTCTTAAGAATTGAACTTGGGAACATTCTTGCAAACTTGAGAAGATTTTAAATCTGGCCCCTACTTTATATACACTCAAAAAAATGATTCTAGCTGCTTGTTCAGTTTATTTAAATAAAATAAGCTGAACCAACACAAATCTTTAGTTTTTTACTTAATTGGCATTCGCACTCAATTGTATTAAATGAAATTAAATTTGCAAAATGTCAGGTCAACCTAAACCATTTGTGTTGGGACTACATGAATCATTTATGTTGCATTGATTGAACCTGGGCAGTGGATTTCTAGTTCCCAGCATGCTTTGCGTAGGGAAAGATTGGGACAGTAAATGTTGAACTTAAGTGCTGTTTAATGTGTCTTTTAGTAAAGGGAAATACCTTTTAAAGTTTGAAGTTCAGTTATATTTGACATTTAAAAGAGTTTATGTTATGTCGATTTTTTGAGGTTACCATTATGCTGAAGTGTAGACCTTGTGGTTAGGCTCTAGGTGGCTACGTAAAGCAAATTTATATTGTTCTCAACGAGCATTAACTGTGCTCAAGCCAGTAATGATAAATTCTTTATCTGATCATTACTTGCATGCTATAAATGTTACTTAGCATATGAATAAGAGTTATTTTAGTTTAGTTTTTATAGAAATATAAATAAATTAGTTTGAGGACCAGCACAAAATTTACACAGTCTACATATGGTCATCAGCTTTTCCCCTCTCAATGGTCATGAAACATGTATGTCTGTGTACAACAGCTACTCAAAACCTAAGCACAAGCGCACATCTTCACCATGATGGTAACAAAAAAAAAACAAAAAAAAAACAGCACTGGTTGGATCAACAAGAATGAATTATGTTCAGGAAACATACACAGAATACGTCAAATGAAACTGGTGTGATCTCATTCAATTAGGATGAATTTCACTCATTAGTACAATTAACCTAGCTTAAGTTCAAATAAATCAGTTCAACTGTGTGGAAATAGGTGTCATAATTGAATTAAGTTAGACCAACAAGTTATTTTTTTGAGTGTACACAAAATCCTCCAGAACAACACTATATAATGCATTGGGGGACACCCATCACATCCCTGTTTGATTTAGACTTGAAGGGAATCCTCTATTGCTATTCCAGAACTTTCTAATTGTGACCCAGATGATCATTCTGTCTCATGTCAGTGAAATGGGATAGGGAGACCTTAAACCCTCAGATCGAATAACCTAATGTGAATGAGCTCAAAGAGCCAAGATAACACTCACTGAGTGCTGCAGTTGGCCATGAATCAGCCTCAGCTTTAAGATCATGCCTCTCAGTATGTGATTTACAACACAGCTCAAAACACTAAAGTAGGGAATTTAGAAAGAGAGGGTTTAAGCTTGTCCACATAGTTAACTACACTCTTAAAAATAAAGCATTGATGGTTCTTTAACATCCATTACAGAAAAGATTCTTTATAGTGGAAAGATGTTCTTTAGTTCATTCAAATGTTCTTTACACTAAGAAAAAAGAAGAACTGTTCACTGAAAGGTTCTTTGGGGAATCAAAATTTGTTCTTCTATGGTATCGCTGTGAAAACTGCCTTTTGGAGCCTTTGGGCCCTATTTTAACGATCTAAGCACATGGTCTGAAGCGCAAGTGCCCTTTGGGCGTGTCCGAATCCTCTTTTGCTAGTTTAAAGATGGAAAAAATGGTCAGCGGTCCAAAAGGGTCTCTAGTGTTTTTGGCGTAACGTGCAATAAACCAATCAGAGCCTCATCTCTCATTTCCTTTAAAAGCCAAATGCACCATGGCGGATTCGCTATTTACATGGCGGAATTTGCAAGCGGAAAGACTGTAGACTGTCCTTTTATTTTTAATATTTAAAATTGTTTGTGTACTACTGCCTGTGTGCGTAATAAGCAGAGTGCCTATAGCTGCATATTACTAACACGCTCTTTAAATAACAAAAAAATACTGCCCATGGGCGTGCTGGTCTGAAAACGAGGTGTGTTCAGGTGCATTGTTGGTGTTTTGCTATTTTGAGCAACTGAAAACGACTGCGTGATTGGTTTTTTTTTGGTCAATGCCACAGTCGTTTTCAGTTCCTCAAAATAGCAACACGCCAACAATGCACCCGAACACACCTCGTTTTCAGACCAGCACACCCATGAGCAAACAGATGGACGCAAATGCATTTGCTATTTAAAACGAGGTTTGTTCAGGTGCATTGTTGGTGTGTTGCTATTTTGAGAAACTGAAAACGACTGCGTGACTGACTTTAGAGCAGGTTTTTGTTGGTCAATGCTGCAGTCGTTTCAGTTGCCTCAAAATAGCAACACGCCAACAATGCACCTGAACACACCTCGTTTTCAGACCAGCACACCCATGGGCGAACAGATGGACGCAAATGCGTTTGCTATTTAAACAGCGTGGCACTGGACATGAAAATGATAACTGCGTCAGGCTGAAACTAGCAAAAAAACACTTCGCGACTAGCATCACTATGTGACACTGTCACACAAAATGCATGTTTTACCACTCTATTACAATTATTTTATGTATAATAGAGTTTTAATTGGTTTACATGTGTTTTAGTCCATTTTATTCCTCTTATTATTTTAAGTGTGTATGTCTTTAAGAAATGAATGGTTGGCCTGTCATGTGACCAGTCACATGACAGGAAGCAGGTAAACATCTAAAGAGAGCAGCATGGCAAACAAACAAGGACTCACTAATAGTCAACAACTCACCTGGATTGCGGTGTTTTTATTTTGTGGACTTACCTCTCCAGTCACAACCTTTTGGATTATCACTACTGTGGACATTTGTATATACACCGGTGGACACTCACATTGGGACTTTATCAGCACACTAGGATTCTTGGACTGTTTTAGGGTATGGTACTTGGGACTGTATGCTTTTAACAGACTGAGTTTTCCTGGTTTTATTGTGTTGTTTTAAAGTACCTGTGAATATTGTAAATACACAATTCTTATTTAAACTTATTACTGTTTTATGTCTCATTCTTTTAACCACTAGCAAACTCACACAGTAAAATCTGACCCCATTTTAAATCTTGTGACTCAACCAATTTGGCTGATTGTTACAGCATTGTGCCGGTTGTATAATAGGGTCCTTTGTCTTTATGAGGAACTCTACCACATTACATTGGACTTGTCTGTCACATTTAAATTTATATTAATCAAGACATAAAGAACTGTTGAGAAAATACAAGATCAATAGTATTTTTGCATTGCAATTTTAAAATATATCAACTTTTATACCTTCCTGTGATAAGATAATGAACTTGGATGGCTTCACAATTTTCCCATCAAGTATCCAGGTGATGACAGCTTTGGGGTCAGAGGTCACCCGACACTCTAACCTCAGCTTCTCTCCATCCACCACAGTGATGTCACCGAGAGGCTGTGTGAAAGCAGGCGCCTTTCCAGCATCCTTCTCTCCTCCATTCACAACTTGTGCCTTTTTATTATTTGTTATTTGTCCATCATTTGTCTTCTTCTTGGGACTTGCTTTCTCCTTGTTCTCAGGTGTCCCTACATCAGCGCTGCTGCCCTTTTTCTCTGCTGTTGCGTTTTCCTTTACGTTAACCTTTTTTTCAATTGCACCACCATTTACGCCATTGACATCGCTTTGCTTTTCCTTCTGGGGTGTCTTGGGTGCTGGTTTTGATGAATTCTGCTCATTTTCCTCTGTTTCTTCTGCTTGCTTCTTGTTCAGGACGGCCCTGAAGTCTGACGGTGCGCTGCTTGGGGGTGGTGTGGCAGCAGGTGCTTTGGATGAACCGTCTTTCTTGTTGAGCAACGATCTGAAGTCAACCTTTGTTGGGGTGCTCGTCTTGATCTCAGTCCCCGGCTTAGGCCCTGACCGGGGCTTTAGAGCTGCCCTAAAGTCTGTCATCTGTCTTCCTTTGCTAGCCTTTCGAAAATAAAACCAGATATAAGAAAGCTCCTTTTGTCAGTCCCTCTCGGCTCCTTTGGTAGGGGTTCCTTGCGGCTCCAGAAGCTGTAAATGGATATGGGTATCCAGCTGTATGAACGTTCCTTCAGTGACTCTGTGGAGGTCCTGCTCTGTCTGTGGCTTCCAGTCACTGTGCAACACTCTGTTGTCTCCACTCTTGGGACAACCCCTCTGGATCAGAATGAAAGAGGGAGGAGAGAAGGACAGAGGGAAGGAGAGAAATATGTGAGGGTGGGGAGTGGAATCGGATTGTTGAAGAGCTTAAACTCCATTCTATAATAGGTTAATTGAAGACAGGAAAACATTTCATATCTGTGTGGCATCAAAGGGGGGAGCGCCATTGCCTTATTAGGGAAACACTTCCAGTGCATGGGCATCAACACAGCAGAACAGAGCTAGGAGGTAAACAGATGGCAAGATAGCATCAGAATCTGATCCATTATGTTAAGCACAAAAACACAGATAAAAATCTTCAGTCTTTCATCATTGCCTGATTTGGAATTGCATTCATTATACAGCCAAAAACTTTGAGAAAATGAATGTTTTCTCATCCATGTTCCTTTGGTGCTTGGAAAGAAACCAGAAGAGAAGTGTTCTGGTTATTGCGTGGGTGTTTCTTTGGTGTTTCTTCTAACTTTATGACCTCTCTATAAATGAAGGCCTCTCATAGGGCCATTTTGAAGATGCATTTCACCAATCAGAGTTGAGTTGCATGTCTCTAACAGTTTATATTAAAATGTTACATGGGCAGCCTTATATGGCTATAAACCTCAATGTTACTCTTCAACTCGTTGTGCGTGTGTGTGGAAGATGGACACAACATGGGAATGTCTCCTAGATAAAATAGCTTCCTGTGCTGTTTTGCTTCAGCACAAGGGGAATTGGTGAGTGAACTTTCCATTGCTGCTGGATTGAAACAGTCAAACTCACATCTTTAAATTGGTCTCACTTATTTTCTGTGCGAGACTGGGAGTCCAATCCTCAGCGGTAATAGAAGTCTCAGAGATAACCATAAAGATGAGATTGGATGTGTTGTCTTGAGTCATGATGGATGATCTGACCAGGTGTAACTGCTGACATCTGAAGAAATGTCCTCCATTAGATGTTCAAATAGGAAATTTAAAAACAAAGTCTCATTTTGTTTAGGCAAAAAGCTGAAAAACACATTACTATTGTGTGGGTTTTAAACTCTGCTCAGCAAAATCCAGACTCTATTGTTAAAAACAAAACAATGGTTTAAGCATACGTCATGAAAAGACCCTCACTTCTGCCTCTTTCTAGGAGGATATCTTTGGCTCTCCCGCAGGAACATTATACAGACTTATTAGGAAAAACAAAAAGAGTGAGGATCTCCTTTTTAACTGCCACCAATTTAGGCGTTATCATATTCGTAGCTTTGCTCTCATGTAAACATCTCTCATGGCTTGGAATCTTCTTTACACTTCTAATGAAGTGCATATCATAGAGAAGACAAATACAGTATGCAACTGTTTTTAAAAATCCAAAAAAAGCCTACAACCAAAAGTAAAAAAAGAGATCTGTAACTTTACTAACATGAACATCACTTCTATTAATCTTTAAAATAATGCCTAATTTATTCACATAAGAAGTGCTAATCAACATCTCACACATACTTTTCCAGTATTTATTTGCACAAACTGGTAAACTGGTGACTGTAAGCAGTGTTTATTGTAATCAATTTTTCAAAAAACTTACAAAAATTCAAGAATTATTTATTCAAGAGCAAGTAAAAGGTCATTGCTCTTTCCTCCACATGACTTCATTTAATTTGTTTATCAAGACCTAACAGGACTAAAGATGACGCCTGAAGTAAATAAAGTCTCAAATTTTCAGACGACTTTGAAGGTCATGGCAAAAAATCTGTTAGATCTTTCAGTGCATGTTCTGATTTCATGGCACTGAATGAGAGAATATGATGGAAGGAATGTTCCAGAATGAAAAACAGGTATAAGGCTGGTCGATACTGTTTACCTTTTAAATATGATAGGAGCAGTTATTTTAAGGCATCCATGTTACAGTACTTAAATTATACATGTAAGTACTGAGTAATAATAATGAACTACATGTGCTTACTATACGGTTAGGATTAAGGTTTTAGTGTTCATTTTTGTAAGTTTTTTGAAAAAGTGATTACAATAAACACTGCTTACAGTCACCAGTTTGTGGCCTGTGCAAATAAATACTGGAAAAGTATGTGTGAGATGTTGATTATGTGAATAAATTAGGCATTATTTTAAAGACTAATAGAAGTGATGTTCATGTTAGTTGCATGCAATTATTCATAATGACATATAACAAGGACACTAAAATAAAGTGTACCCAGTTCTTATATCAAAGTACAAGTAGACCTATGTATGTTCTTCAAAGTCTCCATGAAATCAAAATTGAAGTTTATTGGCTTTTAGTAAGAATGTTAGTCTTACTCTCATCTATATGCTAGTGTGCTACAAAAGAATTCGCATTTAGAAGATATAAGCATTCAAAACTTACAGTCTCTCACTTCCGCCAATATGGATCAATGGTTTTGATGACATCACTCTGTACTTCAGCTTCTCATCAGATCTTCTGTCCAATCAAATGCTCTCTAGAAAACTAAAGTGTCCCGCCCCCTCTATTATAAATAGATGCTGAAGCTGCGCCGAAATCGGTCACTTGTTCACACGTTTACTATTTTCTACATGGTGAATGGCACATAGTGCACTATATAAACGGGATAGGGAACGATTCAGACAGTGTAAATATGCTTTCCATTAAGGCGAATGAAGTCTGGTTTCACATTAGTGTCATGAAAACCACCACCGCTCGCACAGTCTTCTCCAGTCCAGAGACACGATAGCACAGAGCGGATCATATGTGCAATTCGGCACAGACCAGAAAACGTATCGGACCAGTTTGAATTCTGCACATGAATGCTGTATTTTAAAGCAATATGGAGGAGATAAGGAGGAGAAACGGTTGGAGAATAGAAGGAAACTGCTGCTTTGCCAAGCTGTGATATAAAACTAAGTGCTATTGACTAATTGAAAAAAAGGGGAGGAGCTGTTCAATATGTCCCGCCCTATCTTCCTGTTTCAGTGGAATTCACGTAAACACATTTAATGCTGCGTAATTCTTTGCATAATTGAATAATTCTTATTGCTTGCAGAATTTAATGTATATTTAATAAAGTTTAATATATATTTGAATTGACCCTTCGCAGAGTTTGATTGAGAAGTGATCTAACCAATCATAACACCGAATCCGCCATTTTGTCCGTCAAAGCAGTCAGGAGTTAGAAGCAGGTTACTTGTGATATTAAACAAAGTCCCAGCATTTAAATTGTGTAATTTTTTAAGAAATTTGACTGTTTTGTGGCTCTTTAATGTGTCGTGACAGATCGCTGTAGTGCCTCAGCTCAAGCGGCTCGTAAACCGATCATCTCTTCATTTATAGCATCAAATAAACATGAATGAACATCAGAAGGTATGTTGTTTCAATCACGGAAATACATCAGTACACACCATTTTTCAAGTTCAAGTCCACCGAGGTTAATCTTCTAACTCCTTGTCGAACAAAATGGCGGATATGCCATGGCGTTATGACTGGTTAGATCACTTGTCAATCAAACTTCCGGTGAAGGGTCAATTGAACGAACCCTTAATCGTGACAAGAATCTCAGTCAAAGCTTCAGTTAGAGCCTCAAGACTAGTGCTTACATGTAAACATACTGTAAAACTGGATGACCACATACAATACTAATAGCAATAAACAAGCCAAAACTGCATTACACAAGTCATAAATTTCTTATACCATTAATAAACACATTTTCTCTTCTCCTCCTTGCATTTGAGTTATGACAATACTCATAACACATTCCGAAACAGTGGGTGTGACAGAATAGAGGGGGCATCCCTTAATATCCAGAGTGGTGTGAGAGGAACACTACATGCTTTGTGTCTGAGAATGGAGAGGCTCTCATTTGGGGCAGACAAGCAAGGAGACACTGTATACAGAACAGCTTGTGTGGTCTTCTTCTTTTGAGACCAGAACCTTATATGTCCATGAAGACTTGGACCTCCAGATCAATCAGCACCTCTCATACCAGACATGAATAAGGGCTTCTGCATAGTTCTTTTCATAGAATGTTGTAATGTATATATTGTTTCAGACTGGTCAAGCTTGCATTTCATTTTGAAAGATGGTTATTTTCATCAGCGCAACATTCATGTTACATGTCACATCATAACTTGCTATTGTATAAGATACTGCAGCTGTAGTGTACTGACAATGACATTTTAACCTAAACATTTGTGATTTTTTGTTTACTTTTAGCTTTAAAAATGTATGTTTTGTATCATTATTGATAGATCAGGCTTTTAGGGCCCATATGTTAATATGGAGCTCACACTTGAAAAGGGAAATAACCTCATTTTTATTCAGAGGCCCAAACTGAGCAAAAATATACAATTTTCATATGCATACTCTGTCCCGCTAGCACTCATTCACACTTACTGTAATCATGTACACCTGCAGCTCATCATCACCTGGTTTAGACTTGCATTTAAACCTCACACTTGCTCTCAGTCAACGGCTGGCCTTACTGCAGGATTCATGAACTCACCTTTTGCTCTGATGCAAAGGAAAATAACTTACCTGTGTGCTTACTTACCTGTTTATCCACGATCTGCACTTGATGTTCAAGAAAAGTGATTTTCCTGGGAGAAGTATATTCTTAGTTTACTTGTTATTGGACGATATGTGCTGGATTTAAAAGTAAAATGCTCTGAGTTTGCTCACTCTCTTGAAATATATACCATGCATCTTCGTTAATGGATGTTTCCAGGCAGAACTCCTTTTTTTATTTGCATGCCTTGGATTTGATGGTTGAACTTTTTGGGGGGGGGCATTTTGGATTTTTTGAAAAACCTACTTTTGCGAACTAGTCCTAGGTTTGTTGGCCCGATCTGAACCAAATCAGTGCAGCAAGATTCTCTGGAGTCTGATTGTCAATAATTATCAAAAAGTTGAAATTTTAATTCATGGTCTCTAAGGTATGCCAAAATGTTTTGTATGTGTATGTGGAGCCACTTTTACTAAAATGGCTATAACTTATGAACAGAATGAGATATTTTCACCAAACTTGGCACACATATGTCAGAGCTCATTCTGTGGTTGCATGAAAAAGGATGCGGTGACTGGCCACTTGGTGGCGCTATAACATTGAAACAAACTTAAAAATGGCTATTACTACACAACCCAAAGTCTGATTGACTTGAAAATTGGCATGCAGTGTCTTTGTTCAAGGTGCCAAAACTGCTTTTGTGGACATTTGCTTATCTTGACAAATGCAGCCGGTGGTGGCCAACGAATTTTGAGCAGATATCAGACAAGTTTAATGGAGGCCGATCAGAATGAAACTCGCTGGGCCTGTTTGACTTGTGCCACTTGAGGCCTTTGAGAAATTCAAAAGAAATTGGCAAAATGACATTTTTCATGTGCGTGAATTATTGTATATCATGTGTTTTTTTTTTTGTTTTTTACACACGCTCATGACATTCATGGTATGGTAAAACTCATTCTGAGCAGCTTTGCCTCTAAGACCGCAGCTGTCCATCGACTCGTTTGTTAAATATTGGAGATTATTTCAAAACCCAACTTTGGCAAACTAGTCCTAGGTTTTTGGCGCAACCTTGATAACTATTAAAATGTTTTAAAAACCCAGATACAGTATTTCCTATATGGTAAATTAGCTGTAAATGGTATTTTCCATCCATAATCGAGATGATTACAGGCTTACTAATTAAAAAACTCATATCTTTTTTACACATGTGCTTAAAGGGCTTGAACCCCAACACTTGCTGCTCGCAGGTATATTTATGAATTATTCTTTTTATATATATATATATATATATATATATATATATATATATATATATATATATATATATATATATATATATATATATACTCCCTTGTATGTATGCAAGGCCCAATAAAAGTATTTTAGTAATTTCTACATAATTGTTACACACTGATTTTTAGAGTCATTAGAAAATTGTATAAATGTTACGTGTTGATATAAATGCACATAAATGTATAAATCCAAAATATTACAGTAAATACAAATAAAAAGATTACATTTCTAAGAACTTGTTTTATTTTGAACTACATTTTTTAACAAGGTTTCTTCTTTTCATTGTCTCAGACATCCATTCTGCAGGTGCTATCACATAAAAGTTGTAAATAAGACTAAACTGGGGAAGAAAGAGTCGGTCTGCCATCTTGTGGTAGAATATTTGACCCATCTGTCCTCATGTGAAATGGGGTGAAAAGAGAAACATTAAGAATATTTTCTGTTATCTGTCTGTATGAGAATCATGAGGCCGGATTTGTATTCTTTACTTAACTCTGTTTAATGCTTGTTTGACCTAAATATGAAACAACTGGACCAATCTGTCCATAAGTTGACCCATATCTCCTCTAAACAGTATCAACACAAACAGATGACCAGATTATGCAGTGCAGCGGACACGTCACAGTGGGCGGGGTTACACTACACTCACTTCCGCATTACTGTACTGAATAGATTTAATAAAACCGGTCGCCTATGTTGAAGTTTCGGAGTCAGTTTCGCGTTTCGAGTTAAGCAAAAATTTGTAACCTTTCATTCTCATAAAAATATTTACATTAAATAATCACATAAAAAGTGGACGTGATATAATCAGCGTATTAAATCAGTGTTTAATGGTCTTGAAGAGTGAACTGCATCATGTTAAAAGCGATTATCCTAATTGGGGGCCCTCAAAAAGGTGAGACTTTAGTTATTCTTTGAACTGTGCGAATGTTATGAATGAAAGATGAATATTGCAACAACTGTATCACATTATGATGACGTGGCGCAAAGGACATGCGATAGCGTCCGATATAGGACAACAAAAATCAGATGAAATCTTAATATAAACGTAGCAAATACTAAGAAATGCGGAGATGAACACTTTATAGAAGACGCATTTCATTAAAATGCTGTGTTCAGGGACCAGGTTCCGCCCCCTGTCATTCGAGGTGCCCAAACCGCTGTTCCCTGTGGCAGGAGTTCCCATGCTGCAGCATCACATAGAAGCCTGTGCTCAAGTAAGACACTGGTTATCTTTAAATCACTAGTAAACTTTATTGAATTGAACGTTATTTGCAGTAATCAATATCTGTTTTGAAAGTCTGCCATGTTTGATTCTCTCACAGGTTCCTGATATGAAAGAGATCATACTAATAGGATTTTATCAGCCCAATGATGAGCTGAACCGCTTCATTTCTTGTGCTCAGCAGGAGTTTAAAATCCCAATAAGGTAAATACGAGTTATTTTAAATAAAAACAAAAAAAATTTTAAATTATTTTTTATTATTGTGTTATATAATATGAATGCGAGTGATTCTATAATTGCAGGTATGTGGTGTCCAAAGTCATTATTAGTATTATTTGTTAAAATAGTTATATTTTCAATTATTTTAATAATTTGCTACTCATTGTCATGGATCACAAGTTGTTAATGGTCATAATTTCTGTAAAAAGTATCTTATATAGCTGAAAATCATGATTTCTTGTTGTCTGAATTAGTTGGTGTATTTTTTTCCCCATCATGTAGCCTATCAGTGTGTAATCAAAATATTTTATTTTCCTTTTCCTTCAGTAATATTTCATTTATTTTATTTATAAAAGCCCCAAATAGTGTTTTCCTAATTCTACAACATTAAAGGCCCACTGAAGTGTTTTGGAACGTGCAGCATTATTCAGTGTGTTGATGTAATTTCCACTGAAACAGGAAGACAGCGATATATATCGAACACCCCCGCCCCCTTTTTTTAAATAGCCAATAGCGTTTCGTTTATGTTACAGCTCGGCCAGAGCCGTTAGACTCAGTAAAATATTTGTTTCCTTCTAATCTCTAAACGTTCCTCCTCATAATGTCCTTTATATCGCTTATATACAGCATTCTGGAGCATTTGATTGGACAGAAGATTGGACGAGAAACATGAAGTGTGATGTGATGTCATGAAAAATCTATTTTAGCGGAAGTGAGAGACTGTACGTTTTGAATGCTTATATTTCCTAAATGCGAATTTTGTCATTGTTTTGGAAGACACCGGCTTATTCATAACCTTAAGGCTAACATTCATACTAAAAGCTAAAAAACTTAAATTTTGATTTCAGGGGGACTTTAAAGCTGCACTCTGTAAGCTTTGCCTCTTTGTCGCCATCTCTGTTTGAAACCTGCAATTGCAGTTATATGCGGAATTATCATCTTTATGTGGCTTGTGCATCGGCACGGCTCCTCAGTGCGGATGAATCTAATGTTTGCTGTTAGTCACCACATCAGTGTGGATATTGTACTTTGGAATAAGTTTTTATTGCAGCTGCTGTGAGAAAAGGCTAGAAATGATCCACTACCAGCAGCATCCTCACATGATATAGCCTACTAGCTGGGACTCCATCTTCATGTAAACAGACATGACGTAATGACACAAAGACGAACAGCTGCATGCTCGATTTTCTCGTGGAAAACTACCAGTCCATTTGAATTAGAAAACATTATTACAAGCTTACTGTTGTGAATAGTTTTGAACATTGGCTGGTTATGTACTTGCTCAAAAATGGATTTTGGATCATTTTTAACCAAAAAAAAGTTACGGACTGCAGCTTTAAATTGATTAAAAATAACGTTTATCTTATAAAATTTGTGTCTATAAATCTTGCGTCAATTCTGTTACTGTACCATACTTTGTCTTTAAATTGGTGGAATTATCTCCCACAACTATGTAAGAAACAGGAAAAGATGTCACTTTCCCTCACCGATAAGATCTGAAGCAGTATATGAAAGGTATATGTGCTCTCTCTATGAAACTATGTTAATCTAAAAAGTTGTTACACCAAGTGTTATTTTTTAAAACGTCAAAATTACCACAATATCAAAAGGAAAACAGAACTGATCACTGATCACACAGTGGGCTGTTTAAAAGTCTTTAATGATTTCATTAGTGCCTTGTGCTCTTAGAGTTTATGGTTAAAAAGTTTAAAATTGTCAATTCTGTAACCGTCAAACTCTGTTTCCATGGTAGAGTATGTTGACAGTGTGTAACAGAATTGATAGTAACAGAGTTGACGATAATAACTGACATGATCCATGATTACATGATATTTTATGTGATATTTGTAAATTGTCTTTCTAAATGTTTCATTAGCATTTTGCTAATGTACTGTTAAATGTGGTTAAAGTTACCATCGTTTATTACTGTATTCATGGAGACAAGAGCCGTCGCTATTTTCATTTTCAAATCTCTCCAACAGTGTGTAATGTTAGCTTTAGCCACAGAGCATATAGCCTCAAACTCATTCAGAATCAAATGTAAACATCCAAATAAATACTATACTCACAGGAATCGATGCATGCATTCAGCATGCATGACGAACATCTTGTAAAGATCCATTTGAGGATTATATTAGCTGTGTGAACTTTGTAAATGCACTGTATTATAGTCAAGAGCTCGGGGGGCAGGGAGCGCACGATTTAAAGGGGCCGCAGCCAGAATCGCTGCATAGTTAATGATGCCCCAAAGTTAAAAAAATTAATTTAAAAAAATCTATGGGGTATTTTGAGCTGAAACGTCACAGACACATTCAGGGGCCACCTTAGACTTATATTACATCTTGTGAAAACTGGTTCTAGGGCACTTTTGAAGGTAAAAAAAAAAGTTTTAAAAAACTTGTGTTTGGCAAGCACTGAATTATTAAAATTTAATATGTTTTCAATAAGATACTCGATAGAATTTCTGTTACTGAAGAGTATTTTTCCTTAAAGTCCCCCTGTAGTCAATAATTTTATTCCTTAAAGCTCATCTTTGGTCACCAAAATGACACATTTAAAAAAAAAATTCCTTGAAAAAAATTTCTTCATGCCTTAAAATATCTTGAATGTAACTCTACACCCTTGCCTCATTTAATATACGTGGATCTATGAATATGCTAATTAGCCCTGCCTCCACTCGCTCACGCCAGCTCAGAAATCCACTCGTTGACGATCACAAGTTGATGTGATTGGTTTCAAGGTAGTTTGTGACGTCAGAAACACCAGTGATTTCAAACCGCCTTTTTGAAACTGTCTTTAGATCACTGCAGATTTAAGAAGAAAATATACAGCAATGGTGTTGACATAAATTTGCACATGGTTTGTCTTAAAGCATATTAAAAACACCAGATAGACATACAATCATTAAAAACTTGATTTTCACCACAGGGGGACTTTAACTTTTTGAAATGCAAAATGTATCTCCAATTATAGAATCACTCTAACTATATTGATATTTTGTGTTGCAGATCTGATTTAAAAACAGTCAAATATATAGGCTTAAACACACTTTATCTTTTTTTTTTATAACCTTTTACTAAAGGTACCTGCAGGAGTTTGCCGCCTTGGGTACAGGTGGCGGGATCTATCACTTTCGTGACCAGATCCTGTCTGGCGGTCCGGCTGCATTTTTCCTCATGAATGCTGATGTGTGCTCTGAGTTCCCCTTGCGGGAAATGCTCCGGTTCCACCGCCAACATGGCGAGGATCATTGCGGAGTCTTACTCGGAACTACAGTAGGTTTAACTTTAGTAAATGAGAGAGTGCATACTATGATTTTGGCAATTTAATCCAAAAGTCTTACTCTTGTCTCTCATTGCAGGCCAATAGAACACAATCTCTGAACTACGGCTGCATTGTGGAAAATCATGAGACAAATGAGGTACTGAATGAATAAAGATGTACAAGATTGATTCCTACTAATTCAAATGAGGTGAAGGTCAAACATGCAGTTTAATAAACGCCATTAAGAAGATTCACAGGATGCTAATTATCACTCATTTTCTTTCAGGTGCTCCATTTTGTGGAGAAACCCAGTACTTTTGTAAGTGACATTATCAACTGTGGTATCTATTTGTTCACACCAGATATATTTGGTCAGATTGGGATGGTTTTCCAGAGGAACCAGCAAGAGAGAATCCAGTGAGTGACATTATTCAACCCCTAAACCACATTGCAGCCTTCACTGCAGAGATTTACATGTCAGTCTGACCAGATTGCACTTAAATTAGTTATTTTTTCCCCACAGAGAAGAGCTCACTAATGGCAAGCAGATGCCAGAGGTGATTCGGCTGGAACAGGATATCTTTACAACCCTAGCAGGACAGAAAAAACTCTTTGTCTACAAAACACAGCATTTCTGGAGTCAGATCAAGTCTGCAGGGTAAATCTGTATTTCTTTTGATTGAGTTTTCTTCCCCCTCTTTCTGCCACTGTTAATATATAATGATGTTTTATAATGTAACACAGGTCAGCAATATATGCGAGTCGTTTGTACCTCAAGCAGTATCATCAGACACATCCTGAGAGACTGGCCACAAACCAAGACAAAACTCCCAAAATAATAGGTATGTTGCATGATGTATTCTCTCTCTGAACAAGCTTATCTCTATAAAGCTGTCATTTTATTAAACCTAATTATTAAATAATTTACCTGAAAAATATGGTGTAGAAACAATTTTCAGATATTTAGATATTGCTAGTCAGTTTCACAATTAATTACAAAGAAACACAATTTAATTAAATGTGAAATTTTGAAGTAGAAAGACTGAAATAATATAGAATTACTTTATTTGTATAAAGCTAAAAAGTTGTTTTTCCACCTTCAGGAGATGTTTATATCCACCCTACAGCAAACATTGATCCCTCTGCTGTGGTGAGTACATGGATAACAACTTATATAAAGATATATTTCTGTATTCTACTCAATTTGTTTCTCTCTGTTCAGTTGGGTCCTAACGTTTCAATTGGCAAAGGGGTGACGATTGGAGGAGGCGTAAGAGTGAGGGAGTCCATCATTTTACATGGAGCCGTGTTACAGGTATACCGGGTCACGGCTCGCATTTGCAACAATGGGAACCAGACATTAGAAACAAAAGTGGAATTAACAATCAAATATCTGGGTATCTGTTTCAGGACCACTGTTGTGTGTTGAACAGTATTGTTGGGTGGGACAGTACAGTGGGAAAGTGGGCAAGAGTTGAAGGAACTCCAAGTGATCCCAATCCCAACGATCCTTATGCCAAGATTGACAGCGAGACTCTGTTCAGGGACGGAGGTCTAACCCCATCCATCACCATCCTTGGTATGAAAATCTTGAATCTATTACAAATTCTAGTGGCAACATAGATAGATAAGTAATGTAATATAATATAAATGAGCAATATGACTTGCGTAGCAGTGCGATATGGCTGTAAATCAGCACAGCTGTGATTCGGCCGTAGGTAATCGCAGCATGCTGATATACAACTATATTGCATGGCTACGAGTGTTATATTGCGTTTATACAACAGCTCGATGGCACAAATGTGTAAATGAATAAGAAACAACAACGGAGTGTCTTTAAAAATTGTCTTGTGTGCAGAACTACTTCCTTCCGCCATGGATTCAAATCTCAAGTTGACAGTTTAAGAGTCGCTTTATTGAAGCTTTATTGTATTTTATAGATAGAGTATTATGGTATTATGTGAGAGAGATCGACTAAAAGAGTGTATTACCTGCATCTGATATAACATTCATTTTTCAGGTCAACGTCCATAATATTATATCCATTATAAAAAAATCTGTTTGAATGTCCGCTGAGGAAAGCTATATCTTTGTCCTTTTAGAGTTTTTTCCAATTGCTAAAACACAATTTTTCAGACTAGTCTGGTTTTATCAAAACACTTAACACAATTCACAAAACCACACACCCAAACTGCAAAATACCTCATATATCCTGCAAAATGAAGCACTGCAACCGAAACTACACAGAGCATTATCAAAATCAAACTTTTGCATGAAATGGCACACACTTCATTCATATTACCAGATTTTTGCCTAACCACCTACACACTGTTGGGCATAATGAAAAGCACCCCCATCTTTAGTATGCTTTGCCATAATACTAAAATATGTATCAGATTGTTCACATGCACCGAAATATTTGCAGATACACACACATGCTGTTGCAACATTTTTATTTTTTTTCCTTCACTACAGTAAACAAGTCAGTACAACATAAGCACAGCAGATATATTTACATGGGACTGAACAAAAATATTCTTACAAAAAAAGTAAACTGAAAAAGAAAATTTCTGAAAAAAAATATATTACAGTAAAAAAAAAAAAAAAAGGCAAGAAAAATAATTAGGCAGCATCTTGCCGCACAGCCGGGTCTGGCCACAACGCCTCGTCAACATCACAGGCAATATCTTCCCTTGCCAGACATTGAGGGAAGAAGCGCCTTGAGTGCCTTATCCATCCCTGAATTGCACCCACATCAATCTCATCACATGCCTCTTCCATGGCCTGCACAAGAGGCATGCGCACAAAGGGCTGCCGGTCGTATACCTTCCACCGCCATGCCGAAAAGAATTCTTCTATGGGGTTCAGAAATGGTGAGTATGGTGGGAGGTATTGCACGAGAAATGTTGGGTGGTCAGCAAACCAGTTTTGGACTGGGGCTGCACGATGAAAGCTCACGTTGTCCCATACTACAACGTACCGGTTTCTTTGATGGTCTGCATCATTCATACGCTCTGGTGGTATGAGAATGTTGTGAAGTCTGTCCAGAAATGTGAGAATATGGGCTGTGTTGTATGGTCCAAGTTTGGCATGACGGTGGAGGACACCATGCATATTGGAGATGGCAGCGCACATTGTGATGTTCCCACCACGTTGGCCAGGAACATCTATAATGGCTCTGTGGCCAATGAGGTTTCTCCCTCTTCTTCTGGTCTTTGCTAGGTTGAACCCAGCCTCATCTATAAAGATGAACTCATGTGGGATTGCATGAGCATCCATTTCCAGTACTCCCTGAAAACAAAGAACAAAAATCACTCAATATGGTGTTATCCAGTACACTGGGAAACAATGTTGTGTGTAGTGTACTGCAGTCAATATAGTACTTACATCCACATATGCTCGTCTGAACTCTTTGTTTCTTTGAGAGTTTCTCTCAAACGGCACCTTATAAAGTTGTTTCATTCTGATTTGGTTTCGCTTGAGAATGCGAGCCAATGTGGACAGACTAACTCGTTGAATGTTGTTGAATAAGGTGTTGTCTTGGATGATGTGGCTTTGAATTTCTCGTAATCTGATTTCATTATTTTCCAAAACAAAGTTTACAATGGCAGCTTCCTGTACCCCGGTGAACATTTGGCCCCTTCCTCCACCATGGTGTCGTCTCTCAGTCCTTTAGAAAAGATAAAATAAAAATATATATAGGGCTTGGACAATGCAGCCTAAATATTTTCCCCCACAGTAGAGTACATTGTACAGTTCATGAATGGCTGATGTCATACACTAAGTAAACAGGTGTCACCCAACTGATACACTATGACATGGGGTATACTACATGTGTACTACATGAAATTTTGGTTACATACCTGTTCTCCAGTCTAAAGGTCCGGATGACAGAGGCGACAGTAAAACGGCTCAAGTTTGGCTGCACTCTCTGTCCAGCCTCACACATTGTCAACCCATGGTTGATGACATGATCTACTAAGGTTGCTCTGATTTCATTTGAAAGTGTTTGTCTTCTTTGGCCATGAACTCCTCTACCTGCTCTACCCCTACCTCTCACTCTTCCTCCCCCTCTTATTCTCAACCTCCCTCTTCCTCTTCCTCTTCCTCTCTCTGCAATGTCTTCCATTGTTGTTGTAAAAAAAAAGGTTCTCACCTGTGGTCTTTTCATAGTGCTTACATCCTGATTGAAGTGTTAACAATTAACCACTGAGGTGTTTGGCCAGGTGGCACATGTAATTGGCCAATTAGCTCATGTAGTGTCATTTTGAATGGCAGTGTTTTGAAATGGCAAACATGTGACTTTATGTCAGATTGTTGTGTCTTATGCAGAGAACTGTATTTAGTGAATTTAAAAAGTGCTATTTTGAAATGCAGAAAAGGTGTTTAGACTTTTGGAGACTTGAGAAGAAGTTTTGCTCTCTGTGTGTCAGTTTAAATAATTGTGCTGTGCATGTCATTTTAGTGTGTTAGCAATTGGAAAAAACTGTAATGGACCCTCTCTCAATACCAAATATGGCATATTATTTATATAAAATAATATTTATTGAAAAAAATTTTAAATTAACAACAATAGCCATCATAAAAGACAAGCAAACAATAAACACAATCAAATAAGCAAGCAAACAATTTAGTAAAATGTACAAAAGTAGTGCTCTTGTACAGGATTTAAGTTTAAATATAGCCTAAATATAAAGTTATGAAACTTAATTTTCTCCTTAACCCAAATTTTTTTGCTCTGGAACAAGTAATAGATTAATAAGATCAAAGATTGCCCATTTTATATCCCCCAAATGAATTATACCTCATGTTTAAAACCTATATCTACATAAGAGCCAGCTGCACATTCCCGAGGGACTGGCCGAGATGAAGCTGTTGTCTGTGGGTACATGAGCGCAGAACGGTCGCTGACGGCCTGGAGCTCACATCTGTGAAAGCATCTAAACGAATTGTAAAACAGGATCTATGTTTATATGAGTCAAATATTTGACATAACAACAGTAGTATTTTTAAAAATATGATGGATTTGCTCGACCGCCATGACGGTCACCTTAAGAGGATATCGCACGGCTTTCAGCCAATCAGATTTGAGAACCAGAATTTTCAGCATCATTTCTCCACTCTTCAGTGTCACATGATCCTTTGTAAGTCATTCTGATATGCAGTTTTGGTGCTCCAAAAAAAATCTTATTATTATCAATGTTGAAAAAGCTCAAAAGAACTGTATATATTTGATTTATTTTTTAACAATTTTAATGTCTGTACTGCCCCTTTTGATCAATTTAATGCATCCTTGCTGAATACGTATTAATTCCATTAAAAAAAAAAACAATAATAATATCCTTACTGACCTTGAACAGTAATGTAATACAATCATGTTGTAACTGAAATGACTGATTATGATCTGAAGAGTGTTATAAACACATGAATGAGATGTAATGGGAAGTGCAGTCCAGAAGGTGGAGCTGTTCCTTAAGAAATTATAACAATGTATCCTCTTGCTACTGCATTTATGTAGCAATAATTTTTCCACAATGGGAAGCTTGTCTGACCATCTATACTCTATATTTTCCTTTTAGGCTGCAATGTGAATATCCCATCAGAGGTCATCATTCGAAACTCTATCGTCTTGCCTCATAAAGATCTCAACAGGAGCTTCAAAAACCAGATTATACTATAGAAGGCTGCTTTTGTCTTTCTGAATAAATACAGTACATTGGGTCATGTAGAAAGTATATAGCTTAAAAATTGCACAATGTTTAATGTTCATGGTTTTTTAATGTTTATATATTTGGTAGTTATTGTTCAGAGATAAGGAGTCCATTTTTGTGATCAAATTGTATTGTAGAAATATAGTATGAATAATATGGTTCAACAATGGGATATTTTCCTGATTATTTCAGGACTGGGAATTTTGTATTTAATGGCTCACTCTATGTTGATGCACCAGCCTTATCCACATACAGTAGCATAACACTAGATTTTACTTTTTACTTCCTTAATTACAAATCATATATACCCGTATTGCCTTTTCAGCAAAATGATGAGTGAGCAATGAAGTATTTTTCTAGAAACTGACAGATTTGAATTCAGATTAGTTTTTTTTTTTTTGGTAATTATTCATGTTTTCTGTTACAACCATTTATTAAAATGATCTCAACCACTGAAACATCAGATCATGTCGAGTTTTATTATGTCCTCTGTGAGCACAGAATGAGCCGGATGCTTTTATATTCTTGTTAAATAACTGTCTGGACTATTATGTAAACTAAAGTTTACATACATTACACACCAAATTATTGAGTTGTGGAACAATTTAAAATTGATGCCATATGGGTGATCCGAGTGACTGGAGGGAAAGAGTAAGAAGAGACTGACACATCTGCAGTTGTTTCTTTTCCATTTACATTTTGCTGTTGCTGTTGTGGTTTTCTGTCAGCCAACGTGATATGCAGAATAATTTAGGACTTATACAACACATATTTGCCATTTAGTTGTTTTTTATTAAATTTCTTATTTATTTATGACCAAAGTAGTATGAAAGGTGAGATTGTCTGCACTGACATTTTCAAATAAAGTCTTTAAAAACTGTTCATATGTACCATAACAAAAGTAAATTAAATGACCAATGTCTTCTTAGCACACATTTCACACAAGCGTTTTTTTTTTTTTTTATTAATTTGTGTGGCAGAATGGCATAATTTTGAGCAAACAAAGATAACTGACAGGGTATAGACATAATGATATTACTAAAGCATTACAACATTAAATATCCGCATTGTTTTATATAACATAATGTCATCTTTATGGGTTAGGATGCATCTGCAGAGTATCACTGGGGGAAACTAACACTTTATAATAAGTATACAGTAATAAAGTACGTACAAATCATTTGCAAACTGTTAGTTTATATAAGTTATATATAATATGTATATATATATATATATATATATATATACATACTATACTATATATACACTATAACTATATAACTTATATATATATATATATATATATATATATATATATATATATATATATATATATATATGTTATATAGTTATAGTGTATATATAGTATAGTATGTGTATATATATATATATATATATATATATATATATTAGTTATAGTATATATAGTTATAGTATATATAGTTATATATAGTTAGCCAGTTAATTCATAGTTTAAACATTGTCGTCTCTATTGTTAATATATTAATGTACAAATAATGAGTTCTTCATTCACTGTAACTGTAATTAATATGATTATTTTTTTAATTAGCTCATCTAAAGAGTTTGATCATGTTTTGATAATGCTTTGTTAACAATTTATAAACAACTTATAACCATATAATAGTTCTCACTCTAGATTAGGTCACTGAAAATCTGAAAATATTGATATTAAAAGTGCTTTAAACCAGCCTTTTTTGAACTGCATTAGTATTAGTGTTCCCTAAACACTTATTTACAAATTTTTTAAATACATTAAGCATATTAAAAAAAATTCATAATTTACTCATCCTCATGTCGTTCCAAACCCGTAAGACTTTAATTCATCTTTGAAACACAAATGAAGATATTTTTAATGAAATTGAGAGATTTCTGTCCCTTCCTGGACAGCCACTTTGACGCTTCAAAAAGTTCATAAAGAGGATCATAAAACTGATCAATTGAGCGGTTTAGTCCACATTTTCTGAAGAGATGCAATAATCTTGTATGATGAACAGACTAAATTTAGGCTTATATTCACATATGGTTCTGGAGAGATATAATTCTCAAAGGGGTTTCTTAATGGAGACCTTATTTACCAGGGACACAATTTTTTATAACACCTTAAGTAACAATCCCATTCATTTTCTACATTTTTGAAAATGTTCTAATGTTAACTTATTAGCCTAAGACAGATCTACCATGAGCTATTAGGTTATTTATCACTGATAAGTACTTCTCTTAAAGGTGCAGTAAGCAATTTCTGCACCATAACAAGAGAGAGATTTGAAGAAAGACTGTAGAAAGAGAGATGGCTGAGAGACATCACAAAAGAGAAAGAGAAAAGGCCAGAGGAATATCACTGGGAAAAGAAGGGCTATGATCAGCCAAGAGCTTTAGGAATATCAGACGGGAAGGCATGAAAACAGACGCTGAGGTTGCGCTGTTTCTTCTCCATATGTGAGATACTGGTTTTGCTGTTTCACAGAACCAAAATATGCTTTTGTTGTACTGTTGGCTCTAGTAACAGGACAGGTTTGTCTGGAGCTGGTAAGCTCTTGCTTGTATATACTCTTACTGTATGTTAATTTTTTGTTCATCTTTGTCATTAGTTCATCACTTTATTTTTTGTGAAGCATCATTTTGCTTTGCTTCAGCTATGCTTCAGCTTGCCTTGCTGGATTTGTGCATTTTGGGGGAGGAGAAATGAAGGGATGGGTGTGTCTGTTTGGGTTGATTTCAAATATCAACAGTATTTCTCAGAAATCGCTTACCGTACCTTTAAAGCTTGCATCAGTCCACATTATATCATGTTTATTTTTAAAAATCATGTTTAACAGTTCCTAGTGAAAAAAACTACACTGGCCTGAAGACAACTATATACCAGTCACAAAACTGGGGCAAAAATAAAGGCACCAAAGGACCTCTGCAGCACAGCCCTGGGGGGAGCATTCAAGGTTAGCAAAAAAAAAAACAAAAAAAACTTAATGCCGCAGAACACTGTCAAGGAGACATTGCTGTTTTGAGAGGCTTTAATATGCTGAATAAACAGCTTTTGTGAGGAAACCAGCTTATCGCCTTATTGCTTAATGAATTGACATCCTGTCTGCTTATCTTCAGTGTTTATTCCATTGAATATTAATTTCAGAGTGAGTTAAATTTGGAGTTTAAAATATTTATTAGTACTTATAAAGCACAAATTAATGCCTTATTCTGCATGGTACATCCCATAATCCTATCCAGTTCCAACAACTACCTTATTAACTATTAATAAGCAGTAATTAGGGGTTTATTCAGGCAAGTTAGTTAATAGCGAGAATTGGACCCTAATCTAAATTGTGACCAAACATTTACTTTGAAACATATAAAATATGGGAAAAAAAACTTTTTAAAAAAGTTATAAGACTGCGTTTTTAAAGGGTTGATTCACCCAAAAAAGAAAATTCTATCTGTCTAAATGAATAGGCTACATGCATGTTAGCTAACTGCATGATTTGTATTATCTTAGAACTATACATTTCTGACATATGGAGATTACTTGGATACAGTCACCTTTGATAACAAATTACTCTAAAATGTAATGCAGACAAATGCGTTTTCTGTAAAGCTGCTTTGAAATGATATGTATTGTTAAAAGCGCTATACAAATAAATATGAATGAATTAGCTGCCCATGAACAATGGCTATTTATAATTTGACCAACTACCAAACACTGTAGTTGTAGCTGAGAAGCAATATGTTGTGTTGTCGACATGTTGAGAAGATGCTGTTTTCTGCACTGCAAATCCACTTTGCATGCATTTCCAAAGAATGAGGACGCATGCTGGAATTGATACGGTAAAACCGATGCCAGTGTAACTGTTTATATTACTGTGTATTCAAGTGCTGAGGAAGAGTCTGGAGCTGAAATTCAGATATATGGTTCATTTCCGACACGCGCTCTAAGCGGTAGACGAATCACAACAGACTAAGACCAATCCAAAACAAAATTAGGTTTAAACAGCATTATAGGGGTGCTTTAAGAGTGTATGCACTTTACCTTCCTACCCTATGTCACTTCCATGCATGGTTCAACACAAAAAATGTGAGTGAATTTCAAGGGGTGAAGGAGGTTCCAGTTCAAAATGTAGATGATTTCCATCTTTTATCCACATAATAGCCTCCAAACATATGCAAATGTCATAGATAAATATAGTGGGTTTAAAAATATAAAAAATGTCGCCCAAATAGGGTCCACCTAGTGAATCTTGGACATTGCACCACTGGCTGCGGCAGTTCATATTATTGAGTCTGATTTTTTGAGTAATTCTGCACCAGAATTATGTTCAGTCAGAATACATGGAAATAACCAAGTATTGGAAGACCAATTCTTTGTGTGTAGGCTTGCATTAGCTCTGACAGAAGATTGGATTCTGCAATTTTTTCATCCTTTAGAATAAACCAGAGAGTACCTTCTACATTTGAAATAATGCGTCTTTGCTATACAGATAATATGTAATTCAGAAAGGTGACAACCTTCTCCTTCCTCCGTAAACATGTTGATTATTCACAGAGTGGAGCGGGTCAGAGGAGGTTTAATGACTCCTTTGTGAACGGATTCTTGCAGCTTTATCTTTACACTGACTCTCCTCAGACACACTACAGTTTGGAAATAGAGTTCTGTGTTCTTGTTCAAAGCCTTTTCATGTCAGATTATAAAATATATACATATAATAATAATAGCCTGGTGGTGGTGGTTATGTGTGCATGTTTGTTGAGAAAAACTCCATGGAAAAAGAGAGAGTGGCTTTAAATGCATAACAACTCAGAGTTAAGTATGTTACTGAGCCAGTGAGGGTGAGACATGTAGCCTATGTGCAGAGTACTGAAAACAATAAACGAATTAAAAACAAATCTATAATTCGACTAGAAGCAGGCACAATTCTAATATCTGAAAATATAATTTTGACTAGTCAAAACTAATAATACACACACTCAACTCTACCATATAGTATGCAAAAAACAATAGCCTATGAGAGTAGTATGTCCGAAAAACAGTAGGCAAAAAGTACCCGGATGACTTACTACTTCCGACGAGATTCTGAAGTACGCATACGATGGACAATTTACTCTCCCGTGAAGCCACAGGAGAGGATTTGTGAATGGATTTGAAGGGACTGATGCTGGTAGGTCATGTGACAGTAACAACATGGCTGTAGTAGGCCTACGTCCGAATTCATTCAGTACTACACACATTCGTTTTATATAGAACCAAAGTCCCTTTTAAGACAAGTCATTTCACTCGGCGGCCATCTTTGAAACGCCTCTCGGGCATCCTGGGCATCCATGCAGCTCTGTCTCTTTGAATGGGAAAACATCAAATTCTCCAAAGCTGTTTGCCAAGCTTTCGGTTAAATTTCATATTTGAAATCACCAATGAAATTTGACAACAACTGTCTCATAATTTTTTTTCCCAAACGCTCGAATCATGACAAAAAAAAAATGTATTTTTTTAGGCTGTATCAAGCTAATACACATGCGCAGACCTAAATGCGCGTCTCTTGTGCCTCATTTCGGAAGCGCGCGTCTGGCTGTTTCTATAGAAACCAGTGCTTCTAACGGCCGCTGCAGTGACGTGATGACTTTACAGGTCGGCGATTGGCTCTTGTTTTGAAGGCGGGATTTATTCCGCGCGTTACACTTTCTCCCATTCAAAACAATACAAGTGAGTGACATGTCTTGTGTTATTCAACGGTCGTGAAGTAAATTTAAATTCAAATGTAGTACCTACTCAACAGTACACGATTTTAGATGCAGATTTTGAGCATAAGAAATCTCTTCGGACACAGAGTCGTGATATGACTTCACATACTGTAGCGTGTTTTTACAAACATAAATTCAACACATAACAAATAATAATAAAAAAATGTAAGATAATACAATCTTCCCCACTTTCCTCCAATGCTGCACTTTTAAATTTATGTTCTTAGGCTTGTTCGAGTTGCATCAGCGCTGTGCAGACCGATCGGCGTATGATCTCAAAGTACCGTGAGAGCGTTTTGGAGAGCATACGACTCCTTATCCTTCTGAATCGCTCTTGCGGTACTTTGATGTCATACACTGATGCATCTCGAACAAGCCTCTTTTAATTCAGCTACAAGGTCACGCTGTGACTTGTCGATCTTCTATTGGTCACACAGCTTCACGCAATATGAATTCATAAGTTAGAGGTCACCAAACTTGAACTTTGGAACACAGAGAAATCCGAGACATCTTCACATGAGCTTGCGTTTCAGCTCTCTCACATTCGTATGAGTATTAATGGAAATCAATGGAACGAAAAGTGTAGTGTGACTGCTTCTTCACGCTTCAACACAACATGCTCAGGAGTTCACGAGAGCACCACGACACATACATGTTGTGTTGACGCGAGAGCAGATGTTGTTGCGTGCATGTGTTGGAGATTAAAATAAAGTGGTAAATTATGTTTTTTGCACACAAAGCATTCGCGTCGCTTCATAAAATGAGGTTTTACTACTGATGCATTTAAAGACGTAAGACATATTTAAAACAGTTCATGTGACTACAGTGGTTCAACCTTAATGTTATGAAGTGACGAGAATAGATTTTGTGCACCAAAAAAACAAAATAACGACTTAATTCAACAATATCTAGTGATGGGCGATTTCAAAACGCTGCGTAATGAAGCTTCGAAGGTTAGCGAATCTTTTGTTTCGAATCAGTGGTTCAGAGCGTGTATCAAACTGCCAAAGTCACGTGAACCACTGAAATTTTGAAACGTTTTGAAACACTTATTACTTTTGTTTACTGAAATCACGTGACTTTGGCTGTTTGATTCACACTCTGAACCACTGATTTGAAACAAATGATTCGTTAAGCTTCGAAGCTTCATGAAGCAGTGTTTTGAAATCGCCCATCACTAGATATTGTTAAATAAAGTCGTTATTTAGTTTTTTGAACCACTGTAGTCACATGAACTGTTTTTAATATGTTTTTAGTAGCTTTCTGAGCATTTGAAAGTGTAAATTAACTTACTGTCAATGCAGGCCTCAATGAGCCATCGATTTCATCAAAAATATCTTAATTTGTGTTTTGAAGATGAATGAAGGTCTTACAGGTGTGGAACGACATGAGGGTGAGTAATAAATGACAGAAATTTCATTTTTGTGTGAACTAACCCTTTAAAGGTTTTTTTTGTGTGGCATCTTATTTTATAAAACCTTTTAGAGCTTCCCATGGGAATCATGGGATCATTTTATGGATTTAGTTTTAATTAAATAATTATGAATTAAGCAGCTTTGTAAACATACTTTAGTAAAATAAATAAATAAATAAATAACCAGTTAAACATGAATTATGCAATTGTTTAAGACACTGAGCTTTTTTTTTTCTAAGAGTGTATCATGTCATATAAGGCAGATGTTAAATAAAACCCCCTTATAAATGTAACATTTATATGAGAATCAAGGGAATAGCAAATAAATGCCATTATGCCTTATACAAAAGATCCTTTAAGGTTAAACCTCAACATTACTGCATGAATCCTGGGATCTTGGTATGCACATTAAGTATCAGTGCTCTTGGATACTGTACGTAACATTAGCATTCTTCCCTTTAGTTTCCCCTTGGAACCAAAAATGATCTGCAACCCAGTTAAGTTTTGAGATATCAGCACTCTTCATCTTCTTTTTTATTTATTAATTTATTTTTTGTTCACATAAACTAAGTTCACATGAGCTAACATCTTAAGCCTGTAAATCTATTAGCATTTGGCTTAGTACAGTGGACCTCATTTGGGTTCACTGTCCTCTTTTGATGAGATAGCTTTTTCTGCCCTTCTTATAAGCACATTTCTTCGCAAACTCACTTAATCTGACAGCTTCAGGGTGTGTGAAGTTGGGTGGAGAATCTTCTCTTATCAGGATATTTACAATCTCTTTCACTTTGATTAGAGATCTGAGGGTGTCAGGCGTGATTATCTTATTTTCAGTGTAAATAACTTTAGTCTTTAGTGCTTAACTCAGCCCTCCAGTTTCGTCAGTGGTCCCTGTCAAAGTTCTGAGTTGTAAGGATTTTAGTTTCCATGGCTCAGTCTGAATTTTAATTAAAGTCTCAGGCTTTGTAGTTTTCATGCCGCGTTCTATTCTTCTGCTTATGTTCTGATAATAGAAAGTAAATCCACCATGAGAGGAAATAAATGAAATGAATAAGGTTTGAATGAGAATGTGGGGGGTATAACAGTATATTTATAAAGTTAGAGGTCAGTAAGTTTTTTTTTTAAAGATCAAAAGTGGCAGTGAATTATAATGTTACTAAAGATTTCTATTTCAAATAAATTCAGTTCTTTTGAACTTTTTATTCATCAAAATGCCTAAAATAGATTCTTGAGCAGCAAATCAGCATATTAGAATGATTTCTGATGGGTCATGTGACACTGAAGACTGGAGTAATGGCTGATAAAAAAAGTTATTTAAAATTGTCATAATATTTCACATTAATTCTTTTTTTTAAATAAAATAAATAAATGCAGCCTTATATATACTATCCCTTTAACCTTTTATATTTTTTTTTTTATAAAGGTTCAGTGGGGTTCTATATATATCAAGGGAATAACATATATAGGACTTGTTGTTTTTATTTAATAAAATAAATTTTAAGGACAATATAAACATTTATAAGAGATTTTATGACTTTTTATTTAAAGGGGTGATTGATTATGATTTCACTTTTTTAACTTTAGTTAGTGTGTAATGTTGCTGTTTGATCATAAACAACATCTGCAAAGTTACGATACTCAAAGTTCAATGCAAAGGGAGATATTTTCTTTTACAGAAATTGCTTTTTACGGACTATAACAAACGGCTGGTAGGGACTACAATGAGCTTCTTCCCGGGTTAGTGACATCACTAACCCTAAAATTTACATAAACCCTGCCACCGAAAACACGCAACAAAGGGGGTGAGGCCATGTTGGGCTGCTTTAGAGAAGAGGAAGAGTTGTTGTAGTAGAGTGTTGTTGTCATGCCGTCATTTTACACCGGACTGCTTCACAAACGAAGATCAATTCAATTCTGGATTTGCACAAAAGATGAACATGACGGCACATGCTAGTGGATGAGTTGAATCAACTCCACAGCAACTACATAAATTTATCCACTAACCATTCAGAAACGTCCAGTTTTATTCTAAAAGTTGTAACTTCTTCCTGAGTCTCTCCATCAGTGTCGACTCCGGTTTGAACAATGTAAGGCTGAACACCGTTACTGACAATCCTCATTTTGGCTGCGTAAGATTCTCCAGCTTTGTTGTTGTTGAGCAACTGAAGCATGAGCTATTAAAGCTCCGCCCTCTTCTGGAAAGGGGGCCGGGAGCAGCAGCTCATTTGCATTTAAAGGGACACAAACAAAAACTATTTGTGTTTGCTCAAACCCAAATAGGGGCAAAAATGATCTGTGGGGTATTTTGAGCTGAAACTTCACAAACACTTTCTGGAGACACCAGAGACTTATATTACATCTGGTAAAAGGGGAATTATAGGTCCCCTTTAAGTATTACACAGTAAACACACAAAACAAGTCACATCACACCACCCTTATTATCTTCGATATATGATTTGTATTTAAAGAAAGAAAAACAGTTTTTCAAGTCTGTGCAATAGTTTTAGACATATTTCTTCATTAATTGACGTTTTATGTTAATAAGTCTGTGTTATCTGAGGACATTTCTGCAACAGTGAACATTTTAGTAAGGCTTTTATATTGTCCCACTGGCAGTTTGTTTATCCATCAGTTCTAATCCTATATTCAGTGGTTCATTATGATTAGCAGAAACATCATACCCCTGCCCCTGTCTGCAGCAACATTTTGATTTAGGTCACAGGCATCATTTGCTTTGTAAGTCACATACTCTGATAGCTAACATCAATTGTTTATTTTACTGTGATAAGTCAGTGGGCTTTAATTGGTTAAAATGCAGCTATAATTGAATCTAATGAGCCATGCTATAACATTTTTGGCACTGTTTTGTCAGATTTCCCCACTAACAACACTCTCAAACACACACACACACACACACACACACACACACACACACACACACACACACACACACACACACACACACACACACACACACACACACACACACACACACACACACACACACACACACACACACACATGCATACATTCAAATGTGCATGTATGTTACAGCATAATTAAATACTGTACGATCAAATCTTCAGCCATAACTTTTGTGTTTAACTCTTCATTAGAGGAATTAAAGCATCTAATGAAGTACTTCAGCAGTTACCCTTATGAAACTAGCAGGAGGTAAGAACAAAGGGCTTGTCTTGACTGTTTCATAACACAAGCTTTAAAAGATTTAAAATGGAGCATTAAGTGTAGTTCCTGCCTCGCCCCCTCACTGCCCTTCCTAATGGCTCAGTTGGAGGAAGATGGCGAAATATAAATTGTGTCCGTCTGTCCGTTGACGAGAAAATAATGTGTTTTTAAAGCGGTGACAGCACTTAAAGAGAGAGACGGAGAGAGTGAGAGAGCAGTGATGCGTAAGGGCCTAACTTACAGAGCATTGTCTGCTTTTCTACAGCAGGCAGGACTGCCGTAGGTTAAACCGCCTCAACTACTAGCTTGCATAACGCAAATCAGTGACATTCCCTCTACTTTTTGAGAACTGTGCATATGGCTTATGAAATATTAAATAATCTCCTCATTTAAAAACTTAACCTATCAATAATACATTCATTAGCACTAAATATACACAACACGAGCATTACGTTTTTTACATTTGGATGAGCAAGATGTAAAATTGGTATATGAAAGATTGGTGCGATGTTTCGCATTCATGCACGCATATCAACCAATTAGCCTCTAGACTTATCTTGCGTTATAGACTTATCTGACTGTTGCAGTCAGACTCAACGGCAATCCGTGTTAGTGAAAAGCTCAGAGAATCTGCACCCTAAATGCATTTTAACACCCCACTCCACAGACTTGGCATCTTCAGCATAATCTTCTACCCTAAAGTTCTTTTCCAGCACACTAAAATCCTCTTAATGTACACTTAAAGCCTTATTGAGAAGCAGAGAAATAATTCTTGAAATTCGGAAACATCTACTCCTATTTAAAGACGTTCACTCTGCTAATCATGTGATCTAACCCATCAGAAAACCTTTTAAGCAAAAGAAGAGAGAATTTTCTGAAAATTCTGTTGGTAAATTAAATTCTGAGTGTTCAGAAAGGTCTGCGGTCCTTATAAGAAGCCCCTCTGTTGTTGAGAGGGATGATGGGATAGATGAAAACAGGATATTATTTAAAATGAACAAATTTGAATCAAATTTTTCATAAATGAGCATGCATGAAGTGGAAAGCTGGTAGAATTAGAGCAAATGTCTTCTCGTAAGATCTGAGAGAACAGGTCAGGTTGTTTAATTAATCCTCTTAGATTAAGATGCATACAATCTGTTTTTTCATGCATCACCTGTCTCTGAACGCTCTGAGCACTTAAACAAACTGAATGCTTTTAACAGACACAAGTCTGCTGACAGATTTGTGAAGGAAGTGTGTTTTCCAATGGTCCTTGTGTGCACATAATAACCCTTTCATGCATAGAGTGGACAGCAATTCAAAATGCATTTTCTTGTATATGCATGGGTTTTGATGGCATAGTTGCACATAAACTACAGTGGACCCTAGTGCATCATCCTCTACATTACCATCAAGTGGCAAGCCGTTGTATGTTGTTTTTCCCCTCCAAACCAAGATGGCCCATGGCCAGTCAGAAATACCAAGTTGCTCCAGAATATTCCTTCTATCCTATGAGACTCTTGCAGGGAAAAAATGTAGCATCAAGCAATATCACATTATCAGTCATATCACAGTTAAATAAAGTTACTTTACTCATTAGATCAGAAAGTAATCTGATTACATAATGCACGTTACTTGTAATGCACTACTTTACTCGTGACATCAAAAAGTAATCTGATTACGTAATGCATGTTACTTATATTGCATTACTTTACTCGATAGATCAAAAAGTAATCTGATCGCGTTATGCACGTTAATTATAATGCATTACTTTATTTGTTAGATCAAAAAGTAATCTGATTACATAAGGCATGTTACTGGTAATGCATTACTTGTAACATCAAAAAGTAATCCGATCACGTAATTCACGTTACTTGTAATGCATTACTTGTTAGATCAAAAAGTAATCTGATTACATAATGCACATTACTTGTAATGCATTATTTTACTCGTAACATCAAATATCGTTACTTGTAATTTACCTTGACAGGTTGTAGAAATCTCTATCACATGAGAACGTGATTCCATCAAAGATATGCAACGTTTTGTATGAAGTTCAATTGCGTTTGCAATATTTTGCTTTTATATTTTTTGTATATATTTTATTTCACATGTTTTCACATGATTTTATACAATTTTATTGATTGGTTTGGTAAATACACACAATATTGCTGTGTTGTAACTGTTTGTTTAATATAGTACCTCTTCAGTTTAAACCATAAACGCACACTGTCCACTCAAGTGGACATCTGGAAATCTCTTTAAAAAAATATGTGTAAAAAAAAAAAACATTTAAAATCTTGTTTTCATGCCCTAAGAGCAAAAAAAACATAGGGGGAAAAATCCTAACTGAGGTTATCATAATTCATGCATAAAAGAGTTAAAATCAGTGCTTTTCAGATGTGTGCAACACAATTTCTTTCTACTGTCCTTTGCCAACGCTTTACTGTGAAAGTAAAAGCTCTCATTCTTACAGGGGTCAAATCCTCAATAAAGCACTTGTGCTGCCTTCTTGTGGAACAATATATATTATAATGTCTGATATTCACACTGTGCTAAGAGCTTCAAACTTATCATTTTATCCATGGCTTGTCTTTAGTTTGGAATGGGGCAAGGATCAGACTTGTAGTGCTTTGCCCTGTCATCTTCTCATTGTTTTCCTGTTCCGGTGGGACTGCATCTGGCTTACCTTACTGATGGTGTTTCCCTTTGCAATCTATTCCTTGGTTATGCTGCCATATGTTGGTCTGGGAGAATACATTTCCTCATAATTACCTGACTATATCTTATACAAATCGTCCTGTCTTTCAGAGCTCCAGAGACTATTACGGTAGCTCATTTACCAGACTTACCCTGGCTGCCTTTGCTTTGACTGAACGCAATCTACCCTGGGATCTTTCTGACCTTTCATATAATTTGCTCAGTTTCTACTCCAAGCCACATGCAGATGCTCTTAACCTGTCTTCAGCCTGTCTTCTAGTCCCTCATGAGACCTGACCTTTAACCTCAGCATCATTCCTTGAGTGATCATGCTCACTCGATATTATTACTTATACTGTACTGTTTTTAATGACATTAATGACTTGGAGTTGGATTCAATGCATATTTACATATGGAAGTGATTATATCTTTTTCATGGTACTTCATTCTGTATTCACTATATGTTTGTGGATGTGTGCCAATGTATGTGCACAATTTTTATATAACTTCTATTTTTGAACTCTGCTGTTTTAGACTAAAAGTAATTAGAGGTATGTTTGCAAAACCCTGCCAGACCTCACAGAGAAGAAAAGGTAGAAATCAATAGTCTCATACCAAAAAAACTAAACAACAACAAAAAAACCCACCTCTCTGAACTGAAATCATTATACGTCTTCTCAGTTTCCTGAGTAATTTATTTATTATTTTTATTTATTTATTATTATAATTTGTTCGTAGCACTTTGGGAAATGTTTGGTGATTAAAACTTTCCTTTTGTTTTGAAGGATGGAGTGAGATAGCAGGACAAGCAGTTTCAAACTGATTTCACAAAAACGTAGCTCTTTTACGAGTGTTTAATTTTGTATGAATTCGTATAAAGTGATTTGTATGTAAGTGTATGATTTGTTTGAAAAAGTTAAGTATGAAGTAAATTTATGTCCCTGTTACACTTAATTTTCCTGGTTAAATAAAGATTACATAAAAAAGAGAGACCAAATACAATTCTATTTTGTATTTTTACAATATGTAATGTTCTTTTTATCAAAACCAAGTATACATCTCATCAAGTTAGTGTTTTTATGCATTTCTACATTAAATAATTAGACAATATATATTATTTGTGAACTAATGTTCAGCTTTTCTTTTTAATAGTCATCTTATTTTCAGCAGTCATCAAGCTTGTACACACTGGTCACAGACACAAAGATGTACTTTTAATTTCACCAAGCTGATTGTTGACTATAAAACCCCACAATCATCATGTTTTCAGGTCATTTCAAGTTTGATTTTGATGTGACACAAAGCAGTGATATCTAACTGGCAGAGTTGTTTACTTATTTTTTAATTAGTCTTCCAATTAACGCCATCATTGGAAGAACTGGACTGGCCCGTACAGAGCCCTGACCTCAACCCCATCTACATCTTTGGGATGAACTGGAATAGTGACTTTGAACCAGGCCTTCTTGTCAAAAATCAGTCCAGTCAAAAGTATATTGGTCCCAAATCCCAATACTTTTGTCCATAGTGTATGTACACAGCAAGTGCATGGTATCAAATTATTAATTTAAATGTTAGTACATGGTAGTTAAAAACATTTAATATAATGTGGGACCCAAATTCATAAACATTTTCAAAAAATCCAAATAGATACAAATTGTCTTGAGACTTGGCCCTTTACACCTGTGGTGGTTGGACATGTGTAATTAATGACAGAATTTTTATTTTTGGGTGAACTAACCCTTTAAATATTTAATAGAGATTGCGCATTGCTGTTACTTTTAGTGTCAATTTTTAGTATCAAGTTTAATGAAAATCCAAGTGTCTCTCTCATTCACTTGCCGTCTCTTTACAGCTGTTCTTTCCAGACACTTTGTCCTCTTTGTACTCACCCTGCTTTTCTTCTCTTTTAAACTGCCATAGATGTTTATCACCAAACAATGGAGTAAATCAACTGAAACCATTTGTCCTAACAATAAGGAACCTGCCCAAAAGATGTTCCCACACCTCAAATGTTATTAATTCTCTCCCTTTATCATCAGTTGTACTGCAAAAATATATTCAAATTTATTAATTATAAATATTGTTTTAAAGCTGACAGACCCAATCTGAAAAACAAAGGAAACATAAATTATATGCTGAGGATGCTGAAAAACCGCATGAACTTTGACCTATGGTGTTAGGTGACCGCTCAAAAACAGACTGGTAGAACGACTCATGAGAATGCTCTGCTATGCATGCAAAGCATATTTTTAATGATGCATAATGAACCACTATTCAATCAGGGAGAAAAGCTATCCATTGCTAGTTCTGAATGCTGTGTTGGCTGAAAATAATGCTGACGACATGCAAACTGACCCAAACTATTCAATAACATTCCCAAACATTGAGGAAATAACGTGTAGGCAAAAAAAAAACGAACCAAAACATTACTTCATTGTAAAAGAGAAACTCAACCAGTCTACACAATGGTCAGTTCTCCCTCACAAAAAACCCCCTTACAAATTGCTGAATTTCATTCCTGTACTTAATCAACACATTATTAATCAAAACCTTATCACTTTTAATTAACATAATTTCCTTCTGATCTACATATTGTTTTTTTGTTGTTGTTATCTCTATGTTTTTTTTGTGAAACTCTCCCATTGAGCAGTGCTGCAGGGCTTCTTGTGTTTCTCTGTAATTAGCTGCTGGTGTTTGGCCTTCATCCCCCCTGCAATCATAATCACTAATTAAACGCCTGTGTTCATTGTGCAATTTGCTGCTTATTGTGACATGATTAGGTTCCCTTTTAAAATTGAATTCTCAAATTTATTAGGGTTGCATTGCACCAAGGTCATTTTAAGGTAGTTTCCTTTGCAAACTTCCTTAAAAAAAAGTTGATAAAGACCTCCGATGCTGACAGATATAATAAAGTATATGGTCACACTTTACTTTGGGGAACACATTATTCACATTTAACTATGACTTTTGCCTCAATAAACTCCTAATTTACTCCTAATTTACATATATATATATATGCACCGATCAGGCATAGCATTACATCCCCCTTTTGCTGCCAAAACAGCCCTGACCCATCAAGGCATGGATTCCTCTAGACCCCTGAAGGTGTGCTGTGGTATCTGACACCAAGATGTTAGCAGCAGATCCTTTAATTGAACTATGCAGCCCCATTCTGACACCTTTCTGTCAGAACCAGCATTAACTTCTTGAGCAATTTGAGCTACAGTAGCTCGCCTGTTGGATAGGACCTTCACTCCCCATACACAGTACAGTCCAAAAGTTTGGAACCACTAAGATTTTTAATGTTTTTAAAAGAAGTTTCGTCTGCTCACCAAGGCTACATTTATTTAATTAAAAATACAGTAAAAACAGTAATATTGTGAAATATTATTACAATTTAAAATAACTGTTTCCTATTTGAATATATTTGACAAAGTAATTTATTCCTGTGATGCAAAGCTGAATTTTCAGCATCATTACTCCAGTCTTCAGTGTCACATGATCCTTCAGAAATCATTCTAATATGCTGATCTGCTGCTCAAGAAACATTTAATGTGTACAATATTTTTTTTCAGGATTATTTGATGAATAGAAAGTTCAAAAGAACAGTGTTTATCTGAAATCTAATCTTTTGTAACATTATAAATGTCTTTACTGCCACTTTTGATTGATTTAATGCATTCTTGCTGAATAAAAGTATTCATTTCTTTAATTTCTTTTCAAAAAAATAAAAATAAAAATTCTTACTGACCCCAAACTTTTGAACGGTAGTGTATAATGCTACAGAAGCTTTGTATTTCAGATAAATGCTGTTCTTTTGAACTTTCTATTCATCAAGGAATCCTGAAAAAAAAAGTACACAACTGTTTTCAACATTGAAAATAATCATAAATGTTTATTGAGCAGCAGATCAGCATATTAGAATGATTTCTGAAGGATCATGTGACACTGAAGACTGGAGTAATGGTGCTGAAAATTCAGCTTTGATCACAGGAATAAATTACTTTGTCAAATATATTTAAATAGTACACAGTTATTTTAAATTGTAATAATATTTCACAACATTACTGTTTTTTTACTGTATTTTTAATTAAATAAATGTAGCCTTGGTGAGCAGACGAAACTTCTTTTAAAAACATTAAAAATCTTAGTGGTTCTAAACTTTTGGACTGTACTGTATATATATATATATATGTGTGTGTGTGTGTGTGTGTGTATGTGTGTGTGTGCTCTCTTAATCTTCAATTATATCACTTTAAATAAATGCCAAACACACATAATCTTTTAAAGACAGTCTTTTTTTTTTTTTAAGTCTTTTCCTATACATCTACACTTGAACTTTTTGAAGACAGGATGACATTTCTAAGAACAAAGTGAATAGCTGATGCATTGCTCATTGTTTTTTATGGTGCATTCTGATGATTTCTAGGGGGCGAACATTTCAGTAGCCTGGAATAATTCTGACAATAGGAAAGCACTAGGAATGGCTCCCTAGCCAGTGCACTAACAATAGGGAACTGGTTGAGACAAACCCTCAGCCTCTGAAGTATCCAGTTTCAGAGCAAAAATCAACCCCCCAAAGACCTTGTAGCAGATGTTGTTAAAGAAAAACACCTGATAGTGAGCTCACTAAGTATTTGCCTTGGGTACAACTTGTGATTGGATTAGGAGCATTTCCCACCAGTATCTTTACTGGCTTTTTTGAATGTTTGTGAAGGCGTGGAAGAACAGCATCCAAGCAGGGAAAGCAAAATGATGATAAGGGATTTCTGGGTTATAGCAAAAGCACTGATGTGAACAAACTTAATATATCTAACTCTTGAGAAGACTCCTCGAAAACCTGAAATAACCAGGAATCTGATCTTTTGCACAAAAGAGTTTTGTCAGTGTCACAAATTTGCTTATTTCATTAGCAGCCTAAAAATAGTGAAGAATCTTGAATGAGAAATATTTCTCATTCATTCAACATTTATACACACACACACACACACACACACACACACACACACACACACACACACACACACACACACACACACACACACACACACACACACAAATTCTTCTTTTATATCTTGGCATGTTGCCTTTGCCCATAGGCATAATTTATCAAAGTAATTGCAAGTTATTAAGTGTTTTAACAACCTCTAATTTGCTTGGGGCTTGATGTCATGTGTTGTCATCTTGGGTTAAGATCAGTTTTATTCATGAGAAAATTAATTGAATCTACAGTTGCATTGATATGGATGGTCTTGCTGTGCCCATATTTGCGTAACATTTCACAGCAAATGTCAATATAGATCAGTTTGCATCACAGGCATAAAATGTCAAATTATCATATGTTTGGTGTTTCAGAGGTTTTCAGTAGACAAAAGATTCCTCCTCTAGACACAGTTTGCAGTAACAGGAGAAAATGATAAATCAGATATCATAATAGTGGGGGCACCAAATGATCGAGCAGTATTACACATCCATTTCTGTGTACTCTTGCGTATGTGTACATACAGGTGTATATGATTCTGCACACCAGCCTTCGGGCACCCGAGAGTGTCCATCAGTCATCAGGGCGTTGAGATGATGCTGTTTGTGTGTTTCTGTGACAGAAAATCAATGGCTTTCTCCCTACAGTGACTGTTTAACAGTCAGAGCAGCATGCTGTGAAAACTGGGTGTCTGTTTTAGTCAATGACCCAGCACTGAAGCCCAGCCATGAGTATGGAGATGCACATAGAGAGAAGAGGTCAAACCCGTTAGATCAAGAGTATGTGAAAAATACAGAATAAAGCAGCATTAATTCCATGCTGTTTGCAAAACTGAGCTAATGTAGCTGGTTCCATAATGGTGACCAGCAAACCAGTATCCCATGCTGGTCCCTGAATGCAAAACATATGCTGGTGACCAGCAATGCTGGATTATTCATCAGGGCTATCCATTAATCCTTAAACGCATACCTCGGGTCTTTAGTGACCCGGGACGTCATTCACTACCCTCCTCCTCATTCATTTTTTAAAAGTAAACTTCAGCCTTCAGCCTAGTATTCCTCAAGCAATTCATTATAAACAATTTAACAAGAAACAACAAGTGTAAGAATTTTTTTCTGCACAACAATACTTGAATCTTTGATGACAAGAGTGCAATTCACATTTCTTCCACAAGATGGCAAATGTCTGATAAATAGGGCCCTATAATACACCCGGCGCAATGCGACGCAAGGCGCAGCGCAAGTGTGTTTGCTAGTTTGCGTCCGGCGCAGTTCGCGTATTCCCATTCAGCGCCATGTCCTTAAATTAGTAAATGCATTTGTGCCAGTTAGTGCGCCCATGGGCGTGCTGGTCTAAAAAAAGAGGTGTGTTCAATTGCTATTTTAAAGAGCTGAAAATAGACTGCGCCATAGACCAACTCAAACCTGGTCTAAAGTCTAAAGTCAGTGGCGCAATATTTTTTTGTTAGAGCGCGTTGGTAGAAACTGCGCCTCTGGGCGCATCCACAGTGCGCGTTGACTTTGCTTATTACTCACAGGGATGCACATCACACAAACATGCCAAATATTAAAAACAAAAGGATTTTTGTTTTTAATATCTAGTCTATTTTCAGCTCCTTAAAATAGCAATGTGCCGGCAATGCGTCTGAACACACCTCTTTTTTAGATCAGCACACCCATGGGCGCACTAACTGGCGCAAATGCATTTACTAATTTAAGGACGTGGCGCTGAACGGGAAAACGCGCTAGACGCAAACTAGCAAACACACTTGCGCTGCACCTTGCGTCGCATTGCGCCGGGTGTATTATAGGGCCCATAAAGTCAGAATTGCGTGATGTAAAGTCAGAAATGCGAGTTATAAAGTCAGATTTGTGAGATATAAAGTCAGAATAAAGTCAGAATTGCGTGATTTGAAAGTCACAATTGCAAGTTATAAAGTCAGAATTTTGAGATATAAAGTCAGAATTTTGAGATGTAAAGTCAGAATTGCTTGATATAAAGTCAGAATTGCTTGATATAAAGTCAGAATTGCATGATAAAAAGTCAGAATAAAGTCAGATTTGCGTGACATAAAGTCAAAATTGTGAGATATAAAGCCAGAATTGCAAGTTATAAGGTCAGAAATGTGAGTCATAAAGCCAGAATTGCATGATATAAAGTCAGAATTGTGTGATAAACTCTCAATTCTGAGAAAAAAGTCAGAATTACAACTTTATCCCCCAGTTTCACAGACAAGGCTTAAGCTAGTTCTAGACTAAAATGCATGTTTGAGCTGTTGTAACTGAAAGCAACTTGCACTGACATATCTTAAAATATGTCAGTGTCATTGTTTTGTCTCAAGATGCACACCAGCAATGTGTTTTTCTAATGGAAGTTTACTTAAATAAATGCCTTAAAAGGCCTAATCCTGGCTTAGGCTAAGCCTATATCTCGCAATTCTGACTTAATAATATGAAATTCTGACTTTATAACATGCAATTGCAAGTTTAAATCTCACAGATATGACAAAAAAGTTAGAATTGTGAGATAAAGAGGTCGCAATTACCTTTTTATTCTTTTCTTTAGTGACAGAAACGAAAAGATTACATAGAAAACAAAAAAATAGGAAATATATCATCTACCCTTCCAAGCTCCAAAAGGTAACAAAATATGCTTTATTTTATTCTTCTGTAATTGTTACTCTAATATCTGGAGAGATTTATATTATTGCGGCAGGAAGAGATCAATTCATGTTAGATATACTGTAGATCCGGGTCGCTAAAGACCCAAATATGTAATAATAGTTGGCGAAACATTCATGCAGTTAAGGGTTAAAACATCAACAACTATTGAGACACAAGTGAAGCCCATTGTGATTTAACAAAGCTGTGCAGTTTGCTAACACCTACATGCATTTTTCAAAGACATGAAAGTTTCACCTTTCAGATATAAGTCTGTTCTGAAATGTACTTGAAGTACAAAACGGACCATGAATGAGCTTAGTTTATTCTGGTCAATATAACGCAACAGCTTAATGACATCTTCCATACATATATCTTTATGCTTTGCACTCTTCCTCCTTCCAATCTGTCCCTCACTCCTTCTTTTTTTTATCTTAATAATAGGTCAAGACTAGAGCTGCATTTTTCTGAAAAATGATTTTAGGGTCTAACAGAGACATGTTTGAGTAGACGTTTTACAGTGACAGATATATTGTTGCTCAAGAGCGTTTGAAAACACAGCACTCCGTGTGCTTGATTTAGCATTTGTTTGATTTTTCTTGCTTCTGTAACCACTGTAGAACTAGTGGACCAGCACTATACGGTTTATTGTCTGGGTTTCACAACTGCTGTGATTGGTTTGGCTTCATAGGTGTTTGACGGAGATGAAGTGCTTGGGCTCGTGTTATGTAATGTCTGCTTTGTGTCTTTGAACCCAGTGTCAAAGCCATTACCAGAGAGGACGCTGGGAGTATCTGGGGGCTTGCAGACAGAATCTCTCCCTTAGAGGTTACAGATCTGGAAACAGTCTCTCTGTGCAAATGCTTTCCTCATCATGACCATAGACTGACTTCATGTCAGCAGGCAGATGACTCACTTAATAACTTACAATTTACAGCACAAGGTGCCTGCAGAAGTGCAGATGGGCTGCAAGTGGGCATAGATTGTCAGAAGATGTAAGAAGTTGCACCTGGGTGCCTGTTAGTGTGCAGGTGTGTGTCATTATGTTCTCTATTGCTTGTCTTGAGTCATGGTAGTGCTAAGAACAACTTTATTTGAGAAGCGAATCTATTTGTTATTCATGCCAATGCCACAGATATAGAGAAACTTATTTCCATTATTTGATATTTAGTTAGAGCAGAAAGTTACCTGATTAACTACACAAATGGATGTTTCAACAACAGACACTTTAAGGTTCCAGAGGTTGATTTTTATTAAAACTAACATCCAGTATTTTCCCACATTGTTTTTGTTATATGAATTTGTTTCATTTTGTTAAAATGAACTTTTTTACGAAGGTCATGTTAAAAAAAAATGTCTTCATTTAATTTTCAATACACTTTTCAAGGGCCTTTTATGTATATATTTTATTGTTTTACCCTTGACATTTAATTTTAAAAGATGAAAATCCAACATAAAAATGTTAATTATCACATTTTAAAACTATGTTTTAAACAAAGAGTAAAATAAGCGTGAAACATTTAAATATTTAAAGTGTGAAAATTATTTTTACACAAATCACGGCTGTCCTTCGGGCCTCATTTCCATCATGGCCACTAGTAGAGTTTTATCAGAAGTTAGTGTTGGCTATCAAGGACAAAAAGTGTTAGTACAGAGCATGCTTGAGATGAAATGTGCTGTCACACACAAAACAGTTTAAAATGTTGTGATAAAATGTTTATGACAGAGCTCTTCTGTATAGCGATGCAGACATTGTAACTGAGTAGACACAGTATTGGATTTGGATCGGTCCTGTCAGATCCAGAAAAAAATTGCAGTATCTGAGCCGATAATGATACTGAATATTGAATCGGTGCATCCCTAATTGTTTGAATAGAATGTGAGAATGTGAAAGTGTTATATGAAAAATGTATTTTCTAAAAGTCTACAAAAGTGGCCATAGTTGAAACAGCCAAATACATGCAAACACAATGAGGTAAAACCGCAGAAATACATTGTTCTGAAGGAAATATAGTGGTGACATTTCTCCAAAATGATATTATGTCGCTTCTTGCACGTTTTGCGATACTTTCAAAGCGAAATGTCTAGTGAGTCCTGCTAAAAGTGTGTTCAGTTTTATCTGAAACAGATGAACATGAATCTGGCAACATTTTGTGGCAGTGAAATAAAAGGGCTAGAAGGTTCATGCTTTATCACATTTGAAAACTAGATAAGCAAAGTTTGATGATAAACTTTGAAGTTGGCTAGAAAAAAGCCAGGCCTGAATGTTTGAAAAGGTTTGAAAAGCTTGAAGTTGAATGTTTCCAGTTTGAAGACGTCTGAAGTTTAAAGTAGTTTTAAAGTTTGAATGTGTTGAAGGCAATAAAGTCTATCAGGAAAACGGATAGCCCTTTTATCATGACTCGTGTTTTATGGGACTCGTACACGAGCGTAGCCTACCAGGTGAGCTATAGTTTACTACATTAGAAAATGGTGATGCAAACATCAAATGTGTTACTTTACAAAAATCATGCGTTATGTCAAAAGCGTTTTGAAGTCACAGAAATAAAAGTTGTTGATGTTTTACTACCTCAAGTGTTCACTTCAGTTGGAAATAGCAGTGAATTGTATGTATATGTTTTTGAAGGTGCAGGTTTTTTTTCTTTTTTCTTTTCATGTACAAGCACATATTTCCAATGAGCCTAGGTTGCAAATATTATTAATATATGGATTATTAACTTTTCAACAGTATATTTATCTTGTTCATGGTATTCCTGAGATAACCATATTTTTAAATTAATTTGATTTTATTCACTTAAGGCTATAAGTGAATAAAATCAAATATCTTAAAAGTGCAGATTATTATTATCAGATATTTCTGTACTATTAAAGGTACATTATAGAAAAGAAGCAAACGTTTTCTGCAAATGCACAGAACATAAATTATGCAGCAGACTGTGTATTGTTGTTATCTGTCTCAAAGGTCATTGCTTGAGTTAATTACATTTTATTTATTTGTTTTGCATCAACATGACACACACTGCTATTTTCTCAAAACGACTACATTCTCAACATTGTTAGATATGGGAGACAAACAATAAGATTGTTGAACAGATGATTTAAAATGATTTCTTGCATTATTAGGGTAGGCCAGAAATATTGCAGTTCAACAGACTAATGCAAAATATCATTTCATCATCAACTTCGTCCAGAGTCAAGTATCCTCTCTATGCCTGTTGTGTCCACACAAATTAAGTTTGGAGTGACTATGCGCAGGCTGAAAGAGGAGATAGACAGATATGGGTAGATAGATGGAGAGGGGAATACATTTTAACTGACAGAATACCCCAGGGAAAAGCTTCAGGCCAGCCCTGCACAGGCTTGTATAAATCAAAATGGTTCTGTGTGGCCAAATAATCGTACTCATCTTCTTCTGTAACCTAAAAGATGATGTGATGGTCCCCCCCAAGGTGCAGAAAGATGCAAGCTACAAAAAAAAAAAAACAGACCTATTTTGATGAGTGTGAGCAAACATTGCACAATATACCATGGCATGTTCAGTCAACTGTCCTCCTGCTTTCTCTCTATCAGGGAATTACTACTGTATTTTCAAATGAAAGCAGGCAGGAACATAAATTCTGGTTTTAACAATGCTAATAATCTCAATTACAGACTGAGAAATGATGATCATAAGATCATGAACAAGATGAACACTAATCACAATAGCTATTGTCATAGAATCACAAACTTCTCATCATATTCCAGAGCACCCTCTCACGCTGACAGGAAAAGGCTAGAAGTGTGTTTAGAGCTAAATTGTCCACAAAGATTCTCCTAGTTAATATATTCATGTGTTTTCGGCACCTCTTTATTTTTTCCTGCATTGCGAGCATCAATAATGGCATTCATCTTCTCATTTAGACATGGTGCCTGAGGCAGTCCGATAAACAGAAATCATTTGCATAAATATGAAACACCTCAGTTTTGGAGTGGCATGGGGTGATCTAATGAACCCTCTTTCTCCTGTGTGAGGAAAGAAGGAGATTGATTCCTAAATTAAACAGACAGGTTGTTTTCCATGGCTCTGACTGAGGCAGTCGTATAGAATGATTCTTAAGTGTGTGTAATATATTGTTGCATCTTTATCATTTATTTAATCTGGAAGCATTCCAAACCTGTGGTCAGACTAGAAAATGCCTTCGAAATCAAACATGCAATGCATTACCAAGTATACTTGAATGCACTTAAAACTTATACTTAAATACAAGCAAGTACATTCTTATCATTTGTGCTAAATAAAATTGCAAAAGTTACACACTATATAAATACACTAATTAAATTTATATTTCTACTTCAGTAGTACTTCAGTGCACATACTTAAATTGATTTTTAGAGCATTGAAATAAGGTATACTACAGCAATTTTTTTTTTAACAGTGTATTTCTTAAAAGTGTGCTTTGAATGCTTTAAAAATTACTTCAATCTTTTTTATAGTAATCCTAACTTTTAAAGGGGACCTATAATGCCCCTTTCACAAGATGTATCAGTAAGTCGCTGGTGTCCCCAGAATGTGTCTGTAAAGTTTCAGCTCAAAATCCCCCACATATCATTTTTTATAGCTTGTCAAATTCGTCCCTATTTGGGTGTGAGCAAAAACACACCGTTTTTGTGTGTGTCCCTTTAAATGCAAATGAGCTGCTGCTCCCGCCCCCTTTCCAGAAGAGGGCGGAGCTTTAACAGCTCAACAACAAAAAAAGCTAGAGAATCTCACACAGCTAAAATGAGGATTGTCAGTAACGGTGTTCAGCCTTACATTGTTCAAACCGGAGTCGACACTGATGGAGAGACTCAGGAAGAAGTTACAACTTTTAGAATGAAACGTCTCGGTTACGTATGTAACCCTCGTTCCCTGAAGGAGGGAACGGAGACGTACGTCAGTAGTGACCGACGAATTGGGATATCGCTTAGAGAGCCCTATCATCTTCGTGTAAACTAAAACAAGCCAATGGAATTGGCGTGCGATATTTGCATAATGCGCACCGCCCCCGACAGGTGTATATAAATAGGAAGCAGATGCAATCGCACTCTGTTTTTCGCTGAGGAGACAACTGGTGTCCGCACTACAGCGAGGGTACAGAAACTGTGGCGACGGAGGGAACGAGGGTTACATACGTAACCGAGACGTTCCCTTTCAGTCGGTCACGTTCGACGTACGTCAGTAGTGACCGACGAATTGGGATCCCAACTAAAGCGCCACAGTTACGAAACCCCTTCCAGTGCCCAGCGCAAGCTCAGCCGCCCATAGCACCGGCTGGCGGTGAAGGGGGCGAGCTTACACCGAGAGAGTCTACTGCTGTCTAACCACTACCCACTAAGTAAACTAGACACACTGGGGAAGCGAACCCGTAAGGGACGCTGCGGAAACCACTACCTACCCAATGGGGGAGGAGTTTACGTGGGAATGCACATATGGACTGGCCCGGAGGGGTAGTACGCATATGGAGTCCCTGGGATGGCTCCACCTGGTTAGGGGGAGACTCATCTGACAGGTGACAGCAGAGCTGGCTCTGCTAAGGGAAAGACACGGACTCGGCCCGTAGGGAGTTTTAAACCGTGGAAAATACACATATGGGACCGCTCACGTAGAGGGGTCACGACATATGGGCCCCAGCCAACAGACAGCGTCAGCGACGGATGTAGGCCTGGCATCAGACACTCCGCAATGTCCGAGCCGAAGGGGGAGGCGGAGGAACTCGACAGGGTTCGCCAAGCGGGGAACGCGACTGGAGTGAAAGTATGCACGTATCCGGCCAGAGGCGGGAATGGCATTGCAAGCCGACACTTAGAGTGGGTACAACACGTCTACCGACTAGTGGATGCGAGTACACGCGAGGATACCGGCTCTACACGTAGGCTATAAAACCTAGCGAACGTGTTAGGTGTCGCCCAGCCCGCAGCTCTACAGATATCTGTCAGCGAGGCGCCATGAGCCAGCGCCCAGGAAGAGGCCACCCCTCTGGTGGAGTGGGCTCTCAACCCGAGCGGGCAAGGCACGCCCTGGGATTCGTACGCCAAGGCGATGGCATCCACTATCCAGTGGGCCATCCTCTGCTTGGAGACAGCCTTTCCCTTCTGCTGGCCTCCGTAACAGATGAAGAGCTGATCTGAGGTCCTAAAGCTTCGCGTTCTGTCCACGTAAACGCGCAGAGCGCGGACGGGACAGAGCAAAGCTAGGGCTGGGTCTGCCTCCTCCGAGGGCAGCGCTTGCAGGTTCACTACCTGATCTCTGAAGGAGTGGTAGGAACCTTGGGCACGTATCCAGGCCGGGGTCTCAGGATGACGTGAGAAGCACCGGGCCCGAATTCTAGGCACGTTTCGTCGACCGAAAATGCATGCAGATCCCCTACCCTCTTTCAGGGAAGCCAATGCAAATCCAGAAGAACCGTCTTAAGAGACATTAGTTTCAGGTCGACTGATTGCAAAGGTTCGAAGGGATGACCCCGGAGAGCTGTGAGAACCAGGGTCAAATCCCAAGAGGGTACGGAGGAAGGGCGAGGAGGATTCAGTCTCCTGGCCCCCTCAGGAATCTGACGATCAGTTCGTGTTTCCCCAGGGACTTACCCTCAACTGCATGGTGATGTGCGGCAATGGCGGCAACATACACCTTGAGGGTGGAGGGAGACAGCCTTCGCTCCAACCCATCTTGCAGAAAGGAAAGCACGGATCCGACCGAACATGATCGGGGGTCCTCTCGGCGAGAGGCGCACCATTCGACGAACAGGTTCCACTTCAGCGCGTAGAGATTCCTAGTAGAAGGAGCTCTAGCGGAAGTGATGGTGTCTACGACCGCTTGCGGGAGATCACTCAGAACCTCCGCATCCCGTCCAGGGACCACACGTGGAGGTTCCACAGATCGGGAGGCGGGTGCCACAGGGTGCCCCCGTCTCTGAGTCAGGGTGTCCTTCCTCAGAGGAATCGGCCAGGAGGTGCTGTCACGAGGAGAATGAGGTCTGAGAATCAGGTCCGAGTGGGCCAGTACGGAGCCACTAACAGAACCTGCTCCCCGTCCTCCCTGACCTTGCACATGAATAGTGCGAGAAGGCTCACTGGGGGAAGCGCATGTTTGCGCAGACCCGGGGGCCAGCTGTGTGCCAGGGCATCTGTGCCGAGCGTGCCGCCGGTCAGGGAATAAAACCACTGGCGGAGGGCAGTTTCCGGGGAGGCAAACAGGACTACCTGGGCCTCGCCGAACCGCTGCCAAATCAGCTGGACCGCCTGGGGTGGAGCCGCCACTCGCCCGCAAGTAGATGCTGCCGTGACAGCTCGTCGGCTGCACGGTTGAGCACACCTGAGACACGAGTGGCCCGAAGGGACCTCAGATCCTTCTGACTCCACAACAAGAGATGGCGGGCGAAAGGTAACATGCGACGGAAGCGTAGACCACCTTGACGGTAGGTGTACGCAACGGCCGCAATGCTTAGTGAGCGGACTAGAACGTGCTTGCCTGACAACAGCTCCTTGAAGCGGGCCAGCGCAAGACGAACCGCTAGCAACTCGAGGCAATTGGTATGCCAATGCAGCTGAGGCCCCGTCCAAAGACCTGTCACTGCATGCCCGTTGTACGTGGCCCCCCATCCCGTGGCAGAGACATCTGTGGAGACCACAGCGTGCCTGGACACTCGTTTGAGGGGTACTCCGGCCCACAGAAACGAAGGGTCCAACCACCGGATAAGGGTGCGACGGCAGCTCGGTGTCACGGGGACACGGAGCGTGCCGCACTGCCACGCCCACCTCGGGACCCGGCCGCGGAGCCAGTGTTGAAGCGGTCTCATATGAAGCAATCCGAGCGGCGTTACCGCGGCTGCAGATGCCATATGCCCCAGGAGCCTCTGAAAATCTTTCAGTGGAGCCGCTGTCCTGCACTTGAGCGAGCTCAGGCAGTTCAACACCGACTGGACGCGCACCTCGGTGAGACGCGCAGTCCGTGCGACCGAGTCTAGCTCGAGACCGAAACAAGAGATCCTCTACCCGGGGGCGAGTTTGCTCTTGTCCCAGTTGACCTGAAGACCCAACCGGTTGGGAGCTACAACCATGTCGGGTAGGACTTTGTACTGACATGCCCGACCCTCGAACGCAGACCAACCTAGGAAGGGTCTGCGTCGAGGCAGAATCGAGACATGAAAGTATGCGTCCTTCAGGTCTATTGCTGCAAACCAATCCTGGGGACGGTCCAGGATTGGCCGTAGCCCACCGCCCTCTTATGGTACAATGAAGTAGGGGCTGTGAAACCCCGACTTCATATCGGCTGGAGGGACCGGCTTGATTGTACCCTTCGCCAGGAGGACAGCAATCTCCACCCGGAGAACAGGAGCACTGTCCAACGACACCGGAGTGAAGTGGACAGCCCTGAAGACCGGGGGACGCCGGGCGAACTGAATCGCATAGCCGAGTCTGATAGTACGAATGAGCCAACTGGACAGGCTGGGGAGCGTGCTCCACGCTTCCAGACACTGAGCCAGCAGGACCAAAGGCACCACAGACGCACCGGGGGTGGGGCAGCAAGGCAGAGAGGGGACCCGACCCGGACAGCTTGGGGGCGGCCCGGAGTGGGGTCAGACTCTGCGAGGCAGCAGTGTGCATGGGAGACGGCGCACGGGACGCGGTCTGCACCATCACACTGCCACCTGCTGGCGAATGGGGAGGGAGCTGACAGCAGCGAGGCGGAGCCTGGCACACTGGCAGACACCCCTGTTGTGACCTGGAGTTTGAGGAAACTGCTCCTTTTGTGGCAAAGTGGGTACCGCTGGACTCCGGAGAGCCAGCGGCGGTAGATGGACAGCCGCCACAAAATCCCCCGCGGCCCTCCTCCGGGGGTGGGAGAGCAGATGGAATACTCTCCCAAAGGGCAGGAACCTTCCGCTCCAGGTCGCCCGTCTCAGGGCCGAGTTTTCCCCGACCGCTTGCCACCTGGCTGGCAGAGACGGGCTGGGCACCACGTCCGCGCCCGGCACCCTGCTGTTTGGCTGGTGTAGGCTGCTGCTTTGCCAACTTAGCAGGGGCGGAGGAAGACGCAGGCGGGCGCCTCGGCGACGAGCGGGCTGAGGCTGAGCCACGGGCGGCTGGGTGGAGGCAGCAGCGGACCGCCGTGGCATGACATGTCTGATAGCCTCAGCCTGCTTCTGTGCAGCGGAGGACTGTTGGGCACAGCTCTCCACCGCGTCGCCGAAAAGGCCGACCGGAGACACGGGGGAATCCAGGAACCGATGTTTGTCGGTCTCCCTCATGTCTGCCAAGGTCAGCCAGAGGTGGCGTTGCTGGGCTACCAGAGTAGACATCGCCTGGCCAACAGAACGCGCTGTCACTTTCGTTGCCCGGAGGGCAAGGTCAGTGGCAGCGCGCAGCTCCCCAAGCAGCTGTTGGTCAGGACCTTCCTGGGGCATCTGCGACAGCGCTTTTGCCTGATAGACCTGCAAAAGGGCCACCGCGTGCAGGGCAGAGGCAGCCTGCCCACAGGCACTGTAAGCTTTCTCAGTCAGACCGGCTGAGAATTCACAGGCCTGGGACGGGAGACGCGGCTCACCGCACCAGCCAGCGGCCGTTGGACACAACTGCGTCGCAACAGACCGCTCGACTGGCGGGATCTTCGCGTACCCCCTGGCTAGCCCGCCGTCCAGGGAGGTGAAGGCGGACGAGGGACCAGGCCCTGTACGAGCCCCAAGCGGAGCTTGCCAAGACCTGGTCACCTCATCGTGTACTTCCGGGAAGAAAGGCATTGGGGGGGGACGCTGGATTTGACCAGCGTGACCCCCCGCCAAGTACCACCGTCCAACCGAGATGGGCCGGGACAGGGTGGAGGGTTCCACTCAAGCCCGACGCACAAGGCGGCCCGGGAGAGCACAGCCGTAAGCTCGGGATCCGACTCGGGCAACGCTACCGTCCCGGGCGGCAGCGCGTCCGAATCCTCCCCCGAGGACTCAGGCTCACCTTCCGATGCAGCGATCGACATCTGATCCGCCGCCGGCACACCAAAGGTAACGGCTGGACAGTCCGTAGAGGGCCCAGCGGAAACCAACGGTGGCACGATGGGTTGCGGTGCTGATGAGGCGGCAGGGGCCCGAGGAGCGTTTCCGCTCGGCGGGGAAGCCCTGACCGTAATCCTCCGGTCACCCTTCCTATACAGCGCCGTACCGTCATTCCGGTTCCCGGGGCCGGAAAAAACGGTCGTACGCGGCATAGGAGAGGGGGCCCCGGCTTCCTGAGACTTCAGGAAGGAGAGTCTCGATCTCAGCATCGCGATAGTCATGTTCCCGCAATGGGAACATGAACCATCCACAAAAGCTGCTTCAGCGTGCAGAATGCCCAAACACGAGATGCAACGATTGTGCCCATCAGCAGGGACCAGGGAACGACCGCACCCATTAACGCACAGACGAAATGACATACTGTCAGGGTTCGTCTGTAAAGCTCTTTTAGAAGGGGAAGTCAACTCACTCGTGCTGAAGCACCCAGGGAGCGACGCGATGTGTCAGGTACACCACTCCCTGACACACCGAGGAACCGGCCCAAATCGCTGCCTCACACACACTCTTTTTTGTGTTGCTGTGAAAACAGCAGTTTAGAGCTTATAGCTCGGCTCCTCAGACACTCGCGACCTCGCTGCACGTGCCCTCTTCACCAGCACCAAAGCTCGCTGCAGATCCTCTTCTGAGGCAGTGTTTTAGTAAGAAAAACACACGAAGAAAGGAGTCTTCTAAATAGGACACCAGTGAATGGCTCCGAAGCGAAAGACAGAGTGCGATTGCATCTGCTTCCTATTTATATACACCTGTCGGGGGCGGTGCGCATTATGCAAATATCGCACGCCAATTCCATTGGCTTGTTTTAGTTTACACGAAGATGATAGGGCTCTCTAAGCGATATCCCAATTCGTCGGTCACTACTGACGTACGTCGAACGTGACCGACTGAAAGGGAACTCAACGTTTCTGAATGGTTAGTGGATAAATTTATGTAGTTGCTGTGGAGTTGATTCAACTCATCCACTAGCATGTGCCGTCATGTTCATCTTATGTGCAAATCTAGTGTTAAATTGATCCTCGTTTGTGAAGCAGTCCGGCGTAAAATGACGGCATGACAACAACACTCTACTACAACAACTCTTCCTCTTCTCTAAAGCAGACCAACATGACCCCGCCCCCTTTGTTGTGTGTTCTCGGGGGCGGGGTTTATGTAAATTTTAGGGTTAGTGATGTCACTAACCGGGGAAGAAGCTCATTGTAGTCCCTACCAGCAGAGAATTCTTTAAAAGAAAATATCTCCCTTTGCGTTGAACTTTGAGCGTTGTTACTTTGCAGATGTTGTTTATGATCAAACAGCAACATTACACACTAACTAAAGTTAAAAAAGTGAAATCATAATAAACCACACCTTTAATTAAATTGATTTTATTAAAAATGTATTACTAATGTACTAGTTATAAGTACATTTTACCAACTGTAGTACTTAAGTACACTTAATATAAATGCACTAAATAGCACTAACTCTTAAATTGATTTTAAGTGTATTCAGAAAAAGTAAACCAAATATATAGAAGTGTTTTATAAGTGCATTATATTAAACTTTCACTTACCTAAAGATGAATGAACTCTTCTTGGTGAAGATAAATGTTTGTTAAGTGCTCATGTTGCACACCCTGTACTTCAGTTCCCTATTCTGGTATTCAGGGAGACCAACATGCACTAGACATCCTTCAGCTCACTGCATCTGATGTATTCGATCTCACACCTAGACACCTGGAAATGAGCAGTGAGCAGTTACAGATAACAGGTACATATAAATCCAGACTTTCAAAAGTATCTCTCACTATAGCTGCTTTGTAGTACGTCTCAGGTGTGATTGATAGTAACTGAAATTCTCTCCCAGGAGACATGAGAATCTTTTTAGTCTAGAATTGCACGTTCCCTGATCAAAGAATAGGCCAAAGCCTGATGCATTTATGTGAGCCATCTCAGTTGATCAAAGTGATTACAACGTTTCCAAAATACCCAGATGATGCCAAAAGGAAGTCAGGTTCTTTCATGGAGCAAAGACATCTGCATAACTGCACCGTATATTTATGTGTTTTGTTTAATATATAGGGCCACAATCCACTCAAGCACTCAGCAGGACACATCATTCTGCTTTTCCCAACACTCATTCATTCCTTTCATAATCCTTTCCTTTAGTTCCTCTGCCACTCATCTCTTTCCTGTTGCTACTTCCCTCTGAGTCATTTCGCTGTTCTTCATGACGGAAAAAGCAAAGAAAAAAAAGAGAGCAATGATTGAGATCACATGTCATCCAGATTATCGATAATGATAGGTTGTGGGCATGATGGTTTCAGATATGCACCTCTTTAGAAAATAGCTGGGAAAAGTGCTCTGAATTTCTATTTCATTTTGAATTTTATTTTTGGTTCAACACAAATTCATAAGTTTACAGTCCACAAATACATGAACGGTGTATGTGTAATCTAATGTACAAATAAATTCTGAGCCACTTCTATTCTTATTCAAGAGTGACTTTTCTTAACTTCTGACTTACACCTGTGCAATGACCAATTCGTCATTTGCTGGGGGTGTGGTTTAGCATGGCTGACAGCAAATGCTGAAAATATGGAAAATATAAAGGTATTCTGAATTTTTATTTCAGTGCATATTGAGACATTATTTAACTGTAGTTATTTTTACTATAGGCTGTTATAAGCATAGGCCCTATTATTTAGAGGCGACAGGAAACTAAGTGTAATGTGGTTATAGATTATAGTATGTGCATGTAGCCTAAGTGCATGAATTTCTCAACCCATCAATTTTCATGGAAAGCATGCTGTGAACAACAAATCCCCTGCCCAGTTTCAGTTAATGCCAACAAAATGATTCATGTAGTTTCAGCACAAATGGTTAAAATAAATCTTTTATTATTATTATTATTATTATTTTAAAATTATATAAATTATGAAGCTGATTACTCAACATGCAATGAAGTTGTGACAAAATGATCAAGAATATTGCTTATTTTAATAAAGTAATTTGAGAATTTTATTTGATGTAAACACCTTATTCAGAATAATCACCATTACTAAACATTCATTCATATTTGTGCATGTCCACACACCGAGATAACTCGTGATTTTAGATACAGACAGTTGTGAAAAGTAGTCTCATGACTACATTTTGCAATTCGCCACACTTTACTTTTGTGTGTTATTGTTAGACTTGATTTGAATGCGAATTAATCAGCTGTTTAAATTACTGCAATACTTATTTCATATAAAGATGTTATGTTAAACATGCAGCTCATGACCCAGAAAAATCAGAATTTTTCTATGTTTAAGTGTTCAAATCGGGTCTACCAACCCAGAAAACATGAAAAAGGACAACCCAGTAACTTTGTTTTGGTTAGCCTTTCTTTGCAAGCATGTGAAAAAATGAGCTGCTCAGATTTTGCTCCACTTGTGACATAGGAAGGGGATCTTATTATAATATTACCGCCCCCTGAATCTGTATGTTTCCACCCACAGTGCCACCATTTTGTTGTCGCAAGTCATTTATACCAGAATACTTTGCACACGAGGGTCAGTAAAACAAAAGATTTGCACAGAAGTTGATTCTCAAAGATGGATCGATACCATCTGTTCATGATCGAATTTTATATATATTTCGCTATGTTTACAAACCGTCTTTCTGAATGTGTTTTGTTAGCACGTTGCTAATGTACTGTTAAATGTGGCTAAAGTTACCATTGTTTCATACTGTATTCATGGAGACCAGAGCCATGTCTTTATTTTTATTTTTAAACCGAAAACACTTGCAGTCTGTATAATTCATAAACGCATCTTCATTTTTATCGAGTCTCTCCAACAGTGTGTAGCTTTAGCCACGTTAGCCGAATTATCAAAATAATTCAGAATCGAATGTTAGCAAACATCCACAAAATACATGCCACCTACGTGATCTGATATGCAGCTTCATGAAAAGTTTGTAATGATCCATTTTGAGAGTTATATTTGCTGTGTGAGCTTCTCCTGTATTGTTTATGCCTCAGTGTATTGGAATCCTAGCTTGAGGCGGGGAGCACGAGCTCATTTGCATTTAAAGGTACACACACCAATTTTTTCTCCCACCCAAAAATAGGCAGTTAAAACATGGTATAATAAAAAATCCATGGGGTATTTTGAGCTGAAACTTCACACACATTCTGGGGACACCTGAGACTTACATTACATCTTGTAAAAAGGGGCATAATAGGTCACCTTTAATTAGAAAATTATGTGCATGTCAAAAGAGGCCACTGTATATGTCAGTCGGTTGTTTCAACCCATGTTTGTGTCAAATATGGACAAACCCAACAGTTGGTTTCCATTTTTAAATAAAATTTTAAACCCAACGGTTGGGTTTGTCCTTATATGACCCAAACGTGGGTTGAAACATCCCAGCAGCATTCTTTAGTTTGGCACTTTGGCATCTTAACTAATTTCAAACAAATATAAATCAATAGAAAGAAAAGTTTTTGTTTTGTTGATGGGACAGGAAGTCCAGGTACAGTACAAGGGCAAAGCACACTCCAAAACTGATGTTCTCACTCCGTATTTACCAAATAGATTTGAGAAAAGCCGTTCAGGGAGAGTCATCGCAGAGTAAATCAAGTGTTAGAGGCATTAAAAACTTCTCCTCTGTCACTCTGAGTGGCTTAGAGTGGTTGATGCGTGGAAAGAAGCCAGAAGTGGGGCGCTATCAGAGCAGCTCGAAGAAGAAGTGAAGCAGCACTTACTTTCACCTTAAATCTTTCTCAAGCTGAGTGTGTGTATGATTGCGTGTTTGTTGGGGGAGAGGGTGTGGATCACTGTCAGTGATTCTACCTGGGGGGAAATTAATAATTCATGAGACGGTTGGTGAGACTCAAAGATTCGCCTGGTGTGTCAAGACTTTGTTACATGTCTTTGAATGTTTCAATGCTGCAGTGCAACACGTAACATTCCCCTCACAGCGAGGATAAATGATAGACCACTTCTCTTTTGCTCTCAGATGTCTTCATAAATATGAGATGGACTTTCTGTCTTCAGGTCTATCACCACTGAAGCTTTGGAACGTCTCAAGTGTTTTAGTGGTAGAGCAGACAGGCTGCTACTCAGTTTTTATTTTTTTTTAAATAAAACTTGACAAGAGTTGTTTTTTTTTATGTTCAAACGAAACAAAATTGGGACAAGGTCAAAATGTCCTCAGAAATTGACCTCCAAGACCCACCTCAATGTTTTTCTCTGAATGAAATTCTGTCAGACCAAATTACTTTATGATTCACAGGACTATTTCTGTTCAAAACTCATACCTGCTTTTGAAAGGCCGGTCATCAGAAAGCAGACCCCAGTGCCCTCTGATTTTATAATGCTTCCTCTATTGAGATTTGTTCAAAAGAAAAGTCAGGTAGGAACTGTAGTTAATACATATTAGACATTTTCCAAAGTATTTTCTTTTAGATGACAGACGATGAGTTTGAAAGCACTTTTCTAAGCAGTATCATATTGCACTACATACACAGAAAGCATCCTCAACTCGTTATTGCTCCTTTTTCTCTCTCACACATCATTTCTGTTTCTGTTAGGCATTTTTGACTTTAAGGGCATGTTCACACTTGGCAGGTTTGGTTAAGTTAAAACCAACTCTGGTGTGATTGCTCTGTTAGGGTGCTTTTGTTTCAATTGCCTGGTCCGAACCTGAGTATGATTGCTTCCCCCTCCCCCTCACATAATTTGTCAAAAATAAATCAGCTACAGTGCAGAACACACACAGAAATTATACATCCACGATGGAGAACAAATGCACACATGCACAAACACAGTATACACACATGTAACACAATGTTCAGGTTTGAGTGTAATAATGTCATTATTGCAAAAAATGATACTTTAGTACAAAAAAAGGTAAACTTTTTTGGTCATTTTTTATTGTTATAATAATTATTTTATAATGTCTAAACATAAATCTAAATAAAAAAAAAAATATAAAAAAAACTTGAAAAAGATGTATACCCATGAGGAAATGGCAGATGAGCCATTAAATAATGCTTTGAAGCCATCTACTGGTAGTAGTTGAAATTTCATGTTATTTTAATTTTAAAAGTGTTTGTTTTCCAGTTGATGGCAGCAATCAAAGGGTTAGTTCACCCAAAATTTAAAATTCTGTCATTTATTACTCACCCTCATGTCGTTCCACACCCGTAAGACCTTCGTTCATCTTTTGAACACAGTGAGGCATTGACAGCAAGATAATTAACACTTTCAAATATTGAAATTTTCAGTCACATGGTAAAGGAAGGGATAAAAGAAGATTGTTCTCTTTTATTCTCTGATTCTTGGCTTTTCTTGGGCACTCTCTGGCCCTCTCTCTCTCTATTTCTCTTTCTCTCTCAGGTAACTTTTTCACACATGCTGTGTATGATTAATGCTATATGATTATCATCTCATACATCTATTTTCTAATTATTTTAAGTGTAACCATAATCAGATATTGTCATTAAACCCTTTCAATCACAAATTATGTGCTAACTACTTTTGATTTAGTATTAACAATATTGTGCTCCCTATTGCAGTACAATATTGTCACACTATAGCAATGCTCTCCCACATTTTGTTATTATAACTGCGCTTATTTCCGTCATTGGTATAAGTTGCAGTGGGTGGTAATAGATAAGAAATGTACAGTTTTCTTATAGATCTTGCTGATAAAGTTTCTTTAGTCGCTCGGCAAACCTTTCAGCCTGAACCTAGGAGTTCCACCCTTACAGTATCAAACTGCCAAAAATATCTTAATTTGTGTTCCGAAGATGAACTTAAAAAAAAAAAAAAAAATTAAATAATCCTCCCAACAGTTCACAAATTGTAAAGTAAAAACATTGGTAAAGTAATTGATATTACATTTCTTTAAAAAACTACATTATTATATTACAAAATCACATTTTATGTAAACATCCTTTGTGTACATCCCAAATGAATAGCTTAGGACACAGACTGTAAAAGATATGGAAGATGCACCGCCACTCTCTTCCATTGTAGAAAAGTGAAGCCGGCAACGTTCCAATATGGCGCTGACATCTTGTGCTGATTCGGGACCCGATTCTGTGCAGTAGTGAGTGTTAAGTGGAGCCATGTGTTATCAAGGTTATCACACTCCTGCAGAATCGGTTAGTACAGTTTACTGCAGAACAACTCATTATGTCAGTGTGAAATAAACAGTTATGGAAATTTAGAAATGAAAGTTAAAGCTCCAATCTCCTCCCTAAAATCCCCAAAAAAGCCCATTGGTGCCTCAGAGAAGCTGTCAATCACAGCTGTCCATCATGACGTCACACCCACTTTCTAAAACTAAAACCAAACTTATTTTAAAAAACGAACACTTCAACTTACATCACCATGATAAAAACTACATAAAATGACAGAAATCATCTTTGGAAAAAAATTATTTGAAGTTTAATATAATTTGTCATTTTCGATGCTTCAAAATGTCGCGGATGTCCTAATCGCCAAAAATAACTACGGTGACGCAAAAGTGCATTACCATCGCCGACAGATGAAAGGATTCAATGGAATCAATTCAATGGAAAGGATTCCGGAAGAGAATACAATAGTGAATAAAGTCATAGTTTTTGTTATTTTTGGACCAAAATGTATTTTCGATGCTTCAAAAACTTCTAACTAACCCACTGATGTCACATGGACTACTTTGATGATGTTTTTATTACCTTTCTGGACATGGACAGTATACCGTACATACATTTTCAATGGAGGGACAGAAAGCTCTCGGACTAAATCTAAATTATCTTAAACTATGTTCCGAAGATTACGGGTTTGGAAAGACATGAGGGTGAGTCATTAATGACAGAATTTTCATTTTTGGGTGAACTTACCATTTAAATTACCTGGAGAGGGCGGGGTTTATGACCTGTTAAGCATAGCGTTCCTCACCTCACTTTTATATTTTGGTTTTTGAACCTTTGGTTTTATTTTCAAAGAGTCAGCACATAATGTCACGTTGCATCTATCTGCCGCGAATGTACTGCAAGTGTTCTACAGAACACAGGAGTCCATTTCTGCTGAAGGTGAGTTGAAATTACTATACATTCTCTCTCACGCTTGTCAGGAAAGTGAGTGAGAACACACACAAACATACAGTTTTATCGAATCATACCTCATCAGCGGTTCACTTCCGCAATTTAGTATGATTGTGTTCATATCAGCAGCGAGCCGTATCCCAGACCACCCTTTTTATGCGAAACCATTCGGGTATGGATTACGGGTGCGCACAAGTTCGGAAAACATCGTTCACATCATCCAGACAAACTGAACTCTGAACCAATTGATGGAATCCAGATGCACACCAAAAATGCTAGTGTGAAAGCACTCTTTGTGCAGTTCATTCGAAAAAGTGTGAATGCTGCCATCCGAACCTTGGTGCGCATCAAACAAACTCTGGTGTGGTTCGAATGCAACACTGACCATAGAGCACACCCTAAAAGACTTTGTATTTAAAGGGATAGTTCACCCAAAAATGAAAATTTGATGTTTATCAGCTTACCCCCAGTGCATCCAAGATGTAGGTGACATTTTTTCTTCAGTCGAACGCAAATGATGATTTTTAACTGCAACCGCTGCCCTCTGTCATTCAAATAATAGCAGTAGATGGGAACTTCATCTATAAGAGTGAATAAACCTTGCTTAGACAAATCCAAATGAAACCCTGCGGCTCGTGACGACACATTAATGTCCTAAGACACGAAACGATCGGTTTGTGAGAGAAACCGAAAAGTATTTATATCATTTTTTACCTCTAATACACCACTATGTCTGATCGCGCTCTGTCAACGGCAGTGATGTCTGACACTCATTGAAGTATATGCGCGAGACATCACTGCCGTTGACAGAGCGCGATCAGACCTCACTAACCGGAAGCTGTACGGAGTTGGACATAGTGGTGTATTAGAGGTAAAAAATGATATAAATACTTTTCGGTTTCTCTCACAAACCGATCGTTTCGTGTCTTAGGACATTAATGTGTCGTCACGAGCCGCAGGGTTTCATTTGGATTTGTCTAAGCAAGGTTTATTCACTCTTATAGATGAAGTTCCCATCTACTGCAATTATTTGAATGACAGAGGGCAGTGGTTGCTGTTAAAAATCATCATTTGTGATCGACTGAAGAAAAAATGTCGACTACATCTTGGATGCACTGGAGGTAAGCAGATAAACATCAAATTTTCATTTTTGGGTGAACCATCCTTTTAATGTGTTTATATATATATATTGCATTAACCTTGTATTAGGGATGGTATCTAATGTGCTTCAGTTCAAAGAGTGATGAAAAACATATTACACTAACTGCTTATGAACACTTTTTCCGAAGGGACCAAGTGTGTGCAGCTGAGTTTTAGTAGGTGTGTGCGCATGTGTTTGTTTGTGTGTGGTCACACTACTCCTTAATCACTTGTTCTTGCATCTATCTGATCAATGGTCTGTCAGTCTCTTTTCCGGCAGGGAGGGAGATTGATCTTCAGGAGTCGCCCCACACTCGTTACAGTGTTCTCAGTCTTCATTAATACCACCATTAGTCTCACATTGTTACTCTTTAACACAACACAAACAACACTTCGGTTGTATCACGTATGGAGAGAGTGGAATAGACTTTATTATGTCACTTGGGAAAACTGACTTACACATGCATACTTAAACAAAATATATAAAAACAGATGGAAAACACAGTCAGCATACTGTTTCATTTGATACATTTATTTACATTTTTCATTTAGCAAACTTACAAATAAGGAACATGAATCAGTGTATCGAATCATGATTCGGATCGCGTGTCAAACTGCCAAAGGCGGAAATCTGGTGACTTTGGGGCTCTGAACCGCAGATTCATTTGTGCTCCGAAGCTTCCTGAAGCAGTGTTTTGAAATCGGCCATCACTATATAAGTCGTTATTTGTTTTTTTCGCGCACCAAAAATATTCTCGTCGCTTTATAATATTAATATTGAACCACTGTACTCACATGAACTGATTTAAATATGTTTTTAGTGCATTAATGGATCTTGAGAGAGGAAATGTCATTGCTCCCTATGCAGGCCTCACTGAGCCATCGGATTTCAACTAAAATATCTTAATTTGCGTTCCGAAGATTAATGAAGGTTTTACGGGTGTAAAACGACATGAGGGTGAGTAATAAATGACAGAATTTTCATTTTTGGGTGAACTAACCCTTTAAAGGACCTATTAGCCTGCGCCATCTAGAGTTTTATGACAGAAATTTGTATATATATACTTAATATACTATTGTAAAAATAAGAAAAGTTATGACCTATAATGCTCTATTTTACTGTGATCTCATTAATAATCATACACTCTAAAAAATTGTTGGGTTGAAAATGGGACAAACACAGCGATTGGGTTGTTTTAACTCAGCGGTTGGGTTAAATGTTTTCCCAAACCACTGGAACTCAACTATTGTTTAAAAATTACTGTATTGCTTGCTTAAAATGAACCCAAATTATGTTGGAAATTAACTTAATATTAACTTAATTTGGAAATTAACTTAATACGTTTAATAAATGAACATTTATCAATGTTTAATGCATAATAATATAACAATAAACATTTATTAAATTGCTCACCTTTTGATCATTATCGTTGCCTCTAGTAACTATGTGTCTGATTTTTAATTTCCAAGCCAGTAATTTTTAAACAATAGTTGAGTTAAATAAAGCTATCCAGCAGGTTGAGCAAACATTTAACCCAACCGCTGTGTTTGTCCATTTTCAACTCAACTTGGTTTGTTTTTAACCCAGCATTTTAGAGTATAGGTAGTCACGTGTAAAGTGTGCAAATCACTTAAGGTTCATAATTCATGCAATTAATAGGTTATGTATTTGTGCAACAAACTTGCGGAGTTTGCTTACTCTAAACCATACCAACTACAAAGCAATTTCTCTAGTGATTCTCCTGGATCCTACTTTACCTAGAGTATAGTCACGTTCACACCTGCTGAGTAGAGGAAAGATGAAGTAAGAACAAAGAGAGAGCTAGAAAGAGAGTGTTGGTGGTGGAGACACTGTAAGTGGATGTAACAACCTGCTGCTGTGAGAGAAATAAAAGCTCTAGTGTGGTTTGGGACGGCTTTTCTCCACTGAAGGGGAAATAACCCCTGCCTACTGCGCTCATATAATATTAAATATCTCTCCTTCCACTTCTCTCTCTTCCCCTCCTCTTTCTTGTAGGGCATATAGAGAGGGCAGCATTCATACACCCTGTCTTTCATATCAGCTCTCTCTCCGGTTCCCTTACTCTCTCCATCGCTCTCTCGCTCTCTTTCCCTGAGTGTGCGAGAGGAGTTCAGGCAGCAGCTACGTCAGCCGTCAGCGAGCAGCTGAGGAGAGCTGTGGAACTCACATGTATGTGTGTGTGTGTCTCATCCTTCTCTCATAGTCTCCAGCTCATGCCTCCACTCTCTCTGGAGTCTACGGCTGTGGCACATCCTGGGGCACTGACACGCCGAACGAAGCACCTCCTCTCACCATCTGCACTCTGCTCCTCAAACAGCAGCACAAACCAAGGAGAAAAGAAGGAGAGAGTGGAAGCAAAGGATGGAAGAGAAGAAGAGAGAGATGAGAATCTGAGGAAAAAGTGCGGAGGTAGGAGAGACTGACTGAGAGTAGATGGACAGAGTAGAAAAAGTGTGTGAAGAAATAGTATTGGAAGCATGAAACCGAGATGAAGTGAGGAAAGCAGAAAGCAGAGGTGAAACTGATCAGAGTAATATTTGTTATAAACAGGACGCAGTTGGGTACGGGAGAGAACAACAACCTTAGAGAAAGAAGATTTAGGAAAAAACTGTACTAACATAGCTGGCGAAACGGAAAAGAGCAAAGGCTCAGGGAGAGATCAGATTCATTTGCAAAGGGCTCTTCACACGCCGCCCTGGCCAACCACATGCCCATCGAATTTGTTTGTAAAATCAAGTTTGCTGAGGGCGACGAAGCCAAGGGGGCCTCGACAGACGGAGGCGGAACCGGCATGCTAGATGAAGGCCTTCAGCGGCGAAAAGGAGGCATGGCTGACCTGTCGTCCTTTGCTAGCTCCTCTTCGCTACACGGTCTGGCTCGGGTATTGGGGACGTCAGGACGCTTGGGCTTCAGACAGACCCTCTGGGGACTGGCACTGTTGGTCTCGCTCAGTCTCTTCCTGTACCAGGCGACATGGAGCACGGCAACTTATCTAGAGCATCCCCACCTCGCATCTCTGAGGGAAGAAACCCACCGTGAACTCACCTTCCCGGCAATCACGCTCTGTAACGTCAACCGATTCCGCTTCTCTGCCCTCACAGATGCGGACATCTACCACCTGGCTAACCTCACCGGCCTGCCGCCCAAGAGCCGTAAAGGACACCGGCCAAGCGAGCTCCAGTACCCTCCCCCTGACATGCTAGACATTTTCCAACGGACTGGCCACCAGTTGGAGGACATGCTAAAGAGCTGCAACTTCAGCGGGCAGAACTGCTCAAGCGAAGACTTCAGTGTGGTGAGTAGCGCGAGCTACGATTGGCTACCAAACGGTAAAGAGATATAATTGTGATGGGATGAGGTCATTTGTTTGGCTTGAAAATCGTCTCTTTGTTTGGTGACTCTGAGCAATCTTTTACAATTCCTCCTTCAGTCTTTTCAGTATGAGAGACAGTTAACAGCAATGATTTGTGTGGAAAGAGGAAATGAATCCCCATCCATCTGTGTCTAACCTCCACGCTGGGGCAACAGACAGTAGAACAATGCAGTTATTTGCCATCTCAATTTGAGATCTGCCACATTTCTCTCCTGCTTTCTCCATCCATTTCTTTTCCTGTTACATCATAGTCTGTCCCATCTGATGCTGAGTCTTATTTTGGCCAGAGAATGGATGAAAAATTCAGGAGAGGGACAAGCGACATGATTCCTGCATTAGCCCAATCAGCCTTGAGGAGACACGCTCTCAACTCTCCAAAGAAAGTTCCATTGCTAACATTGACTTTTTTTTTGGCTTGTCATGATGGTGTGATTCTTTTTAGTTTTGCTGTTGCTGTAATTTCCTCTTATAGGGCTCTTTCTCTCACTCTAAACGGGATTAGATAAGAGAGATGTGTCGTGATATAGACAATGAGACTTCTGTCGAGGAAATCAGCTCTCCTTGAGTTCGAGCCCTCCTCAAATAACTAATTTACTCCTCTTCTCTCTTAACTCCTTCACTTTTTTTTAGTCTTGGTTTCTTATGCATATATAGTTTTCTTATGCATCAGATTTTGTGGAATTCAGTAGTGAAGGCTTAGGTTATTTACTGCATTGTCGTGTTCACAAATTTGTTTGCCAGTATGTATGCATTTTCATTGTGCCCCATGACCCGGGGTTTTGTTTAGCATATGGTTATCTGCATTCAAATTGCTGCATTTTTGTGCATATTGATGACAGTCTGTTTGTCAGTGATTGACATTGTAACCTGCCCTTATGAAAGTGTCTTCCCATATGCACTTAAGAGAGCTATAGTCAATATCCCAGCATCCTATACTCTCCAAAATCTATAGTATTTCACATTAGTGCACCTTTAGTGAAACCTAAAACCTTCTAATCTAAAAGTTTATTAATTTTTATATGGTTATTTTATATTGGCTTTATGTTTTATTTTTATTATCTGTAGTATTACTAGTAAACATTTTTTTCTATATTAATATTGTCACAAGGATAATGGAAAAAAGTTTTTTTCTTTTCTTTCTTTTTTCTTTGGCTTGATTTGCTCATGTAGATTACATCAGAAAATTTTCAACTTCCCAATTTTGAAGTCATAATTTTGAGATTGCCGCTTTCAAGTGCTTTGTTGTTGGAAAGAATATAGAGATCATGGAGGACGGCAGGTTTGTTATTACCTATTTTTTTTGGGAAAAATAATTAAAGCCAAACTGTATTGAAGATATTTAATTTTGAGTAAAATAGCGTCCCATTCCTTGACAAAATAAACATTCACTATGCTATCTAGATAGTCAGCTTTTTGACAATTCTGGAATTTTGGTCAAATACATGCTATTTTCGCTGTGTATAAAAATGATGATATTCTTCATATGGTCATTCATATTGTAAATATGCAGTATTTTAATGACAAGACAAGGCAATGTAGCTGTTGTGAAAAAAGAGAATAGAGAATACCAGTCACAGCAGCAATTGTTCTCCCCTCCACCAAGTTTATGGCATGCTCAACCCAAAAACTTGAGTATCAAAATTAGTTTCCCAGTAGTAAATATGACTTGAGAGGGCATTCATGTCCAATTTCCGAGCAGACTACTTGTATTTACAATGATTCCGAAAGCATGTGAAAGCAATATTAGTACATTGGGATTTAACCCCATTATTATGTTGCAATTGCTAAAACTGCTGCCCAGTTGTAGATTTATTCCCTTGCCAAAGCCAGTTTTTACTTGCATTTGGTGCTTGTTTGTTAGTTTTCAATTCTGTATGTTTGTTCTGTTGACATTCTATTTAGTTAAACGTTTCATGCTCTTTGATCTAAGAAGTCACTAGCGGCTGTGATCTCTCTGATGTCTTCAGATCTTGAACCATCCTTATTTGGCTCCTTTGTTGCTCAGTTATGATTTCCTGTTTTGTCAACAGGTCATGTAGCAGTGCCAAAACACATTTAGTACAGTACCTGTGAGCTTAACACATCATAGTTTTGACATAAAGCCCTTGTTAGGTACTGACATTACAGCAGGATGTTATAGAAGTCTTAAAGCCTGTGGAATTTGAGGTTGTTGCAATAATGCACCTGTAGACATCTTGTGACATAGAAATTAATAGTGCTTCTGTAATATATGTTATTTAAAAATTAGGGCATAAATACATTCTGTCAAAATGAATTCTAGTGTCTGTAAATTAGTGCTTTAAAATGGAAGGAAGCCTGAACATAAGAACATTGTTGTCATTTGCTTACATTGTTGTGCCATTATTGTAACGAGTTATGCCAGCCAGTCTATTTTAAAATGTACCTGCCTGTCATGTAAATCATTAACAGTGACTAATGGTTTTGATACAGTATTGGATCAGTCTTTTCCTGATGAGTTCTTGGTGAGAATAATACTTTTGTTGGTTACACTTTGGTCCCTATGTTAACAATCTAAGCATGTGGTCTGAAGCGCATGACACAGGTGCACTTAGGGTGTGTCCGAATCCACTTTTGGCGCAAGGTCCAAAAGGGTTGTACTAGTTTTTAATGAGTCATGGGTGTGGCGTAACGCGCAATAAGCTAAACAGAGCGTCACCTCCTATTCCCTTTAAAAGCCAGTTGCACCATGGTGGATTGCTGTTTACATGGTGAAATACACCCTCAACCTGACAAGTCAGTTTAAATACATGTGTGTATTGCCACGATTGGTCAAATGATTAGCCAATTTCATTCGTCATTTTTTGCAAATAGGTAATTCTAATATATGCAGTGACTATGCATTATGACACATAGGAATTTGTATGTTTATGTACACAATAATAATCTTTTACATTGTAATCCTTTTATTTGTAATATTTGGCATGTTTGTGTGCTGCTGCACATCCCTGAGTGTGTAACAAGCAGAGTGTACGAGCGTTGTGCACCCGCCATTGGCACATATTACTAACGCACCCTTTAAATAATAATAATAATAAAAAAAAACAACAACTGAGGGCTATAAATACACTGGTTAAGGGAGGAAACAAGAGACAGGTGGTGCAAATCAATCAATGAATCACCATGGGAACAAAAGAGAAACATAGAGATACTAACTAATGGACTGGAGGGCCAAGGTGGAACTGCAGACTTGTGGGGCCGAGGTGGAGATGGAGGCTTGGTAGACTACGGCGCAGCCTATAGGAGTGAGAACAATGGTGGAGCCGGAGGGAAGAAAGAGTCCGGTCGAGCGAAAGGGGTGGAGGGTGTAGCCAGAGGACTAGAAGTCCATGGTGCAACCTGGGTGATGACTGACCAAGACAGAGCTGGATGGATGAGGGACCCTGCGGAGCCTGAGGGATGTCGGACAACGGTGTAACAGAGGGAGTGTGAAGCCAAGGTGGAGTCAATTGGTCTCATTCATGAAACACGAGCAGAACGAATTTTTGTGTAAATCGTGTGTAAAGTGGTTCTGGCGTAAATTTTCGGATTCATTAAAATGTTCATATTTTCCAAATGTTAGTTGGTACGAAAGAAATCTACACCTGCTCCCAGTCACACGTAAATAGTGCGTTTAACATCCGAACGTTTTGCTCATTAATAAGGCTGCATTTTAATTCACCTTAATAAGGTACATATTTACAGCATTTTGAAAAAAAAATTATATATAGTAATTACATAAGTTTTTTCTTTTTACTTTTGTTGTGAGAGCCAGTAATAAGCTGCGTTCACGTCACCTTGTATTTACCGCTATCTTGAAATGACGTTATATTCGGAGCTGTTCACGTCCTTTTGGTCCTTGGACTGGAAATAATGCGTTTCCATGGCACCACTATCAACGCCTAATAAATCAATCTACAGCGGTCAGGTGGTATAGTGGCCACATGTTACATGGTAACTGGTATGGTCCTCGAGGGACTGCCCATCATGGGTGAGGAGGAGGATGCATATCCATCTTTTCTAGGTCCATTCTTCTTTCAGAAAACTCCCAGCTTACAAACTGTAATTACGAAATCTACGAGGACGTGAACGCTTTTTACAAGCTAGAATCTTGTAACTACAGGAATTACGAGGCCGCGTGAACGCACCTATAGCATCTGCAAACGGAGCACTTTAATCAAATGATGAATTGATTTCAATAGGGCTGGGCAAACTATGGAACTTGTTTCCTATAAAATGGCCAAAATCCTTCATTTGGTGTCATAAAATGATGCCCATATATAGTTGTCAGTCGGATTTAATGGGCGGGATTTATGGTAATTGAGAATGAACATGCACGCGCGTCCCATTTACGACTGATTGGAATTCATTAACACACACACACATTTCACTATCACTTCTGACGTTTACGAAGTATTTGTGAATCAGGAGGAGAGTTTTCGGGAAAGTCTGTTTACGCGCAAATCACTCACATATTTACTAGTGTATTTACGAATGTTTCATGAATGAGACCCATTGAGTTGAGAGGCCTGAGGTGGAGCCTGGGGATCAACGCACCAGGGCTGAGCTGGAAACCTGGAAGCCCAAGGTAGATCCGAGCAGCTGGGTGGAGCTAGTGGAGGAGGAGCCAAGGGGCTGAAGGGAGCCAATGTATATGGGGCAGAGGAACTGACTGAAGTCAATAGAGGAGGAGGTAGTGGGTGGCTGGGTGGGTCCTCTGGCTATGCCGCATCCCTCAACCCCTTTGGCTCCACCGGGTTCTGGCCGACGAAGGAGACATGGAACTGGCCAACCAAGGAGACCTAGGGCGGAGCCATCAGTAATGAAGGAGACGTGGAGCTGGTCTTGACCAGCGGTGAAGATGAAGATTTGGAGCTGGGCAGAACCAGCGACGATGAAGGTGACAAGGGACTGGAGAGATTGTAGGCATTGTAAACTGGAGACATCCATTTCATCATATATTCCCATAGCGGTTGGGTCCAGTAATCCCTCCTCAATGGTTGGCGTGAGTGCAGGAGTATACCTTCAAACTCCCCTAACATACACATCTCACACATGGTCAGACTCAGCTACTGGCTCGGACTCAGGCGGGCATGGGCTCGTGCGCTGTGTCTGTGGTGGGCTCTGGCTTATAGTCCGTAGTGGCCGTGGTATGAGGCTGAATGAGCTCTGGGATTGTCAAGTAGCTGGTGATTTCCTCCTGCACCTTCACCCATGGTGAATGAGGAGCCACTTCATAAACGAGAGAACCAGTTAAACAAAGTCCTTAAATTCCCCTTGAGGACCATTAACAGGGGAACAAGTTGTTTAATGTGAGCATTAAATCCATTCCAGTAAAAGGAAATCAGTGCGCTGTCAGGGTAGTGGTTATGGAAAGCAAGGTTCAGAAGCACACTGGTATGGTCCTCGAGGGACTGCCCATCATGGGTGAGGAGGAGGATGCATATCCATCTTTTCTAGGTCCATTCTTCTGTCACAGATGGGTTGTAAAAAAGGAGAGTTGAAGCAGGATCTAAATGTAGCAGCGAACATTAAAAAACAATAAATCAAAATAACAAACACTCAGGAGATCAAAATAATGCACAGGAGAAACACAACCACTATACAAAGACATGAACGGACAACTAATAACACAAACTGAGGGCTAAAAACTGGTTAACTAAAGAAGGAAACAAGAGACTATCATACTTTTTATTTTTATTTATAGTTCTCTAACAATACATTATTTTACAGGATGATCTAGAGCTGAATAAATGTGCCTTCATTCTTTCAACCATCTAAACCATTTTTAGATCAATATTTAGCAGACATGTGAGATGGACCTCTCTTTACATGCCAAACACTCTATAAGTTATATGTTGATCTATCTGTTCTCCTGTCTCCAGAGATCATAATGATCCTTTTATGGATCTTACACAAAAATTGTGCCTGTCTAGGATGAAGCTATTAGAGAGCCTTAAAAATCATTATTTTGTTTCAGTTAAAAAAGAGGCTGTTACATAGGCTTAAGGGCCACAAGCTGTGTATGGACACACTCACCAACCATTAAAAGATTGTGTTTAATCACTCCTTCTGCAATCCAGCCGGCACAGCTAAAGCACAACCATCATGTCAAGCTAATAACTATGTCAGTTTAAACAGGATTAGTTCTGATCGTTTCACTTTATCGACATTCATTTTAAAATGCATCTTAAATACATCTACACCAACACAACAAGCAGAAATCTATAGTATATCCCTTATTGTAGCCCAGTCAGAATAAAAAAGTTGCATGTAACCACGTCAATCAGAATGAATTGGTCTAATCTGATTGAAATTTAATTTGGATTATGGGGGGGTGGGGGTTAAACCTTTTTTTAATAAATTCGAAAGGACATGCAGACACTTGATTGATTTAAAAACTGAAACCGGAACGTTCTGCACATGTGCAATGGTATAGAAATGGCAAAATGATGTATGACACACGGAATGAGCTGTTGTTGTTAAACATACGAAATTGTCCGAATACTCTATAGTAGGTAGGTATGTTCTACAAAGTATAAATGTGTGTAGTATGAATGAAATTCGGACTACATCCGCCATGTTGTCACTGTCACGTGACCTATGGCGTCAGTTGCGTCACTGCACCGCTATTTGACTCCACTCCTATAGCCTCGTGGAATAGTAGCATGTCCATTGCATGCACACATAAGATTCTCGGTAGAATATACTATGTCATCCAGGTACTTTTTACACTGCTTTTCGAATACTGTGTATTGGGACATACTACTCTGTTGGTGTACTGTTTTTTGCATGCTATATAGTAGGAAAGTATTCAATTTCAGATGCAGTATTAGTGTCATAAATGTCTGTCATGTCATTCTAAAATGTAATTCTAAAATGAAGTCCTTGCTTTGGACTCTCGTTCACAGATGCTTTGTTTTGGGTGGGGGAAGAGGTATTTTTACTGCTTGATAAATAAAAGCAGTATGTCACAAACTTCATGTGCTTGTTGTCTCCTAATTAGGATCTCAAATAGATAAATATTTGGTCTGCTTTTTTTTAAAAGCAAAAAAAAAAAAAAAAAAAAAAAAGCAGGATAGCTAGTGTGTACATCTTAAAGGGACAGTATGTAGCCTGACGTGGTCATACTCAATTCTAGTCAGAATATGAGTCTGATACTGCTCCATTGGGCTTTGATTATGGGGGCGTATTTCAACCGATCCAGGAAAGACCTCAATTGGATAGACCTACAACCAATCAGAGCTACAGAGTAAGTGACGTATGTTGAGCGACGCATAGTTGTTAACAGAACTCTTCTTAGCGACCATCGGGGCCAGCTGATAAATCAAACTTTTGCCGAATCCCGTAGGAAGGACGGCAAAGATATCTTTCCTATCGACAAATGCCTTGATCGCGGTCCTCTGTTCCTCTTTTAAAATTAATGCGCTGTCGATATCTTCTATAACGGACGTGATGGCTGAATCTACACATCTCAGTTCTTCAACAGCCATCATTGTTGTAAACTAATTGACCTTTTGCAAAGACTCGTCCCCCTTAGTTACTGTTGCTTTGTCCGACAAGCCGTGGCGCTGTCACGCCACACAGAGTGGAAAATACATCGCGGAGCAAAGAAGAAACTGACAACACATCGACAGACGAGACAGAGCAGGTTACTTATGATATTAAACAAAGTCCCAGCTTTCAAACTGTGTAGTTATTAAAAAAATTCAAACAATAAAAACCGTTTTGTGGCTCTTTAATGTGTTGTGACCATGATCGTGACAGATTGCTGTAGCGCCTCAGCTCAAGAGGCTCGTGAACCGATCATCTCTTCCTACTAGTCCATTTATAGCATCAAATAAACATGAATGAACATGAGAATGAATTTTGTTTCAAACGCGGAAAGACGTCAATATGCACAATTTTTCAAGTTTAACTCCACCGATGTTAATCTTCTAACTCCTGACTGCTTTGTTGGACAAAATGGCGGATGCGGCGTTCTGATTGGTTAGATCGCTTGTCAATCAAACTCCCCAAGCGCTCTTTGATGACGTGGGTGGTTACGTAACCACAGATAGCCTGTCCATCATCGATTAAAGCCCGCCCTGGCAATTTGATTGGCTCGGCCTTCTAGGAGCCGAGCATAATTACTCCACAATGGATCGAGTCCAGACCGAACTTCCCGTCCAAAAAATGTTGTGGGCGGGGTTCGGGCTGGCACCCAGGCTAGACAGTATGACAATTCTGACTTCATTTACTCACCCTCATGTCGTTCCAAACCTGTAAGACTTTTGTTCATCTTTTGGAACACAAATGAAGATATTCTTAATGAAATCTGACAACTCAACTACCACTTTGGTGCTTCAAAAGGTTCATAAAGAGATCATAAAACTAATCCATATGAATTGAGTGGTTTAGTCCAAATTTTCTGAAGAAACAGGATCACCATATGATTGAATTTAGGCTTTTATTCACATTCACAAAACAGCGGGAAACTGACAAATGACAAATTACAAATGTGACCCATGCTGGCAGAATGAGTCGCAATGAGCAAATATTTTTAAAAATGAGTTGACACTTTATTTATATTATTAAAACCCTTCAAGATGATGTATGATTTGTTGGAATTGGACAAAATATGACTGAGCTGCACTTATTTGTATTCAATAGAGTCAGCAAAGTCAATTTTGAGAAAAATCGAGTTAAAATTTTCTGAAGGTTCCAAAAAAATATCATCTAGCAACCATATCTTAAAGGATTAGTTCACTTCAGAATTAAAAATTCCTGATAATATACTCACCCCCATGTCTTTTTTTCTTCAGTCAAAAAGAAATTAAGGTTTTTGAGGAAAACATTCCAGGATTTTGAAGGTCGAAATTTCAGTTTCAGTGTAGCTTCAAAGGGCTCTACACGATCCCAGATGAGGAATAAGAGTTTTATTTAACAAAACGATCGGTCATTTTCTAAAAAATAAATAAAATTATATACTTTTTAACCACAAATGCTCGTCTTGCACTGCTCTGTGATGCACCACGCGTTATGTAATCATGTTGGAAAGGTCACGTGTGTCATAGTTAAAAGTACTGATTCAGTGTCTACAAAACGAACATGCAAAGACTGTCAAACAACGATGTCGGACAATTTTGAGAAAATGAGATGGAGTTTTTCGCCCTATTGCGGTACTACATCATGCATGACCTTTTCAACGTGATTACATAATGCGTGGCGCATCACAGAGGAATGCAAGATGAGCATTTGTGGTTAAAAAGTTTTTTTTTTTTGTTTTTTTTTGTTTTTAGAAAATCACCTTTTGTTTTGCTAGATAAGACCCTTATTCCTCGTCTGGGATCATGTAGAGCTCTTTGAAGCTGCACTGAAACTGACATTTGGACCTTCAACCCGTTGAACTATGTGGAGAAAAATCCTGGAACGTTTTCCTCAAAAACCTTCTTTTCTTTGACTGAAGAAAGAAAGACATGAACATGTTGGATGACATGGGGGTGAGTCAATTATCAGGAAATTTTCATTCTGAAGTGAACTAATCCTTTAAAATCCCTGGTAATACCACCAAATTTGACACATTCAAAGTCGATATCTATAGGAAAAATATATGTTCAACTTTTTTCCCCATGATACCACAGTGCGCCACTCGGGGTGTTATGACCAATCATCAAAGGCATTATTGAATTGGGAAGCACCGGCCGTCAAGAAGCGAGCAGAGAAAAATGGCCATTTTTAAATCAAAGGAAAGATTAAGGAAGGTACACCTCTCGGAAAACATAGATGAGGGCTTCAGTTTTGGGAAAACCTCAAATTTGACCAACATTTCTTGTTTTGCCTGTAGCTGGTAATTAACCTATGGGCATTATGACTCATTCTCACATCAATCCCACCACTTTATTCAGATATAATCCTGACTGATGAATCTGAACATAGTGTTTACATGAACAAAATGTGTCCATGTCAATAATGAAACACTCCTATATCACTAAATGTCACCTTTGTATTTTTATGTAGCTCTTTACATCTACCTTTTACTAGGTGAGAGGTGAAAATGTATTTCATAATTTCCCCATACAGATACAAATCTTATTTTCATGCATTCAACAATAATTAGATGCTTTTATAATGATATGATATTATTCATCCAATAGTCAAAATGCATTATATGTAAATCATTTTGCTACAGTGTCACTCAGAAAACACTTCCAATTTGCATTTCCATTCTATTTCCATTCAAATCAGACTGGTGACATTTTTTAAGCAGCCAGTGGTTCAGGTGCGAAGGTTGCAACATCCAGGTTGTCAGAGATAAATGTAATTACTATTTTTGGCATACAAGAAAGTCAGCAGTAATCATTTCTGTAAATAATGACCACACAACGACCTTGGGGGGGAAGAGGAATAAACAAGCTCAGTGGAGGTCAATGGATCAGTTCTCCCTTTTCCCTCCATCCTTTAGCTCGGTAATGATTTTGCATGCTTGATTTTCCACAATAGAGAGGCATAGATTAGTGAAACTCACATGAAACATTCATCAGAGCCCCCTGCCAATGAGATGGCAATGGATGAGTCCTTCCTGCCACTCACTGTATTTGGCTTATCACTCACACATACCTGACACTGAAACAATTCTGCTCACCATACATTTTAAATCTCAATGCATACATGCACAAAAATGTACACACAAAAACAAATAACTTATAGATCTCAGATTTGATATACCACAAACAGTTGCTTCACACAACACACTCTTTGCGTTTTCTCCTAAATATATTACTTTATCTCTAATGTAGTTTTAAGAAAAAAAAACGAAAAGAAAACAACAAAATCTCCCAGCAGCAGATATGTCAGCTGTAGTCTCAGACAGCGGATGACTAATGTGCACGCAGTGGGTGATGTTAACAAACTCTTTGGCTTTCACTGAGTTTTTACAGTTCAGTTAGTTCAAACATGAGACATCAAACTGAGATAATGTTTTATTTTCTTCATTTTCCCACCCAAGAAACAGATTTGACTTAAATTAATTTGTTTTATTTCTCATCTCAGGAACAGGTTTTACATGGAGGAGTATTTGAGGGCTTCTGGTCTAAGTCCAGGGAATGTGAATCATTTCTTCCGATTAATGTGACGAAAGTGAACTGTGTTGGACTGCTTATTTTCTCTGACTTTAATTTTTTTTGTTTGTTTTGGCAGAGGAGGTTTATCAAAATGTTATGTGATGTTTTGATTTTGAATATTTATGAGTTTCACATAGCAAGGTTACCAAACACTCTGTTTCAAAATCAGGGGCAGTCTTGATCATTTTTACACCACATATGCAATTTGAGATTTTTATTGTAAACAAAATAAAATGGTGTAGTATGCCGGCAATAAAACAATTCATTTGGTTAAGTTAAATGCAATTTTATTACATGATTTTGGATTATTGACATATGACTTCATTGCATTAATTTTTTGTTAGACAATTAAATTAATTTACTTTTACTACTAAAGTGTGACCACCATACATGCATGTCAATTTTCTACCTGTAGGCGAATGGTAACATCAAATAGTAACTATTTTAAGATAAACAGATGAAATATTGAAAAGTTTACATAGCACCATTAATCTAGTGAAAATGTGAGCCAAATAAATGCACAAGAAACTGAAAGAAAAGGACTGATTGTCTTTACAGGTCACTGTATACAACAATTAATTTTGGACCTCCAACAGCACTGGCTTTTTACTGTTTCAGGTTACATCATTACGCCAGTAGGTGGCAGCAAAGGAATTTGTTGAATGAAGCATACATTCAATAAATTCATTCAAAATATTGATTCATTAAAGGGGACCTATAATGCCCCTTTCACAAGATGTAAGCCTCTGTAAGACACACAATGTAAGTCTCTGGTGTCTCCAGAATGTGTCTGTGAAGTTTCAGCTCAAAATCCCCCACAGATCATTTATTATAGCTTGTCAAATTTGCCCCTAATTGGGTGTGAGGAAAAACACAGTTTTTGTGTGTGTCCCTTTAAATGCAAATGAGCTGCTGCTCCCGCCCCCTTTTCCAGAAGAGGGCGGAGCTTTAACAGCTCAACAACAAAAAAAGCTAGAGAATCTCACGCAACCAAAATGAGGATTGTCAGTAACGGTGTTCAGCCTTATATTGTTCAACCCGAGTCGACACTGATGGAGTTGCAACTTTTAGAATGAAACTGGACATTTCTGAATGGTTAGTGGATAAATTTAGGCGAACTCATCGACTAGCATGTGCTGTCAATTTAATCTTTTGAGCAAAACCCATAACGACGCCCACTATACATATAGCGTACCTGTTTGCCAAACAGAGCCATACACACCAGGTTAACGTTTATGATTGATATCAAATGCTGTGAATGGTCTAATATTTTTTTTTTCTAAAATATCGCTCAGACAGAAAAGCTCCTTTTTGTAGCAGTCAAGCTTGCCAGGGTCAACTTGCAGGAAATCGAGGCTAACGAGACTCTAAATAGTGTTCAGTGCTCGTCTGTGCAGTCAACGACGGAACACTTAGCATGCTTTGCTCCAACTTTTGCCATGGCGTTAGAACTATTACACCGTTGTCCTTTGTGAAAACAAAATGGCGGTGCCGTGTGTGAAAACTTGCAGATTAAAGGGCGGTAATATTATAATAAGATCCCCTTCCTACGTCACAAGGGGAGCGAAATCTTATCGGCTCTTTTCTTCACATGCTTGCAGAGAAAGGCTTACCAAAATAAAGATACTGGTTTGGCCTTTTTTAATGTTTTCAGGGTTGGTAGATGCACCGGGAACCTGATTCTAGCACTTAAACACGGAATCCATTTTACACAATTTTCACTGCACATTAAGTGTAAACAGCTTGAGGGTTTCATTCAACTAATTTTTATTTTACAAAACTTGTTGCATGTGTTCTGAAGTGAGAATGAGTTTGCACGCCTTTGAATTTCATATTGTTTTCAGAATGTAATCACTGATGTGGTAGATGATTGGTGTTTTGACTCATTGTGTCTCTGATTGGCTCAGCAGGATCTGTGATAGCATTAGTGACTAGGTAAGTCCCTGAGACAGGCTTATTGCATTACCAGGTTATATTTGCATTACACCTGTGAGGGAGACACTGATCTTACCTGGTTTTCAGACCCACTTCTTTCTTTTCTCACTTGAGGATTGTGGCATAATTTTGTGTGTCCTACAACCTTAATATAGTTCTGCATGCAGTGGGTTCTTCATAAAAAGTGATTTAAATTTGAGATAGAGATGATAACTGATCTAGAGAGATGGAGCAATAAAGCACAAGCTGTCAAGAGGTTAAACACAGGTCAGTTTTGCAAAATGCATGCCGTATGACTTTAATAACATCATTGAGATCACATATCGGTCATTGTCATTTCATCTCACGATAGTTGTGGAAATATATCATGGCAAAAACACAGAGTACTAATGATAATAGCTCTAGGGCTGAATTCACTAAATGTGTTTGTTTGGCTTTTTGACTCGCTGTACGAGTCTCGGTTGCAGTAAGAGTGACAGGGTAGCAGTGAATCCCCAATCCAATCTTGGACTCAGGAATTAAGATGATTTCTGCTAGATGGTTTTCTTCATTCGTGACAACTTCAAAGGCAAACTTAGTATAGCAACAGGATTTAGAGATTACATTCTGGGCTTGCACTAAAATCAATTGCGTGTTTGAAGTCGCTTTAGTATGAATGCAACGTTTCCCATTACTCAGCAACATGCAGATTGGGGGGCATCAAGAGGATGAGAGAGAAAGAGATGGATAGATAGATACTAGTGTGTGTGTGTGAGATCTGATGAACTCTACCTCTGCCTTTAGATGATTTAAAACACTAATCACATCTCCATCAAAGACTGCTTGAGATAAAAGGAAATCACTTCACTTCTATTAATACAATCACTTTCAAATGGCATCTCATTATTATTATTATGTGAGGTGTCCAGAGATTTTATTCTGTAATGCAATGTGCAAGACCTTTTCTGGCACTTTGATATTTTTATGGAATATTTACAAAAAGGAACATGTGATGTTGTATTTTTTCCAAGACTCATCAATGGATTGTTTTTGTGTGTCATCTAAAGTGGTTTATTGACATTCTCTGTATAAACAGTCTGAATGCGCAAACTAACTGCCTGAACAAATTTTCTGCTCCTCAATTCTGATTGCTTGTTTGATGAAGCATGTGCAAGCATTTAAACCACACACTCGAAAATAAATGTAATGACGGCAAGATGCATCAGACTCATTAGATAAATATCACACAAACACGCGCATCTGTTTGTGCACCAAAGCTGCCAACATCACAATATCAGAGAAGATATGTAACCACCCAGAACAAAGCAGCAAATATAATTTGCTTAAACATTAACTTGTTTATTGTAGAGCATGTTGATTTATTAACATGCAATAATTACATCCTTTCATTTAATGAAATTGATGATTACAGATTAAAGACTGTCCTTCAAATTCCAACAAGCCCAACAAAACATTTTAATTTATGCTCTATCCATATTTGTTGAGTGTGATGAGCTTGACAGGACCACTACATTTTATTACTGATGATTTTATTACTTTATTACTGATATTCATGCAGTTTTTTTTATTGAGATATAGAATAATTTTACTCAACAGGCTTAGTAGGATAGTTGGAGTCTCTTTTGTCCTTTTAATTACCTTTAAAAGTTTGAAAGAAATGAACACTTTTATTCAGTAAGGGTGCATTAAATTAATCGTTACATGTTACTAATAACAGTAAATTATGCATAATTAACCCTAACTGTAACTCTATAGTAAGTACATGTTGTTAATTAATAGTACTTAGTACTTATTTGAGTAATTACAATGTAACTATGGCACTTAATCAAAAGTAACAGTAAAGACATTTTTAGGCCTAATGTTACAAAATATTTTGGTAACATTAACATTTTAAGGAGATGTAATTACATGTTACTGCATGTACTTACCATAGTAATAACTGTAAATTATGCATAATTATTTTTATTAATCAAAGAAAATTGTATCACACTTTCCACATACACAAAAGTGTTAAGCAACACAACTGTTGCTCAACATTGAAAATAATAATAAATGTTTCTTCAGCAGCAAATCAGCATATTACAATGATTTCTGAAGGATCATGTGACACAGAAGACGGAAATAATGATGCTGAAAATTCAGCTTTGAACACAGGAATAAATGACATTATAACATTAATGTCATGGACTACATTTACCATCATCCTCCCTGGCACCCAAACGTGCACACCTGGGACTCATATAACCCTCAGTCATTGGCTGTGTCCAAAAACTTAGTCAGCTGACTTGTTGCCTTGCTGCCTTATCAGGCAATGACTTTGTAGGCAGCATTTGAGCTCGACAGCACCTCACAAAACTGATTTCAGACAGACTTCTGAGACAGCATAACAGTTTAATGATCTACAGCAAAACAAGTGAATATTTAATTACTACAATAGTAATTTCTCACAAGAAATGACATCAAAAGTGATAAACATTGATCAAAAATGTACATTTACACACAAACTGACCACCAACCGCAACTTTCCGACACCACGCATCTTTATTTTTTAGCTGAATTGTCACGGAATGGAAAGCACAGGATTGTGGGATATCAAAAACAGCGAAGGATACATCTATACATCTTGCTTTTGTAGAGGAAACGCTCATGTCGAATGTGTTTTAACCAGACTGTCCTCCAAAAAAAACAACCCTATAGGTCGTTTTTCAAGCACCTTATTACGACCTATATTTACGTTTTGAAGTCATGCGCCCTCTAGTGGGTGTAAAAATAATGACAGTGTCGTGTTACATCTGTCGTCATGAAATGACGTATGACTGTCATTACCAATCAAAACGCGTGTTCATTTTAATGCAATATGTGGACTTTGTACACCTTTTCTCCTACTTCCATTTAGCAAAACTAATTTTTTATTAATGACTACACCCACCCCATCCCTAAACCTACCCTTAGTGATTTATAGTGCATACACACTTTATAAGCACATGCTTTCCCTGGGATCGAACCCACGCTTGCATGATCGCATGATTGCATATTGTTATTGCAATGCTCTACCAAATGAGCTACGCGCAACCCAAAATATGACGCAGATAAACGGGAACAATGCATTAAAATGAAAGTGTCCTGTTGTCGAACGGGGCACAATTTTAGCAAACGCTCCTATGGGTGGTCGTATTTCATGAATTAAAATGAAAGTGTCCTGTTGTTGATGGGGCGCCACTTTAGTAAACGCTCCTATGGGTCGTATTTCAGGGAAGTGACAAACGACCTATATGGTCGTATTGGTTGGAGAACATGTTGTTTTAACAGTGCAAAAGACCGAGACCCTCTGCCTACTGAACGCGTAAACATTATGGGAAGTGCGCTATCGAGACGGGATTTAAACTTTGTCGGCTGCAGTGGAGACCAGAGTTTGGTTTGAAGATGAAAAACATACCAAGCACAATGTTCTCTCACCATTCCTGATTTCTAACACACACTCACAGCGTTCAGACGGTCTTTGCGGCTGTCAGAGCAGAAACGAAAGCTAATGCTCTCAGTATGTTTTTCCGTTGTCTCCAGGTGTGTTCATATGTAAATTGTGCAAACTTATTTTGTTCGATCGAAAGACCTGAAAAAAAAAAAAAACATACATTTACTCGTCCTTAGACACTCCCCTTGAAGAAATAGGGACAGAAATGGTTGAAAATGGACAAAAGAGACGGATTAAAATACCTGGTGTAAATGCGTCTCAGCCCGAGCGTGACAATTAAAAAAGAATGACTGTTTTTACTGTATTTTTTATCAAATAACTGCACCCTTGGTAAGCAGAAGAGACTTTTTTTGAAAACATCGCAATGAGCTCAAAGTTTTGAATGGTAGTGAGTGAACAAAGGGATCTTTTTTTTCTTTTCTTTTAAATAATTAATGGTTGATGAAGTAAAATCAACTAAAAATCCAGTTCCACCATCTCGTCTTTTAAAATGTTCTGTTAAAGTGTGCTTTCTTTTCATGTACTTTGTTTTATCTGTTTCTTCTTGCTCTGTTTCTCATCGTCTTTTTTTATATTCTTTGCCCCTAAGATATCAGTGTAAATAACCCATTATATCACAGATATGACAGTTCGGGTGCTACGGTATGCCGACACCCTCTGTCACCCAAATGGCCGTAACCAACCACAGCTGTCATAATTACACAGAAATGACCTGTCACCAAGCAGACGCATTATGCACGACACAAACACAAAAGATTCCACACTGTCATTGGGTGCTTTGATCTGTTTCCTGATATGTGGTGGAAAACACTCTTGTTCAGACAGGTTTTAAATTGCTGAAGGAAATCATTTTTAGATCGAAACAAATTCCGACAGTTATAATGTTTCGGAGCTCTGCAACACAAGACATCGGATGTGAGAATGCGATTGGGGTTGGAAGCAATACAGAGCTCTCTTTTTGGTTATCTTCTACACATACAGTTGTAAATATGTAAAAGTCCCTGATGTGATGCATGTGCTCAGTCCATATCAGATTCCCTCTTCTCTCAGCAACAGGACAGAAATGCTGACATTTCTTTTGACTCTAGGCTGTGATGTCAGTGCAGTGTCCCGAATGGTTGCTCCCAAGAGACAGGACAATTCATGTGCAGATTTTTTATTTTTTTGCTGTTTCTGGTCTGCAGTATAGCATTCTGTGGGTGTAGTTAACAGTGAGATGTAACTGACACAATGTTAGGTCTAACATTTACGTCAATCGATAGACATTATCTCTTTAATAAAAGGTTTGAGGGCTAAGACTGACAGATGAGATGCCTGCTGATCTTTGTGGATAGGAAAACATGACCAAAAAAGCAAATACACAAAAAGATAGAGATGGATAAATGTGTAATAGCAAGCTGTCCCAGTGAGAGGTCATTATAAGGACAGGCAGAGAGAGAGAGAGAGAGAGAGAGAGAAAGAGAGAATGAGATCCAGGTGGTTTCAAAGTGGGACGCTGAGGTGTTTTTGTACATCCCGTCACCTTTCAAATTGAAGATTAACAAATTTCGTTTTATACTGAAAGTAAAGATTTCTAGATAAAGCCTACTGTAAATACAACAAAAGAGGACAAACATTGTATCCAAACCTCTGATTTTATACAATCTAAAAGGCACTTCTGTCAGTGCCTGTTTCTGAGTGGTAAAAATGAGCTGAAGACAAGCCCTCCAGCTCTGATGCAACATCTGCCTCTGAGTTCCAGGATGTCTTACACTGCCCAAGGCAAGATGAGAACACACTTTCAAAACATCCAGCTCTAGGACAGGAGCATGCAGAGAGATTCAGACCCGCCATGAGATGAAGAACCTACACACACACACACACACACACACACATGCACGCATGCTTGACACACTCATTGACAATCAGACAAGTATAATCACATGTTGATTATTAGGTGTTTAGGCTCAGTTTGAGACATTTGTTGTTATTATTATTATGATAATCCACCAGCATAGTCTCATTATGATTTTTCTATGGGAGTTCATGATTGTCAATAAACACAAAAGCACATGCTGTTTGTGTTGTCCAGATGACAAGATGAAATGAAAGTGATCTTTATCTTAGTATTACAGCAGTGTTCTACACTTGTAGTCCTTTTTAATACATTTATTCATCTTTTTGTACTTCAAAAGGGGGGTCAGTAATATTTTAGTAATTAATACATTTATTGTCATGATCACCAGTGAGAGTGCCCTTTCAGCCACTAGAGGGCACTCCATTCCGGACTCTCGTTTCCACCCATTGCATTCATTTCATTACCCATAACGCACTCCCCGGACTCATTATCCCATGTTCATTGCACCAGCTGTTTTGTATCACATCATTAGTGTCTGTCTATTTATACCTGGTTTGTTTCTGCCTTTGTTTGTGGTTCTTTGTTTAATGTGACATGTACTTCTGGTTCTCTTGTTTGGTTTTCTTTGTGTTATTTTTGTACCTGTTTGTGTTGGTCTGATTTGATGGACTTTGACCCTTGCCTGTTTGGATTACGTTCTGGATTACCCTAATAAATTGCTGCATTTGGATCTGTCTTCGTCTTCGTGTGTACCGTGACAGAAAGAACCACCATTTAGAGATCCAGCAGCAGGAGACTCCGGTCATCAGTGCGGGCTGAGGAGGCTCAGGCGCTTTTGGCAACTCTTCGCCAGGGGAGAATGGGAGTGCGGACATTCGTCCAAAAGTTCTGGTCATGGGCGGAGGGGTATGGTCTCTCTGATATGGTCCTCAAGGACACAATTAATAACTGTCTGAATGATCCTCTGCCGCAGTGGGAGATGGAGCTGGTGGGGAAGTTAAATTTTTGGAATTTTGCCAGTTACCTGTATCTGCATAGGGATGGGCAGATTCAGAGACCTCCAACACCCGCTCCAGCCCATGACTCCGCTCCAGATGCAACAAAGGAGGTGGGCACTGAGTCTCCGCTTCCCACATCTAAAAGGAGGAAGAGGAGAAGGAAGGCTTCCATCCCCCAAGACCCGGAGGCCTCTCCAGAGCCCACTCCAGCCAGTGAGCCCACTCCAGAGGCCGCTCCAGCCAGTGAGCCCGCTCCAGAGGCCGCTCCAGCCAGTGAGCCCATTCCAGAGGCCGCTCCAGCCAGGGAGCCCGCTCCAGAGGCCGCTCCAGCCAGGGAGCCCGCTCCAGAGGCCGCTCCAGCCAGGGAGCCCATTCCAGAGGCCGCTCCAGCCAGGGAGCCCGCTCCAGAGGCCGCTCCAGCCAGGGAGCCCGCTCCAGAGGCCGCTCCAGCCAGGGAGCCCGCTTCAGAGGCCGCTCCAGCCAGGGAGCCCGCTTCAGAGGCCGCTCCAGCCAGGGAGCCCGCTCCAGAGGCCGCTCCAGCCAGGGAGCCCACTCCAGAGGCCACTCCAGCCAGTGAGTCCGCTTCTTTGGTCAGTCCTGCCATGGCCCAGAAGGCTGTCTTCACCTTCTACGCCTTGATTGTCCTACGCGCCTGGAAGATTTATTCAAGGTCTGTCGACCATAGTCCATTCTGCCAGCCCGAGCCCGCTGTCGTCCCGAAGCAGCCTGAGCCCGCTGCAGTCCCAGAGCAGATCCAGCCTGAGCCCGCTGCTGTCCCAGAGCAGCTCCAGCCTGAGCCCGCTGCTGTCCGAGAGCAGCTCCAGCCTGAGCCCGCTGCTGTCCCAGAGCAGCTCCAGCCTGAGCCCGCTGCTGTCCCAGAGCAGCTCCAGCCTGAGCCCGCTGCTGTCCCAGAGCAGCTCCAGCCTGAGCCCGCTGCTGTCCCAGAGCAGCTCCAGCCTGAGGCCGCTGCCGTCCCAGAGCAGCCCCAGCTTGAACTCGCTGCCGTCCCAGAGCAGCCTGCTCTCCCTGATACCGCCACGGAGGCCGTCACCGAGCTATCTGCACTCCCTGATATGACCACGGAGGTCGTCACCGAGCTGTCTGCTCTCCCTGATACGACCACGGAGGTCGTCCCCGAGCTGCCCGCTCTCCCTGATACAGCCACGGAGCAACCTTGGTCTGCCCTGCTGCCGCCGCCCAAGCCTTCTGCCCTGCCGCCACCACCCAGATCTTCTGTCCTGCCGCCGTCATCCAAGCCTTCTGCCCTGCCACTGCCGCCCAGGCTTTCTGCCCTGCCGCCACTGCCCAGGCCGTCTGAACCGTTGGAATCTGCCTGGTCAGTTCCTCCATCACCACCCTGGCATTCAGCCAGGATTCCAGACCCGCTGGAACCAGCCTGGTCAGTTCCTCCAGCACCACCCTGGCTTTCAGTGGGGCGCCCTGGATCTGGCCCGCCATCCCTCCCCCTGATCCTCCTCCGGTCCACCTCCCTCCTGAGTTTTTGTGTTTTGTCTGGTGGAGCGTCTGGTAGCCGCTCCTTTGAGGGGGGGTAATGTCATGATCACCAGTGAGAGTGCCCTTTCAGCCACTAGAGGGCACTCCATTCCGGACTCTCGTTTCCACCCATTGCATTCACTACATTACCCATAACGCACTCCCCGGACTCATTATCCCATGTTCATTGCACCAGCTGTTTTGTATCACATCATTAGTGTCTGTCTATTTATACCTGGTTTGTTTCTGCCTTTGTTTGTGGTTCTTTGTTTAATGTGACATGTACTTCTGGTTCTGTTGTTTGGTTTTCTTTGTGTTATTTTTGTACCTGTTTGTGTTGGACTGATTTGATGGACTTTGACCCTTGCCTGTTTGGATTACGTTCTGGATTACCCTAATAAATTGCTGCATTTGGATCTGTCTTCATCTTCGTGTGTACCGTGACAGAAAGAACCACCATTTAGAGATCCAGCAGCAGGAGACTCCGGTCATCAGTGGGGGCTGAGGAGGCTCAGGCGCTTTTGGCAACTCTTCGCCAGGGGAGAATGGGAGTGCGGACATTCGTCCAAAAGTTCTGGTCACGGGCGGAGGGGTATGGTCTCTCTGATATGGTCCTCAAGGACACAATTAATAACTGTCTGAATGATCCTCTGCCGCAGTGGGAGATGGAGCTGGTGGGGAAGTTAAATTTTTGGAATTTTGCCAGTTACCTGTATCTGCATAAGGATGGGCAGATTCAGAGACCTCCAACACCCGCTCCAGTCCGTGAGCCCGCTCCAGCCCATGACTCCGCTCCAGATGCAACAAAGGAGGTGGGCACTGAGTCTCCGCTTCCCACATCTAAAAGGAGGAAGAGGAGAAGGAAGGCTTCCATTCCCCAAGACCCGGAGGCCTCTCCAGAGCCCACTCCAGCCAGTGAGCCCACTCCAGAGGCCACTCCAGCCAGGGAGCCCACTCCAGAGGCCGCTCCAGCCTGGGAGCCCACTCCAGAGGCCGCTCCAGCCAGGGAACCCACTCCAGAGGCCGCTCCAGCCAGTGAGCCCACTCCAGAGGCCACTCCAGCCAGGGAGCCCACTCCAGAGGCCGCTCCAGCCTGGGAGCCCACTCCAGAGGCCGCTCCAGCCAGGGAACCCACTCCAGAGGCCGCTCCAGCCAGGGAGCCCGCTCCAGAGGCCGCTCCAGCCAGGGAGCCCGCTCCAGAGGCTGCTCCAGCCAGGGAGCCCGCTCCAGAGCCCGCTCCAGCCAGGGAGCCCGCTCCAGAGGCCGCTCCAGCCAGGGAGCCCGCTCCAGAGGCCGCTCCAGCCAGGGAGCCCGCTCCAGAGGTCGCTCCAGCCAGGGAGCCCGCTCCAGAGGCCGCTCCAGCCAGGGAGCCCTCTCTAGAAGCCGCTCCAGCCAGGGAGCCCGCTCCAGAGGCCGCTCCAGCAAGGGAGCCCGCTCCAGAGGCCGCTCCAGCCAGGGAGCCCGCTCCAGAGGCCGCTCCAGCCAGGGAGCCCGCTCCAGAGGCCGCTCCAGCCAGGGAGCCCGCTCCAGAGGCCGCTCCAGCCAGGGAGCCCGCTCCAGAGGCCGCTCCAGCCAGGGAGCTGCTCCAGAGGCCGCTCCAGCCAGGGAGCCCGCTCCAGCCAGGGAGCCCGCTCCAGAGGCCGCTCCAGCCAGTTAGCCCGCTCCAGAGGCCGCTCCAGCCAGGGTGCCCGCTCCAGCCAGGGAGCCCGCTCCAGAGCCCGCTCCAGCCAGTGAGTCCGCTTCTTTGGTCAGTCCTGCCATGGCCCAGAAGGCTGTCTTCACCTTCTACGCCTTGATTGTCCTACGCACCTGGAAGATTTATTCAAGGTCTGTCGACCATAGTCCAGTCTGCCAGCCCGAGCCCGTTGTTGTCTCGAAGCAGACTGAGGCCGCTGCTTTCCCGGAGCAGTTCGAGCCCGCTGCAGTCCCAGAGCAGATCCAGCCTGAGCCCGCTGCTGTCCCAGAGCAGCTCCAGCCTGAGCCCGCTGCTGACCCAGAGCAGCTCCAGCCTGAGCCCGCTGCTGTCCCAGAGCAGCTCCAGCCTGAGCCCGCTGCTGTCCCAGAGCAGCTCCAGCCTGAGCCCGCTGCTGTCCCAGAGCAGCTCCAGCCTGAGCCCGCTGCTGTCCCAGAGCAGCTCCAGCCTGAGCCCGCTGCTGTCCCAGAGCAGCTCCAGCCTGAGCCCGCTGCTGTCCCAGAGCAGTTCCAGCCTGAGCCCGCTGCTGTCCCAGAGCAGCTCCAGCCTGAGGCCGCTGCCGTCCCAGAGCAGCCTGCTCTCCCTGATACCGCCACGGAGGCCGTCATCGAGCTATCTGCACTCCCTAATATGACCACGGAGGTCGTCACCGAGCTGTCTGCTCTCCCTGATACTACCACGGAGGTCGTCCCCGAGCTGCCCGCTCTCCCTGATACAGCCACGGAGCAACCTTGGTCTGCCCTGCTACCGCCGCCCAAGCCTTCTGCCCTGCCGCCACCACCCAGATCTTCTGTCCTGCCGCCGTCATCCAAGCCTTCTGCCCTGCCACTGCCGCCCAGGCTTTCTGCCCTGCCGCCACTGCCCAGGCCGTCTGAACCGTTGGAATCTGCCTGGTCAGTTCCTCCAGCGCCACCCTGGCATTCAGCCAGGATTCCAGACCCGCTGGAACCAGCCTGGTCAGTTCCTCCAGCACCACCCTGGCTTTCAGTGGGGCGCCCTGGATCTGGCCCGCCATCCCTCCCCCTGATCCTCCTCCGGTCCACCTCCCTCCTGAGTTTTTGTGTTTTGTCTGGTGGAGCGTCTGGTAGCCGCTCCTTTGAGGGGGGGTAATGTCATGATCACCAGTGAGAGTGCCCTTTCAGCCACTAGAGGGCACTCCATTCCGGACTCTCGTTTCCACCCATTGCATTCATTTCATTACCCATAACGCACTCCCCGGACTCATTATCCCATGTTCATTGCACCAGCTGTTTTGTATCACATCATTAGTGTCTGTCTATTTATACCTGGTTTGTTTCTGCCTTTGTTTGTGGTTCTTTGTTTAATGTGACATGTACTTCTGGTTCTCTTGTTTGGTTTTCTTTGTGTTATTTTTGTACCTGTTTGTGTTGGACTAATTTGATGGACTTTGACCCTTGCCTGTTTGGATTACGTTCTGGATTACCCTAATAAATTGCTGCATTTGGATCTGTCTTCGTGTGTACCGTGACATTTTATTAGGCAAAGATGCATTAAATTCATCAAAAGTAACAGTAAAGACATTTATAATGTTACAAAAAATATATTTTTTTTTACAAAAAAAAAATAATTGTTTTGCAAAATATTAATCAGCACATTGATAATGATATGAAATGTTATCTGAGCACCAAATTAGCATATTAGAATGATTTCTGAAGGATCATGTGACATGAGGGGCGATTCTATTTCAATATTAGGGCTCAGCTCCCTATGAGGGTATGATTAAAGAAATAATTTAATATATTGTTTTTTGGTACACATGAACAACACAGTAGGTTCTACACTAACTATCATGTCAATACCTGAATATTGAATTAATTTCGAATCATTTTAAATAACCAGCTAAGGCTACATTCACACTGGCTACGTTTACATGCACCCAAATAATCCATCTGTAATCGGATTGACGGCTCAATCAGACTGAAAAACGTTAGAAACGTAGAATTAAAAATTGAATTTATCTTGGCATAGTTGAATAACACGAGTTCAGTACATGGAAATGACATACAGTGAGTCTCAAACTCCATTGTTTCCTCCTTATTTAAATCTCATTTGTTTAAAAGACCTCCGAAGAACAGGCGATTCTCACCATAACACCGACTGTTACGTAACAATCGGGATCATTAATATGTACACCCCCAATATTTGCATATGCCAGCTCATGTTCAAGGCATTACACAAGGGCAGAACGTCTGGATCTGTGCACAGCCGAATCATCAGACTAGGTAAGCAAGCAAGAACAATAGCGAAAAATGGCAGATGGAGCGATAATATCTGACATGATCCATGATAACATGATATTTTTAGTGATATTTGTAAATTGTCTTTATAAATGTTTCGTTAGCATGTTGCTAATGTACTGATAAATGTGGTTAAATTTACCATTGTTTCTTACTGTATTCACGGAGACAAGAGCCGTCGTTATTTTCATTATTAAACACTTGCAGTCTGTATAATTCATAAACACAACTTCATTCTTTATAAATCTCTCCAACAGTGTGTAATGTTAGCTTTAGCCACGGAGCAAAACCTCAAACTCATTCAGAATCAATGTAAACATCCAAATAAATACTATACTCACATAATACGACGCATGCATGCAGTATGCATGACAAACACTTTGTAAAGATCCATTTTGAGGGTTATATTAGCTGTGTGAACTTTGTTTATGCACTGTTTAAGGCAAGCGCAAGCTCCGGGGGCGGAGAGCGTGAACATTTAAAGGGGCCGCAGCATGAATTGGCGCATTTCTAATTATGCCCCAAAATAGGCAGTTGAAAAAAATAATTTAAAAAAATCTATGGGGTATTTTGAGCTGAAACTTCACAGACACATTCAGGGGACACCTTAAGACTTATATTACATCTTGTAAAAAAAACGTTCGATGGCACCTTTAATTGATCCGATCCGAATTAAATTTTGATTTATTCCTTTTCTAATCCGATCCAACAGCAAAAAATGAACATGTAAACGCTTGAATCCGACTACTTTCTCAATCGTATTCAGAAGTCTCTGGGGCACATGCGCAGTGCAATGTTGACATGCATGACGCAGTGTACAAGTTCACGTTCACATCTTTAGTCGTAAAGATTTATGATTGTGTATGCCAACAGGGCAAAAATAACGATGAGCTCTGTTGGTGTCACGTCCATGGTTGTCTCCACAAGTGTGATTGATATGATGTCACACGCAGAGCACGTGCGCAAAAGTTTTAATCGGAATGTAAATAAAACACATACAGTATAAACGGATATTTGAATCAGATCAGATTTAATTCATATTGCCTGCGCAAAAGTTCACTGGTTTCTGCGGCAGATCACACTATAAATAAACGCGTAATCGCTTACTTTAATGCCCTCCGTGTTTACTTGCGCATGACAGCACGCTGTTTGTGTTGCCAAGTGTTTGTTTGTGTTGTTCTTTTGCACATGCAGGTCAGTTCAGAACCATGATCTGTTCACAGTGGAAATCTGATATTGGCCACATTTAAAACAACAATGTGAACAGCTAGGCCAATACAAAAAATCTGATCTGAGCCAAAATCAGAAAAATCAGAATCATGTAAAATTTATGTTTTAAACACTATTATTTTTTAATTCTACATTTGTGCAGTAAAATTAACTTTAAAAAAGATCTACATTTATTATTTTCATTCATGGAGATAACATGGAAAATGTGCAATACTTTAGTGAAGGATGTCTGTCACCTGGTGGAAAACAAACACTTTTAACATGAAAATGACATGAAATTACCACTATAACCAGTAGATGGCTGCAGAGGACCACACATTAGCTCACTTGTCATTTCCGCTCCGTTTTATAGTTCTTTTCGGCATGTTTTGCTTTTGGAGATATTATAAAAATAAGAAATTATACCAGATGTTAGCAATTTTATTGCACTTAAGAATGCAGTATAGCAAAAGTAGGAAAAGTCACAAAGTCTCATGCCATTTAGATTAAAGGAATTTAATAAATAAAAAAATAATCCCAGACTTTTCAGTGGATGGGAAACCGTCTTGAATTGCTCCTGCATTATGTAAATTGCATTCATGACAAAGAACTACACAGATGCAGATATCATAACAGTCTATCATTATGTTGCACACACGTTGTCCTCTGCTTTTGACCCTGGCGCTGCGCTGCTATGGATTGAAGAACACGCTGAATAATGCAGACTAAAATACGGGGATGAGCCGGTTTCATACTGTATGAGTTTTAAAGGGGACTGAGGCTAAAACTCTCTTAAAATGGGCTTAGTGATGCTGAAGACTGAAGTAATGGCTGCTGAAAATTCTGCTTTTTTTCATCACAGGAATAAATTAGATTTTAAAATATATTAAAATAGAAAACAGTCTTAAACTTTTGAATGGTAGTGTAATTATAAAAATGCTAAATACTATAAACTGTGTATATAACTTATAACAAAACAACCTCCAGCATCATGGAAATTTATTGTTAAAGATAAAATTTGCAACTAATAATATTCTGTTGTGTTATAATGCATAAAGTGCATACTAAGGCAAGTAGATGCGGTGCTAAACACAGCGTGATGTGTGAGTCAGGATGGCAGAGAGACAGAGAGGTTCTAACCTCAGCAGGGGATCAATCAAGCGATCATTAAGTGTGATGTTGTGCATTGATTAACCCCAGCATGAGGTCGAGAGAGCGATGGAACAGATTCCGTATAACCTTCAGTTTTAAACCAACACACTGGTGGAAAATGAAACGGGTCAATGTTAGCTAACCTGAAGCAATGCAAACACACATATTCATAAACAGATTCTCAGGCACATACATACTTTACAGATGGTGTGTGTGATGGACAGACATGATTGACAGCTAGCCCACTCAAGCAGAATGAGGTCATGCAGAAGGCTTGTGCTGCAGTTGTGTGTTGCGATTGATTGCTGGTTTGCTTTGAAGAATTAGCTTCAAATAAAAAAAGATCTAATGAATTGTACAAAGAAAAGAAATGTGTGTGTTCACTTTCCTGAAAAAGTTGATTCTTCAACTCTGCCTGACTCTAGCACAGGAATAATCTCTTGTTGTTGCTGCGTCTGAAATCACTTACTTGTTTGCTCATTCTCTAATCCCTATACAGAGCATTGCAGCGGAGTGCACTATATCAGTAAGAAGTGAACACTGCGTCATTATCATGCGTCAGAGAGCTGGAGCAGAACTTTGTCATGAGCGATTAGCACCACCACTATGTTTCGACCACAGCTGTTTCTTCTTGATATTTACATCTGTATTAGGTATTGTCAACAACTAGGTAACAAAGTTGATAGTTACTCATCATTTCAAAGTTATGTCATTGCTAAATTTGACTAATTTGGATATATAACACTAATGCTGCGTTCGTGAAAGATCGGATTTTGGATTGTTCCCAACTCCTTCTAGGAAATAATGCCTGGAACGCCTGGGAATGCCACTCAAAGTCGCAGATTTGGCGCGTGGACTCGGAATACATCGATCATTCCCAACCTCAGCGAGATGACAAGCTACGCAATATCGCGTTCATATCGCAGATGAATCGCCTTTGATAATGAACGCGCGATATTACTTGGCTTGTCAGTGATCTACAGCTCTGTCTATTAAACGGCGCTCCATTTGAAAGCAGGTGATGGCGATTTAGCGGTAATCAGGGAACCGGCTTTACTGACGAAATGTGCGTGATAATCTCATGCAATATATCGCCCAGCCCTACTACAAAGTATGCCAATGATAATCTCAGTTATGTGCTTTATTTATTTGTTAAAAGGGTCTAATGCAAATTTGAATGGGCTATCATTTTTTGTGTGTTTTATAGCCGTACTGAAAGCAACAATGGAAAATTCACCTCAGATCTTCAAAATAAATCAAATGAAACAAGAACATTTAAACTCATTGTGAACAGTCAACTGAGTTACTGAAACAACAGATTGTTTCAGTAACGCAGTATATATTTTAATAATGTTAAAATGGTGTAATATTCATGAATATGTACTTATCCATTTCGTTGCGAAAGCTGGGAGCTTGCAAAGAGAGCCTGCCCACACGCTCTTCTGATTGGCTGTGATTTTTGATTGATTTTATTGCGTCATGTCTGGTGTGGAAAAATTGTTTGTTGTTGGAATCTTATCGCATCACGTCTAGTTAGGACACACGCAAACCCTATTTTGATGTTAAAAAACTACTGTCAGGATTTACTAAAGAAACGCAGTGAAAAATTGGTGCTGTAAAGGCGTGGACAGTTATTTTTGCGGCTGACTTTATTGCATATACATTTGTAGGAGTTTCCCTATCAGACACAAAATTTATGGGAGGAGAGTATTTAAATGAATCACGCAACACAATTTACTAAGGTTTGTGCTAGTCAATTTACTGGTACTTCCAAAAAATTTTTACGTCTTAAAGGTGGTAAAGAGGATGTTTTGTTTTATACATTTTTGCAATATTACTTGAAACTGTCTTTACTAAGTGATAAAAGATAATTAATTAGGTGCACTGAAAGGAATATTATTAATATACATCATCTGTGTACGAGGTAGGGCCTTAAAAACATCAGCCAATCGTTTACGCGATCATCGCGTAAACGATTGGCCCTCTGGCTTGTCAATCACTGCCATGACGTTCCTTGTGAGAGACGCGCGGCTGCGCGCTCCAGTAACTTTCCACACTCTACATGCGCTGCATGCAATGTTTTTGTCAGGAGACAGGAGTAACAAGTGCAGATTATGAGTTACCTGCGGTGAGTCCGACATAATGAATCCACATAATGAATCGCGCTCAAACGCGTCCAGTCAGAGCCAGTTGCGTTCAGTCTGCGATTACAGTCGGTGTTTAAAAATCCATGTGAAAGTATATAAATTAGCTTCAGGAGCAGGAAACTATCGCTGTATGTTGAGCACAGTCAGAATGTTTTAGCTAGTCGTAAAATGTGTGCCCGGCTTAATAACACAGCGAATGCCGGTGGTAAACAAACACTTGTGCATGAGTTTTGGGAGGCGTTCACTTGAAATGAGCTGTGAAGGAGGGGGATTGTTCTTCCGCATGCGCTCATTTCAAAAACTCAGTCGACAAAAACATCCTCTGTACCACCTTGACGTTAATTTGCGCTGCTCTTGGTAGATTGCGTTAGTCATTATGGACATGATCCAGCTGTGTCAGTGTTCTTTAATGTGTGCACTGTCAGTAAATCACCTGCACAATTTTTCACTCCCTTCTGCGCTTTTATGGGATTGCGCTCTCTTGCTAATTTGCCGTGTTTAGTAAATCTGGCCCTGTAAGTGGATTTAAAGTGTCATGAAACCCCAAAACACATTTTTTTTTGAGATGTGAACATATATGCACTGGCTGAACATTACTGAAAACACTACAAGCACTCATAAATTCAATCAACAGGTGGAAATTTTTTTTTTGTGTTTGTGTGTGTTTTTCTGAGCAATTCCGTTCTTCCGGCTTGAAAAGCAAAGTCAAAGCAATGTCACGGAATCTGACATAGAAGCGTGCCTCTGGAGTGTGTGATTGGCTGCTGGAGCTGGAAAGGCACGATTCTATGTCATCCGGTTCCACACGGAACGCCGTGATGAGTTCCACCCTCGCAACGCGGATCAAAGTTCATACACATATTTCACATACTCTAGTGCTCTAAACATCAACCTAAACATAAACATGTACGTGCATATTTTTAATCACGTGTTCTTCAAATGAAATATATGTGCAAATAGGGACACTGATACAACCTGATCATAAACAAACACCGGGTGACATAACCTATTGTATGTTGGTCTCCTCAGCTTTTCCATCACAGAGACATTCAAGCTTTTAGCCTAATTGTGTTCATAAATTAAAATAGTATTTTATTAATCAGATACGCCTAGTCAGACGTACATAGACATTTCCTCGCACATTTCTCCCGTGACTCTCAATCTCAAATGATGTGAATGTACAAACCCGACTCTGCTTACGCTACAAAACTACTGCATGGCCGTGAACATTCACAAATCTAAACTTTAATTGCACATCCACATTCATTTTCATCATGGAAAATTGGGTCTGTACCTGGATCCAATTGAGGCTGTAAATGGTGATGAATGCTTTTGTTTGGCTGCTTTCTGGCATCCTCGTGACTCGTATACATTAGCAGGGGAAAGAGAGAAAGATAGAAGTTCTTTTAGAGTCACAGGGCTCAATAACGTGTCTCTCTCCACAAATTTGTGGGCAGTCAAGCAGATGGTGAACATATCTCTGTCTGTTGAGGGTTTCAGAGAACATGGAACGGAACTACCATTTCATTACAGTTGTTCAGATCACTGGAGCAGAAAACCTGAGGCAAGACCTCATGGCTGTGGATGTGTGTACATCCCCGTGTGTGTGTGTTTTTATCTGTTTTAGGAGGATGTGTGGACCAATGCTATATGAAATCGGCATTTAGATTTCTGTCCTTCCTTTGAAAGTCCATTCCACTAAAACTTTGACTCTTCAAAAAGTTTATAAAGACATTGTAAAAGCAATCCACATGAATTAAGCTGTTTAATTCAAGTTTTCTGAGGAGACACAGTCACATTATATGATGAACATTTAATTTATGCTTTTATTCACAAAAACACTGACCAATGCAGATATATTGTGCTTGGCAAATGGAAGCTCAACCATACTTGCTTGAACAAACATTATTATTTTTCATATGGATTTTTTACAATATTTTATGCATCAAATGTTTGGACTTTCAATGGAGGATGAATCACTGAGGGTTCATTAAAAATATCATCATTTGTGTTTCAAAGATGAACAAAAGTCTAATGGTTTGGGAACATCATGAGGATGAGTAAATTATTGCTAAGAATGTTCATTTTTGCATGAACTCATGCCCTGCATAATGTGAAAAGAAAATACTAAAATTAATTAATGTGACCACAATTTATGAAAAGGTTTGGATTTGAAAATTTTAATAAGTCTGAGTGTATCAATCTTTTAAAAGAATTCATCAGCATATTTTAGAAAAGAGTGTAAAACAAATTATTCTCCAAAAATGTAGTTGATGAACTGCACTGAATTGAAAGATGTAAACAACAGCTTGTAACAAAGAGCCTAAATGTGATGCCAATTAAACAAAAAGTTAATTAAAAATGGGAAAATCACAAACGCAAGAGAATGCCTGAAGCAGACCTACTGGCAGTGTTAGTGCTCTGTGAATTCATATGTCTCCTGTGTTCACTTTTGCATGTATTTAGAAATTACATTTAGCCAATTGGGTAACACTTTTGAACACTTTTCCAAATAATTAGTAATTCCTTTAAAATGCTGTAGTAACACTTGAGTCATTACTATTCAAAACCTTACAAAAGCTTACAATGACTTCATTCATTACTAGGGAGTTAACATGTTTTTCACTTTAAAAATAACTACAATTCTTTCTGAATTATGTGAGTCATTACTATAGTGGGTCACCATGATCTTCACATTAAAATTATGCATTATTTGTATTAATTATGAACCTCTATACTGTATATTAGTTCTCAGCAGTCCTCTGAGGTATGAAAAATCTAGTTACTGATTAGCTAATAGTGAACTACGTTATTCAACTGAGTGCTATTACTTATACAGTAATTCATTAATCAGTGTTTTTTTATACTAGAATGTTAATATTGTGTTACTCATTTGTTTCTGTGTAGTTATTAATTAATAATGGAGCAGTATTCTAAAGTGTTACTGCCATGTCATGAAATCATTACATAAAAATGATCTACGTTGTATTACAGTAAATAAAGCATGGTAAATAAATAGTATGGTTATGTTTATGTTGTGCTTTGGTTGTGTTAAATGTTTCTAAAGAAACAGCACAACGTGAAGAATCATTCACTCAAAGAAGTATTTGGGTGTAAATTTAAGATTTATATATTTGAATTGCATATAAAATTTCCATCCATTTGGAACATGAACTAATAAACTTAATGTGATAAACTGTTTTATTTTATATATATTTAAATAATCATATTTGTAAAATGCATTTATTCAAATTGCTTAGAATCAGCATCAATCTGCTCATAGTGAAATCAGATAAATTTATACAGTTAAAAAGTATGAACATAGTTAGCCGGAAGTTCGGAACAACCAATATTCAATTAGTTAAAATGAATGAAATTGAAAGAAATTGATTATTCATGATACGTAAATAACCTAGATATTGTGTATTTAAAGGGGACCTATGATGTCCCTTTTACAAGATGTATCAGTAAGTCTCTGGTGTCCCCAGAATGTGTCTGTGACGTTTCAGCTCAAAATCCCCCACAGATCATTTATTATAGCTTGTCAAATATTTGGGTGTGAGCAAAAACACGTCGTTTTTGTGTGTGTCTCTTTAAATGCAAATGAGTTCCGCTTTCCAGAAGAGGGCGGAGCTTTAACAGCTCAACAACAACAAAGCTGGAGAATCTCACGCAGCCAAAATGAGGATTGTCAGTAACGGTGTTCATTGTTCAAACCGGAGTCGACACTGATGGAGAGACTCAGGAAGAAGTTACAACTTTTAGAATGAAACTGGACGTTTCTGAATGGTTAGTGGATAAATTTATGTAGTTGCTGTGGAGTTGATTCAACTCATCCACTAGCATGTGCCGTCATGTTCATCTTTTGTTCAAATCCAGTGTTGAATTGACCCTCGTTTGTGAAGCAGTCCGGCGTAAAATGACGGCATGACAACAACACTCTACTACAACAACTCTTCCTCTTGTCTAAAGCAGACCAATATGACCTCACACCCTTTTTTGCCTGTTCTCAGGGGCGGGGTTTATGTAAATTTTAGGTTTAGTGATGTCACTAACTGGGGAAGAAGCTCATTGTAGTCCTTACCAGCCATTTGTTGTAGTCCTTAAACAGCGATTTATGCAAAAGAAAATATCTCCCTTTGCATTGAACTTTGAGCGTCATAACTTTGCAGATGTTGTTTATGCTCAAATAGCAACATTACACGCTAACTAAAGTTAAAATAGTGAAGTCATAATCAACCACCCATTCAGTTTATTAGTACTATTACACACTCTTATTTCATTTACGTATGACTGACAATACTGTATGCATAAATTCAAGTTTAATATAGTGGATGGAATGGATGGAACATGCGATTCAAATACATAAATATTAAATTTAGGCCTAAATATTTTAAAGTGTTGTTAGGACTCAAAAATCAAGGCTGTTGTGCAGTTTGAGATGTGTAGTGATACATTTATGTTGTGATATGTAGTATTTATCATCCACAGCACCTTCACAAACACCCTAAAGGAAAACCGCTCAGTAACAATAACATGCGTTGCCAAAGGCACAATTAAAGACTACACGCTAGTCTGCTGTCAGAAATAATTAATGAAAGAACATACGCTCTCTTTCTTAACCTTCTCTCTCTAGTTTTATTTCGCTTTTTTTCTTTGAACTTGCACTTTTTCTCACTGGAATACATTCACATGTTAGCAGATCACTCATGAAATATGCATCTCACATTCATCTGTGCGTAACTTACATGAAACATCAGCAATGTTGTTTTCTATACCCACACTTCTGCAGCTACGCATAACCGGATTCAACCTGATTCTGATGTTTGTTTGTTTTCGTGAGGTTAGTTAGGCTACTAGGGTTAGGTTAACATTTTGTTTAATAACACAGAGAGGATAACATTTATATGAGGTGGGGGTTTTTTTATAGTACAGAGACTCTTTTCCTGACCTTTAGAATAAACCTTAGGTTAAGCTTCTCTTTCCTGTCCTTTAAATGATCCAGAAGAACAACTGTGTATAATGACAATCAGCTGCAGTTTGAATGAAACATGTTTCAGAGAATTGGGAGATGACAGGTACATATCAAAACTGATGGACAGATAAAACTGTAAATACATATCACATACTCAACTATAGATGTCGGACAGCAGAATAAGCATATTATATATCTTTGTCAGTCAAAGATAAGTGTGATGCAAGGGTACAAGATTATAGGTTCCCAGTGAACATTCTCAGAACTTTAGCTAACGTTGTGACAAGGTTCTCTTAAAGTTGTGAGCAAACATGGTGTTTAATAATGTTATCAAAACATTCGACAAAAACATCATTTATCATTCATCGACTGTTTTTATCTGAAAGGTTTATTTGGATGTCTTTTTTTTATTTATTTTTTATGTTATTACTTGTTTCCCATAATGGACAACATTAGCAAAACATTCTAAGAGAACATCTTTGTATTTAGCTGGGTCAATATTCTGTCTTCCTCCAGGATCTGGGCTTTAATCCTCACTGTCTCACTCTGGATTACCGCAGATGGCCATAATTATCTGCCGAGACACATGCAGGTCACACACAAACATATGTTACACACACATATGTTACACAAAAATGAGTCACACACGAGAGACTATTACCTACACAGAGCAGAAGTATAAATACTTTTTTGTACACATTTCACTTGTACTGACCAAAGAAGTCTCTAATGCCTGAGGAAAGCTTTACATTAATAGTCCCATTCATCTTAATGGCAGTTGCCCAGCAATCGCAGGGCCCCTCAGAGGTGTGTGACCCGGATTCTGCCATCTTGGCTCCTGGGCACTTTGTTCCTGGTAACATTAGTCATGTGGCTGATTACTCGTCAAAGGCAGTGGTTAGAGAAAAAAAAATCAATACATTTTTTTTTTTTATATAATTTCCAATGGTCCCCGCAGGCCCTTAATAAGTCGTAAAATGTCATCTGTCACAAATTTAAGGTCATAAAAAGTCTTGATATCTTAAATGGTATAACAACAAATATAATCTAATCATAAGGGGTTCTCATTTCACAAGACAAAAAATGTTGCATGTCATACTTGCAATATCTTACTGGTCTGTTAGTCATGTTCTCTACACAAAGTTTGTGTACATTTACATAATAGTGTCTCCTCTATCCACAACATCTGTTCTGTGAACATCCTCTGGTCATTTCAGGCTTTTACACCTCTGTGTCTGTTATTAGGATGACTTGTAGGAAGGCTTCTGATTAACATGAGTATTTTATTTTCTCCTGGAGAGGCTTCATGCACTGAAATAAATAAATGAATGAATAAACCATAACCAGCATGACATTGGCAAAATTGCTGTTTTACTGGGTAGATATAACATAATTGATGTCTTACGTGTTTGTGTTTATCTGAAAATCTGTGTTTGAGTTACAGTTTTGTACAACGTACAAGCTATTTCAAGAGACTAAATTGGTCTTTTGAAGAAGGAAAAGTGTTCTCTTACATTTACATTCAAGGCATTTAGCAGATGCTGTTATCAAGGGCAACTTACAAAATTGCTTTAACATCGCGTACTAGAACATTGTTATCAACAAATGGCATGCATCAAATTTGGAAAGCTACCTGCAGGAAAATAAGTGCTTCCCATACAAATACAAAGAAAAACAAAATAATATAATAGAAGATAAAAATTGAGTTGCAGATCTGCATGGATTGGATGAACGGAGGAGCCTGACCTTTATTCTAGGTTGTGTACAGACTTTTACAAAAGTGTTTTGAACTTGATTTAGCAGTTATGGGGAGCCAGTGAAGGGAGTGTAGCAGTGGTGTGATGTGGGAGTACACAATATTATTTTTATCATCAAGAGAGAGAGAGAGGAAGGCGTAGGTGGAGGGTTGTAAAGTAGGGAGTAAAAAGAGCAGAAGAGTTTCCTTGGGGCAGCAGCGTCAAGCTTTGCTTCATAGCGCTTCTGCAAGTTTGGAATATGAGGCAAAGTAATCTGGAGTTTTCGCATTAGAGTGTGGAGTGTGGAAAAAGTCATGTGACACATATTGTACTGAGATTTATAGTGGTGTGTGCCTGCTATTTGCCATTTACTTTCACAGTGTTGCCAAAGTTACTTTGTAAAATCTTCATATTACATTTCTTCAAAGATGACAAAACTGACTCACAATTGCTGTCCTGCAGCAAAACATGAGGGAAATTGAGTTTTAGACCACACATAGAATAGCTATTGAGTGCAAACTTGTCTTGTTAAGCAGTGCTTGACATTAACACCGCCAACCTGCCAAATGCGGGTATATTTCAGCAGTGGCGTGTAACACAGTGACTCCTACTAGCCACTCTGGCGGGTTGAATTTTATATAGGCTATAATATATACATTTTTCAATTGTAGTCTTTTAAAACGGCTTCTGAAATAATAAACGAAGTGCAATGTAGTGTTTAGGGATGCACGCTATATCGGGCAACATATCGGTATCGGCTGATATATGTTCATCATTATCGACCTGATAAGAAAATTTGGCCGATATATTAAAGCTATTTAATATATAAAGCGATATATATTAACTATCAGATCCGCCGTTATGGTTTTGAATTGCTTGAAATATGATTGAAATCACTTCAGAAAGGAATATACAGTTAAGTGCAAGTTGCAAGTTTGTTATATAGGCTACGTAATTTTATAATGAGAACATTATAATTGTGTGCATGTGACATGGCTTTTAATGGTGCGACTTTTGCTTTTATAATCAGGCTTGCAAATATAAAAGTTTTGATTTAGATTTATCGGCCAATATATCGGTTATCTGCTTTAAAATATAAAGAATTGTCGGGTTAAGTATTGGCCAAAATGTTCATATCGGTGCATCCCTATTAGTGTTGTCAAAATATCGAGTTTTTTTTGTACATATCGATACTGAAATACCTGAAATGCTTCCAATACTAATTTTCTGCAGAATAGATACACAATACCAGCTGCTCTTTCTCTCTCTCTCATCTCTCCGACAGCAAGTTGACACCGGGTGTGTCTCATACGTTCTGAAAAGTGAAGCCACGGGCTCTTTGATCGCCCCCTGGAGGCTGGATGCAGTACAGGTCATAAACCCCGCCCTCTCAATGCAGTCGAATGAGACTTCAGTGAAAACTTAAAAATAAATTCTGCTTCAAATAAAACTTTCTGAAAGATGGTTTTGGTCATTTAAGGTAGTTGTTATCACACTCATATATATTCAATTGTTCGTTTTTGTGATGATTTAGATTTTAGCTAGCAATTTGATGCTATAAAAACGGGGCACGTCGTCATGACTCGAACTTGATTGACAGGTTGTCTGAGGACTGTCGGAGCTTCGAGGGGAGATTGAAGGTGTATTAACTAACTGTTAATTTTCGATTTCTTTGTTATTTAACAACAAAATGAGTTGTTCAGCAGTAAACTGTACTAACCGACCTACAGGATCTGACGGATCACTGAACCTTTTTCTGTAACATCAAATGTGGCCGTTATAAGATAATTAATAAATGTTATTAGTTAAGATAACACACCTAATGTTAACCATGTCGGGAAAAAGCAGGTGATCGTTATCTGGCAGTTACTTATTATTTTTATGGGTATAAAATAATAATTAGCAGGACAAAACTAATGATAGCTTACTCTAATTACAGCAATCGATCTCCTGTAACGTTAGTTGAACTTGATTTAAAATGGCAGGACCGTTTCTGACGATTTAGAGTTGTTTCTAGTGGCATATTATATTGATTTTATCTACTGAATTTGCTGTTTCAAAAATATTATTGCTCTAGAAACAGAATAGCCTATTATTTTATAGGTAGACTTTTAAATTGTGTATAATTTTTTATAGTCTATTTAAAATACATGAATGATGACGCAGTCGTCTGGGCGGAAGTTTGATATCGCGACTCCGCCTCCGGCTAAACTGACGATTCCTTCTGCGCATGCCCAGGCTCCAAACCTTTTTTTTTTTTACGTATTGCGTAACGTGTCAGCGCCCCTTCGTCTGCCCATTTGGCTTCAGTTCAATACAATGGAAGGAAGCGGCGTCCATCTTTTTTTACAGTCTATGGTTGACACACAAACCCGCCTTCCCTCACTCACTTGTTTCATTTGCTCTGGATGAATATTGTTACTGTTACTGCTTTTTCTCCTTCCCGCAGATTTTGTGCTCACACTCAAAGTGCGTGCAGATAAAGCCGCCTCTCGGTACTAAATTGAGTTATTTTTTGCTGCTAATTGCACTTAAACGGTCAAATACACACAAAATAATGCCAAAATGCCGGTCTTGGTGAGTATTCAGGTAAACACAGTCAGTATGTTTTAAGTGAACGTAAACTGTTGAGAAAGAAAATGCATGTGTAACATTATAATAGATCCGTGCGTTAGGTCTTAAAGTGACAGCAGTCAAATTATGAGATATTATTAAAAATATCTATATGGCAGTTTTTCCCCATGGTATCGATGTCAAAATTTTGGCCAGTAACCATCAGTCACAGTGGCTGGTGAGCAAAAAGTTCATGTCAAGCCTTGGTGTTAAGATATTTTACTAATGAAATGATTGTGCCAAAAGAATAGCTAGTCTCATCTCAGTGAGCTTTTATTACTTTTTACACATGCACAGTATATTTATTTTAGCGTTTGACATTTCAGTGTGGATGAGAAACTTTAGGAAAACACTTGAAAATGCTAGTGTGGCTGGAAAGCACTTTGAAAGGAAAGTGGTGTTTTCAAATGTATCAGGATTAATGTAGACATGGCCTTTATTGTGACGGAGGTGTGGACCAGGCCAGCTTGGTGGAAGCAGGACAGAGAGTCAAAACAAGAGAAAAATGCAACAGTTGATGCAGCTGCTTTGATAATGGATACATCATAAGGTGTTGGTATGGTTAGGAAATCTGAGAGGAAAGAAGTGCTCTTTGGTAGCACCTCCGAATGAAGATCTTGGTGTGTGTAAAAAGGGCTAGGCTGAAGACTGCAGGTGTTGAAATGTTTTCAGTTGTGCAAACGTGTCTAATACATGTTTGTGTTTTGTGGTCTACAGGTTTATACACGGTATGGGAAATGTTACACGTTTAATGGAAACAAGACGTCACCCAAGCGGGTGAGACAAGGCGGCACAGGAAACGGCCTGGAGCTGATGCTGGATATCCAGCAGGACGAGTATCTGCCCATCTGGAGAGAAACCAGTGAGTGATGAACGCAGCTGCTGCCATTTTGCACCTCAGTTATAGACTGTAATGAAAATGACCTTGAATAACTTCAGTGTTTATGTTACTGTAATATTGCTGTAAAGGTAATTGTTTTATATGATGTATAATTCTTCATACAGTTTGGTTTTTATGATTTTTAAAAGAAGTTTCTTGTGCTCAAGGCTGCATTTATTTGATTAAATATACAGTAAATACAGTAATATTGTGAAATATTATTACAATTTAAAAAAAATGTAATTTATTCCTGTGATGACAACATTGAATTTCCAGCATCATTCTAATCAAATCATTCTAATATTATGATTTGATACTCAAGAAACTTTTCTTATTAGCCTACTATGGAAGCTTGTTTCCGCCACTAAATTAAATCTCACAATTCTGACTTTTTTTCCTCGTAGTTGCGAGTTTACAACTGTATAAACTCGCAATTGCGAGAAAAAATGTGAGAGTAAAAGGTCGCAGTTATCTTTTAAATCGTTTCATTCCGTGGTGGAAACAAGCTTCCATATATTACCCACAGTTGAAAACAGTTGTGCTGCCTAATATTTTTTTGTGGAAGCTGTGTTTTTCCAGGATTCTTTAATGAATGGAAAGTTCATAAGAACAGCAATTTTTTTGTAACATTATAAATGCTTTTACTGTCACGTTTGATCAATTTAATGCATCCTTGTTAATTTCTTTTTAAAAAATTACTGACCCCAAGCTTTTGAATGGTAGGTAAAATTTAGAAGTAAAATAAGTACTATTTATTTACTTATTGCATGACTAGCGGTCATTATTGCAAAATAAACTCCAACAGGGTGAATGGGACCTAGGGCCCTATCATAAACCTGGCGCAATGTAGCATCAGGCGCGATGCAAGTGTTATTTGCTAGTTTCAGCCCGACGCAGGTATCATTTTCACGTCCTGTACCATGTTGTTTAAATAGCAAATGCACTGGCGCCCATATGTTCGCCCATGGGTGCATTGTTGGCGTGTTGCTATTTTGTTATTTTTAACTAAACTGCACCATTAACCAACAAAAACCTGGTCTGAAGTCAATGGCGCAATATTTTTTTTTGTTATTTAAAGGGTGCATGATATGCACCTAAGTGGGTATTACATGCCAAACATGCCAAATATTAAAAATAAAAGGATTACAATGTACAATGCTTTGGAGGAATCTGGCTTGTCACGTAGATGGTCTGTCCGTGCACTTTAACCTCGCACAAGAGCAGATCTGTTTCCTTGCTAGAGAAGCATTCAGTTTTACCGCATGCAAATTTCACCATGTAAATTGCGAATCCACCATGACGCGAGCGCAACTGGCTTTTAAAGGGAATGGGAGATGAGACTCTGATTGGTTTATTGCATGCTACACCCAAAACACACCCATTAGAATAGCGACAACCCTTTTGGTCCATGCACCTGATGCGGCGACCATTTTTCCCATTGTTAAACTAGCAAAAGTGGATTCGGACACGTCCTAAGTGCACCTGCGCCATGTGCTTCAGACCATGTGCTTAGATTGTTAAAATAGGGTCCCTGGACACAGAGTGGATTTGCAAAAATTCACTTTCAAAAGTACAAACAAATACAGTGTCTGTCAGATTTTTTACCAATACAATCTGTCCATCTTCAGATGAGACGACGCTGGAAGCAGGTATTCGGGTTCAGATTCATAGTCAGAATGAACCCCCTTACATCCACCAGCTGGGCTTTGGGGTCTCTCCAGGATTCCAGACATTTGTTTCCTGTCAGGAACAGAGGGTAGGTTTAACTGGGGGTAAAAACCACACTCCTGGCAAATAAATAAATAAATAAATAAATATATATATATATATATATATATATATATATATATATATATATATATATATATATATATATATATATATAAATAAATAAATATATATATATATATATATATATATATATATAAATAAATAAATATATATATATATATATATATATATATATTAGGTCTAAATTCAATACCAGGCTGTTCTAAACTCTTGAATTTCAGAGATTTTAAATTAGCAGCTAATTTACAAAAAGTCAAAAAGATTTCAAGGCTGACTGGGATATTTTCTAATTGAGACTGCATGTGCTAAGTATTTCACAACTATAGGGTGCACTCAAGCAGAAAAAGAAGCAGAGACACAGACTTTTTCTCGAAATGTCTGCTGTTTTTCTAGCTAACGTACCTGCCACAGCCGTGGGGAAACTGTCGGGCTTCATCTGAGCCTGTGATCCCAGGATACGACACCTACAGCGTCAGCGCCTGCAGACTGCACTGCGAGAGCACACAGGTGCAGAGAGAGTGCAACTGCAGGATGGTGCATATGCCAGGTGCGTGCTGGATGTGAGTGGGAGAGTTGTCATAAAAACTGTATCAGTAAGAACAAATGTGCCGTGTTGGTACTCATCACGCCTTCACACAGCTCATCTGTAAAATTGTTCTTAATGCTACTGACAGATTGGCAGCTGCATCCCAACTGTTGAGACAGTGGTGTTCTTGGAAATGAGCATTTGAAACCTTTATAAAGCAGACTTCTGTAAATGATAAACAAGCCCTCTTGCTGATGTGTTGGTTATGGAAGCTTGTTTCTTCTACAGAAAAAAAAAAAAAAAAAGTAATTGCAACTTTTTATCTCACAATTCTGACTTTTCTCGCAATTTTATGAGTTTATATCTCAAAATTTTTTTATCTCACAATTCCGAGAAAAAAGTGAGAATTGCAAAGTCTTAAACTTGTAATTCTGAGAAAAAGTCAACATTATGAGTTATAATCTCATAAAACTCATACAATTGCGAGGAAAGTCAGAATCGGGAGATAAAAAGTCACAATTACCTTTTATATTCACAAATCTCACTTTTTCTCAGAATTGTGGGGTAAAAACTCGGAATTGCGAGATATAATGTCTGAATTTTGAGATCGCAAACTCTCAATTTTAAGAATAGTCAGAATTGTGAGATAAAAAGTCGCAATTACTTGTTATATTCGCAATTGTCACTTTTTTTCTCAGTTGCAAGTTTAGGCTATGTCTCACAATTCTGACTTATTTTTTTGCAGTTCCGGGTTTAGATAAACTTGCAGTTGTGAGAAAGTCCGAATTGTAAGTTATAAACGTCACAATTGTGTGTCACACTTGGTTGTAGTAAAACTAAAGATGACAAGATAAAATGCAATTGAACCAAGGGATATACATGGACCAAACAAAGCAAACTAATTAGTCAACAGCGGAACAAAATGACTAATCAAATGAGTAACCTTAGTAACAAATGAGTGGCGGGAAACTAGCAGTGTTGCAAATTTAGGGATTTTGTCACTAGATTTAATGACTTCCCCGCCCCTTTTGAGACTTTTTTTCAAAAAGTTTAGGGACAACTCTAGCAACTTCTTGGACAAACCTTATCTAGATTCTTATTTTGCCCACTGATCTCTATTCATATTTATATAGATAAATGAATTTGCCATTATGATTTCTTCTAGTGACATTTAACTACCAGTTTTAGCTACTTGAAAGCAGTTAGCAACACTGGAAACTAGAACAAAGGAAACGTTACTAGAAAGAAACAAACTAAAGGTCGCATTGCAATTACCTTTTTCCTTTTTTATTCCATGGCTGAAACAAGCTGTCATAGTTGTTTCAATTTTTCACACATCAACTATCTCTCTACAGGTGATGCTGATATCTGCACACCGAGTAAAATCAAGTGTGTTGACAAGGCGTTAGGTAAGGTCATCATAGACACGAATACAAACTGATGCTGATCAACTTAATTAATATGCCTTTTTTAAGTTTAAGAGGAATAGGCCCCCCCCCCCCCCCCCAAAAAAAATGTAATGCTTTACTAACACTCATGTTCTTAAAAACCTGTAAAAAAAAAAAATGTTCGTCTGCAGAAGATATTTTGAAGACAACACTGGACCCCACTGCTTTCTTTTATTGTATGGACAAAAAAAAACAAAAAAAACAAAAAAAAAATCTATTCAAAATTGTAACACGGGAAGAAGGAGGCGGGAACCGGCGAACATTCAATGTAACTTTAATGTAAAATAAACAAAGAACAAAACGAAAGTAATGCCGGCAGACCCTCGCGGACATCTGCCGGCCACACAAACATAATAAACCATAAAATAAAGTCCAGGCCTGATCCTCTCTCGTCCTCCACGGTCGTCGCTCCTCCTTTTATGCTCCCGGAGCTCCTCCGTGAGAGACTCAAGGCCGGTGCGCCTCCCAGGTGAAGCTTGTTATCACTTGCGTCACCGGCCTCGCGCCGTTCCCTCACGGCTCTTGCCCGCCCTGGTCGCCACAAAAATATCTTATTGCATTACAGGTTTGAAGCGATATGAGACTGAGTGAATAATGAGTGCATTTAAATGCACATTCTGTCACCGATTATGCTAAATATACTGACAATGCCGATAAAAGAAAACAGTTTACATGACCCCAAGGTCAAAAACAGCTTAAGAATAAACTGATCGACACAGCTAGATTTTTTGCCCATTACCCTCGATTTCACCTGGCATGAAAACACCCTAAAGCCACGTTTCTACCACAGGCACGAGGGACATTGGGGTGGTACCCTTTGTGTTTCGACCGCAGGAACCAGGGCCTACATGAAGTTCTGGGTAAAAATGCCCCCCTCAGAAAGTGCCTGCTCACGAGGTAGTACTTTTTCAAAGTTTCAAAGGAACTTTCGGGGGTGGGACTTGGGTGCTGAACATGCTGATTGGTTGAGTAAACACAGCATTCTGATTGTCTGACTCCACGCAGCATTTTATTTCAACTGCCATTTTTAAAAGTTGAGGTGCATGCAGTAAGAGTTGTTTGCTATTCGAATCAACAATGGAGTTTAAAATATATGACTGATGGACTGACAACGAGGTTCAGGCTTTGTTACATTTTTATATAGCCTCATTTCCACCGAAATTACCCAGAACAATTTGTCCCAGGAACAAAAATGCTGCATGGAGTCAACCAATCAAAATGCTGCATGAACTCAACCATTCAGCATGTTTAGCACACAAGTCCCACCCCCAAAATTCCTGAACTTTGAAAAAATGCTACCTCATGAGCAGGGACTTTCTGAGGGAAGAGTTTTTACACAGAACTTCATTTAGACCCTGGTTTCTGCTGTCGAAACACTCAGTACCACCCAAAGTCCCTAGTGCCTCGGGAAAGTTGCTGCAGTGGAAACGGGGCTTATGTTGACTAATTTGCACAATCGTCACGGTACTTTAGACGACGATGGAAATGCAGACAGCAACAGGTCTGGGTGAAAAATGTTCCTGGGACAAACTGTTCCGGGTAATTTCAGTGGAAACGTGGCTTAACTTGCATTCTTTGAACTTATAGTGAAGTGTGCATGTGTATCAGGAAAGCATCCTTACTGCAGATTTAAGTGCATGCAACCAGAGCAAGTGTTTCACTATAAAGGATGAGGAAAAATATCATGCACTCCGACTCTTTCTTGACCAAGAAATTATAAAAATGTGATCTCATCCAGTGCAGCCGAAGGACAAGTATAGTCGTACTGTAAACATGAGAGGAAAATATTCAGTACACGTTTCCCACTGACATTTTGGAATACTATGGGGTTTTTAATGTTTTACTTAACATCACAACTTACATAATAAATAAAATATTCTGAGCGGAATACATACATGTATGCTTACATTTTGAGTCACCACTGGGAAATAACATGATTTTTTTAAAAGTCTTGTAAATGCACTTGTCTTGTTTTGCCATTGTTATCATTGGTGTGATTGTAAAAAATTTGATTTTGGTAATCATGCTCAATGACATTTTCTTAAACAGTGATCATTGACGACTCCATTGATTTGACTTAATTAAGGGTTTAAAAATAATGCATTTAAAACTTTTGAACAACACAGAGAGCTTGATTATTGATGACATCTGCACTGTTCATTGCACTACTTGTCTTCACCAAGTATATTTCATCATTTCCTGTACACTTCTCCAGCTTTACTCCAGAAGAGCACAGGTGACTCATGTCCCTGTGAGACACCCTGTAATTTGACTCGGTATGGAAAAGAGCTCTCTATGGTTAAAATCCCCAGCAGGGGCTCTGCTCGCTACCTTTCTCGCAAATACCAGAAATCAGAGGAATACATTAGGTAAGTCCACTGGATAAATGGCCACACATACGCACAATCTCAGGGGTATCTGGGTTTTTTATTCTGCTGCTGAACATATTTCAACATTATAGTTTAAACCCAAAGAGGACACATACCCAGCATTTCTTGCAAGGATACCTGCTCAGCATTTTTGAAAAATTTATTTATTTGCAAAACATGCTTCTCTCACGAATACGATCAGCCTGTTCTAATAACTATAGCAGGATTCCTATTGTCCAAAACTGCAGGCTTGTTTCTGTCAGTTATATAATGGGATGAAAAATGTAATTGTGGTCCTCCATTCACTGACTCAATAATAGAAAAAAAAACGATTTAATAGACTGCTCTAAAATGACATTCCACTAATTATTTTTTAACCATTTTTGTTGCTAATCCTTTTCTTTCCATAATACAAATAATAATGAGCTCATTTCCATACTGCTTTCCTGCAGGGAATTAAACATTTTTATTAAACTTTTCATTGTGCAGAGACAACTTTCTCATCTTGGATATTTTCTTTGAGGCCCTTAACTATGAGACAATAGAACAGAAGAGAGCATACGACATTGCTGGTCTGCTTGGTAGGTTTTGCAATCCCTACACATTACAACCATCTACTACTGGCTTTTTAAAAGAGTATTAAAAGGGATAATTCACCCAAAAATTGTCATTTCAAACCTGTTTGACTTACTTTCTTCTGCAGAACAAAATATATATATATTTTTCACACTAATGTCGCAAGTTTTTGTTCAAATAATGGAAGTCTAGGGTTGTTGACAGTGTTGTTGACATCCTTTTAAGCTATTTTTAAGCTTTCATAATATGTAGATATGAATGCAACTGGAAAAATCTATGAAAAGATTTCTTTCAATTAGTCAAATAGCTTATAGCAATAGCAAATAGTGGAGCTCTGCAGCTATCTACTGGTTAAAGTGATAATTTTTTACCTTTAAAACTATGGGCCCTATCATACATCAGGCGCATTTTCACGTCCTGCACCACGTTGTTTAAATAGCAAATGCACTCGTGCCCATTTGTGCACCCATTGGCGTGCTGGTCTGAAAACTGGTCTGATCAGGTGCATTGTTGGCGTGTTGCTATTTTGAGGCAACTGAAAACAACTGCACTATTGACCAACAAAAACCTGCTCTAAAGTCAATGGTGCAGTAATCTGTTATTTTGTTATTTAAAGAGAGAGTTAGTAATACGCACCTAAAGGCGGGTGCACAACGCACATACACTCTGCTTGATACACACACAGGGATGCGCAGCAGCAAACAAACTAATGATTACATTCTAAAAGATTATTATTATTGCGTGCATAAAGATAAAATGCTTTGGTGGAATCCAGCTTGTCCTGTAGATGGTCTGCTCGCTGCTTTAACCTCGCACAAGAGCAGATTCGTTTCCTCGCTAGAGAAGCGGTCAGTCTTTCCGTTTGCAAATTCCGCCATGTAAATAGTGAATCCACCATGGCACGATCGCAACTGGCTTTTAAATGGAATGGGAGATGAGATTGATTGGTTTATTGCACGTTACGCCCAAAACACACCCATTACTCATTAAGAGACTAGGGACAACCCTTTTAGACCATGCACCGGGTGTGCCGTCCATTTTTCCCATCGTTAAACTAGCAAAAGTGGATTCGGCCCTAAGTGCACCTGCGCCATGCGATTTAGACCATGTGCTTGGATCGTTAAAATAGGGCCCATAATGGCAAATATCTTAACACTAAACCATGGCAAATTATCCATGTTATCTCCATGGATGAAAGTTAGAAATGTGGATCTTTTTTAAAGTGAATTTTACATAAATCGTTATTTAAAAAAAGAAATATATATATATATATATATATATATATAAATTTAAAACATGCCATAAATCCTCCCAAAACTATACAAATGTAGAGTAAAAACATTAATAAAGTAAGTAAAATTATATATGTTTAAAAAAAACAACATTATTTTGTTACAAAATCACATTTTATTGTCTGGAGACCCCAACGACCTGAGTGTTCATCCCAAACTAATAGCATACCAGGGTTAAGAAAGAAAGTCATACAGGATTGGAAGAACATAAGAATAAGTAAATGATGACAGAATTTTCCCTTTGAGTATTACAAATGAATAGATTTTTTTTTCTTTTACAATCGCAAGGACCCATTTCTCAATACTTGAGCACAACAGCAGTCTATTCCCAGCTAATGGGGAATGTTCTCAGAATTATGGCTAACTTTCTGGTATAGTACTGTATAGTAAAGGTATATTAGCCATTATTGATGCAGTATAAGCATGAACACACCAGAAATCGTCTTTATTAGTACTTTATTACGGGTAACTTTACCAAATTTATTCTGGTGAATAAACTCAAACATTACTCAATAAGTGCCTTACAAATCAATAATTAATATGGATAAACATTTTACTTTAGAAAAGGGTTTTTTTTAGGGGGAATTGTCTTTATAACAATTTTAGCAATTTATTACTCAACCTGTAAAACTAACACTAATTAAACATAATGATACATATTGTTCAGTTTACTTAATAGATCACATAAATATAACATTATGTAAATCACAAAAAAGTTTAGACATTCTGCTGACTATAAGTAACTTTGCAACATGTCAACTAGCAGTCATAAGAGTATTAGTACTGTCTGCTTAATATCTGCTAACACTTTATTTTGATGCTCTCCAACAGACTTTCTGACTGTAAGTAGCTTTGCAACATGTAAACTTATTCTACTAACCCAAACCTTAACCTAACCTGACAGTCTACTAATACTTTAATTAGTTGACATGTAGTGACAAAGTTACTTATAGTTAGTAGAATGTCTAAAGTGGACTATAAATGAAGTGTAACCCTAAAAAGCATTTACTGTACATTCAGTTAATTAGTAATTATTGGCTTATTTCTGCTTATTTATCCTTCAAACGTTTACCCTTGTAAAATAAACCTATACCAAAATATATTTAAAATACATTTATTTCATACTAAGTACTTTAAATCCATTATCATATTTATTAACATCTCACTTAAGACTTACTGATGATGACTTGACTTTATTTTGAGTATTTTTTTTTTATTGCACAATGCACATTTCTTAATATTATGCGTAAAAAGTGTTTTAATATGACTATGAATAAGGATTGTATGATCTTTTTATAATATCAGTCTTTAAATGCTTTAAAGTATACTTGCAATAGTTCCACTTAAGCACATTCAAATATACTTCAGTATATCTTTAGTTGGATCTCAGCACTATTTCTGCACAATTAAAGTGCATTAAGAACAAAATTAGTTGCTTCAATTTAGCAGACTTTAACTATACCCGTTTATATACCAAAAGCAGGGAATTTTTATTAGGCACATAATTATACTATACTTAGCACAAAATAAATTTATTCCAAATACATTTTAGTATACTTTTTTCACTAGGGTAATCCTTCAAATGTTTGATAAGTTAGATAATAATTCAGATAAATGGATAGTTCACCCTAAAATGAATATGCACAGAACAACACCAGGGTGAGTAAATGATATAGGGTGAACTACCCCTTTAATTATTAATTACTGGTTTGTTAAAGCTCAGAAATAATTGCTAATATCCCTTTACTATTTAGATATAATTATGAACCCTTAAAATAAAGTGTTACCAAAAAAAAAAAAAAAGGAAGAAATGGGTCCTAGCAAATGAAAATAAAAATAAAAATAAATTTATGTCGCTGTTTGTTTTTCAATTCCAGGAGACATTGGTGGACAGATGGGGCTCTTCATCGGGGCCAGTATTCTTACTATCCTGGAAATACTTGACTATGTCTATGAGGTATCTTCACTTCAATGTGAAAGGACAATCCCCTGACATTCACAAACACACAAACATCTCTTGTCCTTTCAGTCCGCTTTTAATCTTTATCTCCATAGGTGGTCAAATATAAAATCAAGAAACTCCTGAAACCAAAGAAGAGTCAGAAACAACAGAACCAGCAGAACTTAATCCAAGAGCAGATCCAGAGAACAAAGAACCTGCGAGAACAGAACCTGCGAGCTCAGCTGGCTGCAGGAACTATAGCTACAGTCAGATTTGAAGAAGTCAAAGTCAAGGTGAGTCACAAAAACAGAGATTTTTTTTTTAAAATGCCTTCTACACATAATAACTAAAGATCTGCATCCTGTGATTTGTTCATCAACAGACAGCTAATGACGTGGCTCAACCGCACAGCGCACATCCCACTTCAATATTACCAAATCATCACAATGCACAACCGGTCGTACAGCAGGACTTTGCTTGTTGAGGGATGCTTCTTCTTCTCTCTATTTATTTATTTATTTATTTTTTCATATCACTGAACTTGAAATTGGGATCCTGAATGGATCCTGTACACTGAAATATACATTTCATTTTTTTTCCACTTATAAAAGCTACAGCCAAAGCCTAATCTGGGACCTCATCATGTGAAATCGGCTCAGACCTGTCACACCGTATCAGCGCTCACACTTTTCAAAGTCAATGAAGAAACCACATGTGCTTTTGTTGATTTGTGGGGGTTTTCCCTTCTGGATGGACCTATCATGGACCTAAAAGAAGAAAGACTGTTGCATTCACATATAAATTACCTATTTGACCGGACAATTTTACTGAAAGTTATGAGGAAAACAGAAAGTTGAAGCAAACATGCAACTGTTGCCAAGTGCAGAAAAAGTTGGTTTCTGCGTGGTTCTTCTTATAGTAATGTACAGTGCTTGTGCCATTTCACTTTTTCCACATTTCTTAATAACATAATGAGACTTCTCAGTAGGAGAACAGCTAAAATATAGCACTCGTTTCTCTGTGAGTAGGTGTTATGTTCTTTTTCAGTCTTATGTAACTTTTTCATTGTGCTATAGTCCTTATAATGAAACGATCTCTAGGTTTGAAAGATGGAAAACACCACACTAGAGCACGCTGTTTGCTGTCTAAATGTAAACACTATTAAATAATATCCTTTGTATGAAAATAAAAAGGTAAAGGTGATAGAGATTTTATTTTGTATTCAAATACAAATAGATATATTTAAAATTGTAGTAACATTTTGCTGAATGTTCATCATTTCCATCTGGGGTGAAAAGGACTAGAACACAGTAATACTCACTCCAGCTGAAACAAAACTGTCAGAGTAGAAGATTTAAAACCACCAGGGGTTCTTCTTTTGTTTATTTATATTTTAGTTTTATGTCTCGAATAATGCATTGAAGACTGGTCATAAACCAGAGCCTTTTGATTGAATATGCATAATATATTTCCACAGATTAACCTTATACATGGTGACAGCATTTCAAGGAGGGAAAAAACTGCTTTTACTGCCATCTAGTGGGCTTAATACTAAAACACCAACACCTATCATGTTTCACTTTGAATGAACTTTGTAACAACAACTCAAGTCTGGTGGCTCCATAATGGGGGGCATTCAAGGGTAGAGATGTTATATGGAATCATGCAATTCTACAAATTACTGCGTAGATATTTGGTGAATAAAAATTGTTTTAACAGAATTTCACATTGGATACACTTATGATTTTGACAAGTTGAGAGCAAATGGGTTGTGATTACACAATATAATAATACTAATAATAATAATAATGATTTACCCTTACCTACATTGACACACTTTCTCCAAATAGAATTAGAGCCTCTTAAGCTCTTCATCTGTAACCATTTCTGTTAGCAGCAGCACGACACACACAGTAAACATCTGCAGTGTGATGCACTAACTCTATAATCTCATTATAGCATGTCAGCTCTACAGAGAACAACACCTGGTGCTCTGCTCACAAACATCTCTTTGCAAATATGGAAAGAAAAAACAAACAAACAAACCACCAAAACATCATTTTGACATTATAAATATTCTTAAATATCAGGTTTATGTGCAAAACAAAACAAAAAAAATTGTTGCATAGTTGAGAAGCATTCCACTGTGAAGGAACACATTTAAAGGCACAGATTTTTACATGGACAATATAGTTAGCTGTGGCCGTCTAAGGCAACCTAACGGGAAAAGGAAGTGTGGGTGGAATACTGGAATGCATTTTCTAACATGGGTGGATTTAGAAGTCTGGAATAATGCAAAATACATTGCGGAAATAGCTTTATACATTCGGCCTTTCTGAACTGTCCAGTATTATGTGAACATACTTTATCCTCTCTTCCCTCAGCTGGAGACACAATAAAAAAATACACTATATGTAATCACTGAAAAATTCTATTCACATTCTCTTTCCCAGCTCTGTCACTATAGCCCAAAGTATACTTCGGTTTTTACATGTACGCTAGTTATATGATTTTTTCCTAAACCAGTCTGATCGCAACAAACAAACAAAGCTATTTATCAGGATTTGTTAATAACGCTGAGGCTATGTTTAGGTGTTAGTGCATTAAAGGGTTAGTTCACCCAAAAATAAAAATTATCCCATGATTTACTCACCCTCAAGCCATCCTAGGTTTATAAGACTTTCTTCTTTTCGTCAAACACAATCTGAGTTATTTTAAAAAACATTCTGGCTGTTCCAAGCTTTATAATGGTAGTGAATGGCACTCACGATTTTGAAGCCCAAAAAAGTGCATCCATTCATCATAAAAGTAATCCATATGGTTCCAGGCGGTTAATAAAGACCTTCTGAAGTGAAACGATGCATTTTTGTAAGAAAAATATCCATATTTATAACTTTATAGACTATAATCACTGGCTTCCGTTAACATTCGTTGTCCTGGTTTATAAAGTTATAAATATGGATATTTTACAAAAACCCATCGCTTTACTTCAGAAGGCCTTTATTAACCGCCTGGAGTCGTTTGGATTACTTTTATGATGTATGGATGTGCTTTTTTGGGCTTCAAAAACTCAGTTACCATTCATTCCCATTATAAAGCTTGGATTGTGTTCGCCTCAAAGAGGATAGTAGTAATAGAAGTAATATACACCTAGGATGGCTTGAGGGTGAGTAAATCATGGGATAATTAAAATTTTTGTGTGAACTATCCCTTTAAGGTTTGGTCACACTACACTTTTCATTCCATGCTTGTGAATCCAGGAGAGGGGAGTGTGATGTCATATCACAGCTGCAGCAGTGTCCAAAATATGTAAAAGTCTAGTGTGGCCATGGCTTTATGTAGGCTATCAGCACTGTGATCGACATGACCAATGAAAACTTTAAAAGTGGGACAGAGTTTTACAAATTTCATCATCAGCATAGTATGCATACACTGTATATACAGTGAATAGCCAGATTTTTTTTAGTTGTGCATACTCTGCATGCTTGTGAATTTTGTTGCAGTAATTAGTTTGTCCACAAGGTGGCAACACTGCCCTGACCTGTCGTTTCACAATCATTAAATAAACAGATGAAGTGTGCTTTAAAAGGCTATAGCTGCATCTGAAATCGCATAAAAACAGTATGAGTAGTATGAATTCACAGTACTCATAAAAGACTAGTCAAAATGTACAAAGATGATACAATGAACACTACTATCCCATGAGGCCATGGGAGAGGATTTGTGAATGGCAGTGGAAGTGACGTGGCCAAGTATGGTGTCCCATACTCGTAATCACCCATCCAAGTGCACACACAGCAGTGAGTATTGAACACACACCTGGAGCATTGGGCAGCTGTTTTTCCTGCGGCACCTGGGGAGCAATTGGTGGTTAGATGCCTTGCTCAAGGGCACCCCAATTGTGGGTAATGAGAGTGGACCTCACCCCACCTACATTTCCTACAGATACAAAGACTCGAACCTGCAAATTTTGGGTTACAAGTCAGAAGGTGCGTCCCAATTCGCACACTTATGCACTATTCTATGACGTTTTTAAGTGTAAATAGTGCGATTAGTGCATTCACACTGAAAGTTCCAAAAAGAAAAAGTGCACTTTAAATACCCGGATGATGCACTAAATTAACGGGAAAAACAAAGTGTGGAATGTTGGACACTTCGTGCACTCAACTGTCGCAGCTTTAATCACGTAGCGGAGGGGAAGGGACGATCGGACTCCATTGTTAAATGACAAAATAACCTTATACAATTCACACACTACACGGATGAGTGCATAGTGCACAAGTACATAGTGTATAAGTGCATAGTGTATAGTGCGTCATTTGGGACGCAACTAGACTCTCTAACCATTAGGCCACAAAGGAAGTGATGCAACTGATGCTGGTAAGTCACATGACAATGACAACTTGGCGAATGTATATCCAGATTACATTCATATTAAACACATACTATTATTCAAAATAAGTACCTGTAAGTTCGGCTGTACGTATATATGCTAGCATTTGTGTCAAAACTGAAGTATACATTGGGCTTAACTACACCAATCTGTAAGGTAAATAACATTTACAGCATTAAAAGCAATCCATCCTAACGAGGCAGCAACACGAGATGTGCCGCAATACAAAATTCTAAAATTGTTCATTCTAAAATTGTTTTTAGTGCATTAACAGTTGTGAATCAAGTGCTCACTGAAAAGATGTCTAGACATTTCTTGTTAAACGTCTTAAAAGATTCCTTTCAGAACACTTCAGTAAGATAATCAAACAGCTTTACTAGAGAACTGGTTGAAAGATGTTAAGGAGTGCTAACGGTAAGCCAGTCTACAGTTACCCCACTGTTGCTTCTTTGGAAGCTCCTCAGGTGCTGTTTCCCTGCTCTTGTTCAAATATTAGCATAGCGAGCTGGGAACGTGACCCATGGCTCTCCAGAGAGCTCTGGAGACACCGGTGGAACACGTCCTCACTTAGCCGAGGATCGCAGGTCCGATTGCGGTACGCCTGGCGCAAAGCAGGCTCGACGGCACGGAACACGTGCAGTCCCGAGTACTGCACAAACATGTCATAAAGATCCAGGCTCTCCAGCAGCTCCTCGTTCTCCTGCAAATCCCCAGACATCCGTGTGCGCGAGGACATGTAGTCAGAGTTGTAGAAACACGCCTCCTCAAAGGTGTAGCGGTCAAAGTGGCCCGCTTCCCGGACCAGGTCTTGTGAGGAAGGGGGAACCTGGTCTGGATAAGCCACACTGGGGTCAAAGTCTTGGAAATGGATGGGAAAGAACGCCTGCCAGCCACTGATGGTGTTCATACGGCAGCGATTCAAGAACTCTGAGTTGAGTACTGTGTCAGCTGTGACCAGGAGGAAGAGCGTTTCCACTGGGTGCTTCCTAGAAACAATGTCCAGGATCCGCAGGACACCGGGACTTTCTGTCTTTATGCTGATCCAAGACACCTTCACGCTAGGATATCTGCGCTCAATGGCGGTGATCTTAGCCTTGACCTCTGCGAAGACATCATTTGTACTCACTTTTTGGGCCTCAGCGGGTTCGTAGGTGAACAGAAAATTAAGAACCGCATTCTCACCAGTCTCAAACAAATTGGTGGAACAGTGATCCAAGAAGTGCAGTGCTACATGGGACTCATAACTAGTGAGGGGCAGGAAGATGTGAACTCGTGTAGCCTCGGTGACATAAGGCATGGGGATAATCTCTACCTGGCTGAGGGGTCGCACAAGGTGTACCCGGCGTGCGATAGATTTCTGATGACCAGACTCAGTCGTGGCCTGGACCTGCAGGTCCAAGGTGTACTCCATCCCTCGTGTCTGGTCCAAGCGCCTGTAACCGTTCACCAGTCGTGGAGCACTCAACTGTACAAAAGGGTTGTATTTTTTATTGAGCTCTTCGACAGCAACCTTGATGACATCAGTCACGTCATCGCGATCTGCACCACTGAGCTGGCATTTAGGGGCACCGTCTACGCAGGAGAAAAGGTTGTCTTCGGTAAAGTAGTCCCAGCGCAGTACCTCAAAGCGGTTTTTGGGCTCAAAGGGAGGTGTGATGCCGATAGGCCATAGAGCACTCTTGTTTCCATCCGCTGCTACTTCACTGACATTCTTTATTTCAGACTGAGGGTGAAAAGTGCACGAAAAGCCATTACAATAAAAAAAAAAAAAATACAATACACTGTATCTTTTGGGGAGAAAAAGCTTGCCACTGGGCGAGTACACCCTTATGTGTACCATAAATCATCTTGAAGAGCTCATATTATCACCCTAAATGAAATTTCTGTCATAGATTACTCACCCGTAAGACCTTCGTTCATCTTCGGAACACAAATTAAGATATTTTTGATGAAATCCAAGGGTTTCTGAACCACATATAGGCAGCAATGTCATTGCACCTTTTGAGGTCCAGAAAGGTAGTTAAGACATAGTTAAAATAGCCCATGTGACTACAGTGGTTCAACCTTAATGTTATGAAATGACGAGTATACTTTTTTGTGCACAAAAAGGCATTCTGACGTAGAACACGGAAGCGCTGCACTGTGTTTACTACGTCAATAGCATAGGAGACTATCAGGGCAGAGAAAAAATTGTTATTGTTGAATAAACTCGTTATTTTTGCACACAAAAATATTCTCGTCGCTTCATAACACTAAGTTTGAACAACTGTAGTCACATGGACTATTTTAACGATGTCTTTAATACCTTTCTGGACCTTAAAAGGTGGTCACATGGACACATTCAGACTATGCTTGGTTCAAAAACCTCATCAAAAAATATCTTAATTTGTGTTCTGAAGATGAACTAAGGTCTTACGGGTTTGGGATGACATGAGGGTGAGTAATTAATGACAGAAATTTCATTTTTGGGTGAGCTAACCCTTTAAGGGTACATATTAGTGTTATAAGGTATCCCTGCTGAAGAATACAGCATAAACCAGCATGAATTGCATGTTGGTCCAGGCAGGTTTATGCTGGTTAGAGCTGGTATAATGCTTGTCTAGCTGGTGGACCAGCATTGTCATGCTGTTCCTAAACAAAATTGAGTTGTTGTAGTTGGTCCACCAACACTCCCACTTCCCATGCTTGGGGATCAGCAAAACAGCTTCCCAGGCTGGTCCCAGCATGCAAAACACACCTTATGCTGGTGACAACATCTTTGGATTTTTCAGCAGGGATAGTACCTTATACCTACGGTGGCCCAGTAGTGCACAACACAACGAAATTAAAAAAGCAAACATAAGTTCACAACACAACGAAATCGAGCCACAACACAACGGAAATGCTCCCGACCACTACTCTCAGAACTCGTTAATATTAGTATTCCTTGCCAATGTTCTATAAAGTCCATAGTCTTACAAAGATATCAATACCATGATTAGTTTTAAGTATGTAAACGTTGTATATCGACATGAAATATTAATTCAAAATCACTTGAGTGCACAATAGCTTCATATTTATACCTGTTAATGATTTGACGCGCTACCAAGGATGAAGGGAACGTCCGACAATTCCACCAAGTGGTTAAAACGTATAATTTGTATTCATTACAATGACTTTGTTTAACATTTAAAAACAGACATGTTCAAATTCCAAAGCTTGTTACTTCCTGTTGGTAAGACTGACAAGCTTTGTAATTTGAACATGTCTGTTTTTAAATCTTAAAAGTAATCTTAATGAATACAAATTATACGTTTTAACCACTTGGTGGAATTTTCAGATGTTCCCTTCATCATTCGCCTTGGTAGCATGTCAAATCATTCACAGGTATAAATATGAAGCTATTGTGCACTCAAGTGATTTTGAATTAATATTTCATGTCGATATACAGTGGTTATATACTGCTGAAACTAATCGTGGTATTCATATCACTGCCGACTCTATAAAACATTGGCAAGGAATACCAACAATACCGAGCTCTGAGAGCCCCCTAGTGGTCGGGAGAATTTACATTGTGTTATGGCTTTATTCTTATGTTTGTTTGTTTTTCATTTCTTTGTGTTGTGCACTACTGGGCCACCGTATATACCAGGTTCAGACTGCACAATATTTTTGTCCGATATGTCAAATTACATGTTACGAGATGTCATCGAGAAGGCGGAACTTGCGACTGACTTCAGGAAACAAGAGAGTAAACAAACTGTTCGAAAAACTGTGTTCGAAATTGCCCCCTATACTCTCATTCACTATTCCCTACATTAGTCCTCTAATATAGTCCACTTGAAGGAGTGAATGAAAACGAGTGAGTGAATTCGAACGCTAAGTAGTACATAGTTTATGCTTGCTGTTTAATAATCATCTGAAATTTATCTCGATATTTATCTCGAACTCTTAACCTTAATTAAACAATTTAATAATCTTAAAAAAATAGTTTAATTAAACCTAATATTACGCTGTAGCCACATTGGACCAGCGCAGTTTGGAAAATGGATGGATGAATGATTCGGCTGTGTGTGCCTTCTAGCGAGACGAGGAAGTTCATTCGGCACACGACTTTCAAAGTGCATTATGGGTATTCTCTAGCTGTTGAGCGTACATCAGTTGTACACTCGTTATTGCGGTGCATTGTGTGATTGAATGAGTGCACTCGATGTCGTCCTCTATGGTTTCGGACACCACTACAAATGGCTGTCCCCCCATTGACGTTTATGCATCACCACACTCTATGTCGAACCAATATCATTCATCTGAACCAAGCATTAGGGTACTAATATGCACTCCAGTCTTGGCGACCCACCTACCAAAATGTATTAGATGTCTCTCTAATTAAACACCTGATTAAACTCATCAGCTTTTCATATTGTTGAATAAGGAAACATCTAAAACATTCTGGTAAGTGGGTCCTGTGTAAAGGAGTTGAGAAACATTGCTTTAGGGCAAAAATACATATACAACTTAAAAAAATTCATGCACACACACACACACACACACACACACACACACACATACACACACACATTATATATATATATATATATAATTAAAAATACAGCACAATCTAACCTGCAGTTTTTCAATCTCCTCATAGGTCCTCTGCAGTTCTATTTCTGTGAAATGTTTGTGCAGACGATACATAAGTTCTGCACTGGTCACTGGATGAACAGTGAGAGCATCCTGGAATCCATCATTCCCCACTCTGGGAAGGTCCATATTGTTTTCCAATTTAAAATAATTATAATTCAGCCCCTAAGGTAAAGCAAGATTGAAATTAGATCAGAATATTACATTGTATATAAATGTATTAACCATGTCTCAGCATTTGGCACAATAACAAGAATGTGGTCGTAGTTGCATAGATGGCACCTTTAGGTTAATTCTGGTCAGCTCTAGTCAGCAGACCCTTGCAATTTGCAGTAAATCTGTTTAATGTCTTGTTGTAACCATGCTAATTAACTGCACACATCTCAGCAGGTCTGCAGCTGGCCTGCCGAGAACAGGAAGTCATTTATTTTGTGGATCAGCAGCAGAAGTACATCATTCCATTCAAGTAATCCTCGTGTCTGGACACTCACTCGTTTTATGTTGGATCCAAAACAGCATGTTCAGGTCTGTGTGGATTACTGATGCTTGATGGTCAGGTCACTGCTTTTACATGATTGTTCAAGAGGTCCAAACTTGAACAACTAGACTGTCCTAAACCCAGTATAATGATATGTTGCCCCTGAATGAGACCATTTCCAGTTTCCAGTTGCAACAGAAATTATAATTTGATTTTAATGTTCATACACAGTTTTACAGTGATAATCATTTAGCTTCATCTAGCTTTATCTGAAAATTTCTTGACAGGTGACTGTGTGGTTGAGTTGACCAATGAAATGCTGTTGGGGTGGGGTTTGGGCCTAACTGTTTTTTATTGGGGGCAGGGCGGGGATCATGCGATCATGTGCTTCCAACAATGAAATTCAAACCACTAATTGATTTGCAACTTAGTCTACAAATATGAAATATTTATATATTTGTTATGAAATTATATGATTCCATTCTCTCAATTAGTCTGAATCTACATTGATTTTTATTTTACTTTTTCTTGAAATAACAAATTCATATGTATAGAAATAGCTATTCAAATTCTTTTTTTAAATTAAATAAACCCCTTTTAGTCATTTATGACTGATTATGCAGTAGAATTTAAACATGGTCATATATTTGTGTCCCTGTAACACACATGTATCGGTTACAGATCTATTTTACATGAGATGTGGTTCAGAGTATCTACACTACACTGTAAAAAAATGCTGGGCTAAAAACAACCCAAGTTGGGTTAAATGTTTGCCCAAGGTGCTGGCCAGTTTTATTTAATCCAACTATTGTTTAAAAATTACTATAAATGAACCCAAAATAGGTTGAAAATTACATTTAACAAACATTTAACCCAACTGCTGGGTTAAAACAACCCAATCTGAAACTGGGTTTGTCCATTTTCAGCCCAACTTGGGTTGTTTTTAACCCAGCATTTTTTAGAGTGTAGCATTCAAAAGTATTAATGTTTTTAAAAGAAGCCCCTTATGCTGACTAAAAACAGTAATATCATTAAACATTATTACAATTTAAAATAACTTTCTATTTTAATGTTTTAAAAAGTAATGTATTCCTGTGATGGCAGTTACTCCAGTCTTCAATGTCACATGACCCTTAAGGATTTATTTTAATATGTTTATTTTGGTGCTCAAGAAACATTTCTTATTATCAGTGTTGAAAACAATTGTGTGTGTTTTTTCAGGATTGTTTTTTATATAAATATAAAGTATTTATATGAAATATTAATCCATTTTATTTATAAATATAATACTTTTCTGTCACTTTTGATCAATTTAATGCATCTTTGCCAAATTAAAGCATTAATTTCTTTAAAAAAAAACTTTTGAACTTTAGTGTAAGTCATGCAGAAACCTGAATCCAATCAGATCAGGGTATTAAGAGTGCGAAAGTCTTCCTTCACCTCCATGCCAAAGCATTGAAATGGGCATAATCCACTAAGGAGCCAGCTGCCAGCACCCATGTCCAATCCCATTTTACACACCAACTCACAAACCATTGCTTATCACACTTATGACGTTTTACCAAATATATATAATGTTCTATACTGGTTTGAACATATGCAGAACATTTTCACATGACTGTGTGCTTGTTTGAGCATATCAATGTACCTGCCTCAGAATTTGAAAAATACTGTGAACTATTGAATATTTGGCCTCCCTGTTGCATTGAGCCTCTCAATATATAACAGCGCACCCTCTCAATAAAGCATGGGCCCTTGGGTAATGTGGTTTCCTGTCGAAACTAGAGACCCTAGGTGAAAAATGTAGTCATTTGTGACCAGCATAAACATTGCCAACTAAGGGAAACCAGCTACATGAAAAGTCTACTTTATCAACACAGGCCTGTTTTTAGAATTTGCCAGGATGATCTGTACATAGTTCAGGCTCTGAGCCTCCCTTCCTCCAGCTCATTTTGGCACACAGCTCTCTCAGCCACATTTGCCCTGGGATAGATACTATTTTAGCTTGAGACTAATTGGAATCTCATGATGTGAGAAATGTAACTGCCTTAGTGATTACAGAGAAGGAGCAGATACTGCTGTGAGATTTAGTGCATTTTGTTTAAAACAGAAACAAAGCTTAAGAAATTGAAAGTTGATGGAACATAAACAATGAAAAGAGAATTAAATTCTGATTGTTTTGCTCTGGATAGCATTTTTGTACTTAAAGTCATGGTTCATCCAAAAAATAAAATTCTGTCATCATTTACTCACCCTCATGTTGTTACAAGGGTTATTATAGTTCACTTAAACTAAAACCATAAAAAAAACATTTTGGTACTTGAAATAAAATAAACAATAAAGGGTTGGTTGATTATGATTTCACTTTTTTAACTTTAGTTAGTGTGTAATGTTGCTGTTTGAGCATAAACAACACCTGCAAAGTTACGACGCTCAAAGTTCAACGCAAAGAGATATTTTCTATGGAGTCAAATTAATGCCTTAAAGTTTTGCAAAAAAATAAAGTTTTGCGAAACAAAAAAAAAGAATTGAGCAATAAAAAAATGTTTTGCAAAGAAAAATAAAGAATTCCAAAGGAAAAATAAAGTATTGAGCGGAAAAAAATAGTTTTGCAAAGAAAAATAATAAATTGCAAAATAAAATAAAGTATTGCAAAAATAAAAATATAATCAATTACAAAAATCAATGACAGCTGTAATCCTATTTTATCTTTGCCACATATTTTTCATGCTCAAAACTACTAAATCATTTGCAACGCTCATTTTATTCTGCGTTTCAGTCAAGCGTGCGCTCACGATACCGCTTTTCTTTGCGCTGCACTTTTCTGTGCGGATCTCTTTATGGCACTGGTTTGACGTGGGGCTGGAGTCAAGAAACGGGGGCACGCCTCCGCGAAACACGTCATCGGCAGGAGACGCAGATCGCAAAAAAACAGAAATAAGTTTTTAAGCCGTCGACCCCAAAAACTGAATGTTTAAGGACACAAAAGTGGATACAGGCAGTGAGACAGAGCGCAATGGGTCATATTACTATAAGAAATGCATTGGAGGGGGTCATAATCAGCGACAACATATGCTAAACAAACCAACAAAAACAAACCATGTATTATTTTTAACCATGTCAAAGAATAATTTCACCTGTCGCCGATTACGACCCCCTCCAATGCATTTCTTATAGTACTGTAATATTACCCGTTGCGCTCTGTCTCACTGCCTGTATCCACTTTTGTGTCCTTAAACATTTGTTTTTTTGGGCAGCTTATAAAAACTTATTTCTGGGTTTTTTAGCTTGTTAGCTGTACACCTTGTCACACAGCAGCTTTTAGGCATTGTTCTGTTTTTTGTAATGAGTCAGAAAAGACAAGAAGGCAGCCTCACGCAATACAAAGTCAATGGAGACGGTTGGATTGTTTTCCCCCCGGTGGGCGTGGTTTTCAGATTATAATAAATGCGCTCTGTCTCTATGCTTGATCTGTTCTGTTGCGATCTGCGTCTCCTGCCGATGACGTGTTTCGCGGAGGCGTGCCTCCGTTTCTTGACTCCACCCCCACGTCAAACCAGTGCCATAAAGAGATCCGCACAGAAAAGTGCAGCGCAAAGAAAAGCCGTATCGTGAGCGCACGCTTGACTGAAACGCAGAATAAAATGAGCGTTGCAAATTATTTAGTAGGTTTGAGCATGAAAAATATGTGGCAAAGATAAAATATGATTACAGCTGTCACTGATTTTTGTAATTGATTATATTTTTCGGCTGGTAGGAACTACAACGAGCTTCTTCCCCGGTTAGTGACATCACTAACCACAACATTTACATAAACCCCACCCCTGAGAACACACAACAAAGGGGGCGGGGTCATGTTGGGCTGCTTTAGAGAAGAGGAAGAGTTGTTGTAGTAGAGTGTTGTTGTCATGCCGTCATTTTACGCCGGACTGCTTCACAAACGAGGGTCAATTCAACGCTGGATTTGCACAAAACATTAACATGACAGCACATGCTAGTGGATGAGATTAATCAACTCCACAGCAACTACATAAATTTATCCACTAACCATTCAGAAACTCCCAGTTTCATTCTAAAAGTTGTAACTTCTTCCTGAGTCTCTCCATCAGTGTCGACTCCCGTTTGAACAATGTAAGGCTGAACACCGTTACTGACAATCCTCATTTTGGCTGCGTGAGATTCTCCAGCTTTTGTTGTTGTTGAGCTGTTAAAGCTCCGCCCTCTTCTGGAAAGGGGGCGGGAGCAGCAGCTTATTTGCATTTAAAGGGACACACACAAAAATTGAGTGTTTTTGCTCACACCCAAATAGGGGCAAATTTTACAAGCTATAATAAATGATCTGTGGCGTATTTTGAGCTGAAACTTCACAGATGCATTCTGGGGACACCAGAGACTTATATTACATTTTGTGAAAGGGGCATTATAGGTCCCCTTTAACTGAAATTAAATACATTTTTCCCAAGTTCCCAAGGCAACATTCCTCATCTTAATTCAGTTTAACTTGACGTACTGAAGTAATTAAAACTAAAACTTAAATAAAAATTAATAAAAGCTATATAGACATGTTTTTAAAAAAACTAACAAAAATGACAAAACAACAAAATTACAAACACTTTAAAATTAAAATATAAGAATATAATTAAAATATAAGAAATATGAGAAAAAATTTCAAGTAATTCAAAAATTAGCATCTCAATCTGATACTAAAATAATGCTGGTGGTTACAACCTTGTTTGGCTTTCTTTCTTCTGCGGAATGAAACTTCACACTGTCCACAATATGGATAAAAACTAAATAAATATAATACATAATATTAAATATAATATTATTAAAAAATCTGCTTAAAATACATTTATTTCATACTAAGTATACTTCAAATCAATTAACATATTTATTGACATATCACTTATTGATAAAAAATTATAATGAAACTTTATTTGGAATATTTCTTTATTGCACAATGCACACTTTCTTAATATCATGCCTAAAAAGTGTTTTAATATCACTATTAATAAGGATTGTATGATCTTTGTATAACATCAGTCTGCAAGATATTTAAAGTGTACCTAAATATAGCTGCTATAGTTAAACTTTAGCACAATCAAATACTTCAGTATATCTTTAGTTGATCTCAGCAGTATTTCTGCACAATTAAAGTGCATAAGAACAAAATTAGATGTTCCAATTTAGCAGACTTTAAGTATACCATTTTACATACCAAAAGTACAATTGCAGGGTGTTTTGTTTAGCACATAAGTATGTAAATGTATTTGTAGTATACTTAGCACAAAATAAATGTATTTCAAATACATTTTTAGTATTTTCACTAGGGAAGCCATTCGAGTTTGGAAAGACACGAGGGTGAGTAAATGATGACAGATTTTCATTTTAAATGCTACAGTTAATCATTAGCTCTTACCTCATATTCCTCCACACAGTTCATGCCTACATAATCAATGATGCAGCGACCGAGCCACTCATCAGGTCTGACACTTATTATGTCAGTCCTGCATTGCTCCAAGAAAGGCTGGAGCTTCAGAAGTAGTGCACGGGATAGTAGAAATCCTGGTCCACTGTGACAGTACCTCCCCTGGGTTTCACCCCCAATGAACTCTCCTGGACGGCCCATGTAAAGCTGAAGGCCCATGCTCAGGTGGCTTACTAAAGACTTCAGCCTTTCAGGCTGGGTATAGGTATCATCCTGGACAAGGTAGAACCAATCATACTCAGCAATGTGATGCTTTAGAAGGTATCGGACAGACTGGTACATGTTTGGGACTGGACGCTCGTCACCGTGGGCGACCACAAACATTCCATTAGGGAGTTTACGATTGCGAGTGCCTGTAAAAAAGATGAGCCGCCCATCCAGGTGGTGGTTGAGGGTCCGGTTGATGGCCACGGCTAACGTGTTCATGGTGGCTTTGGAGGTAAATACTGAAACAAAGAGGTGTTCACGAATTCCAAGCTCTGTGCTGGCATACTTGGATCTAAAAAGAAGAAGACGCAGGATAAATTACTAACATGAAGAGTAAAGAAATATGAATCAGAGCATGGTTACATTAGGAACTCACAAGCACAGCTGGGTTTGCTGTGTCAGTTGGTCAAATAAACCAACCCAACCATTTATAACATAAAAATAGGCAGCAGATGGGTCATTATTTACGTCAATCCAAACTCGTCTGCTGCCATTTTTTTTCCCCCATGAAACACAAAATAACTTTCTGAATAATACTCATGCAACTCTTTCCATATATAATGACAGTTAATAAAAAAAAAAAAGACCATCCAAAATTTGAAAACATATGATGTATAGCTTTGTGTGAGGAAAATTTAGTTATTCAAAGAATATTCTTAACTAGCACATCACGTTCAGTTAAGACACACATGGGAAATGAAGATGTTTTGCCATCAATGAATCTGAATGTGAGTGCATATGAGATTTCAGAACTTTGGTGGAGGGAAAGATTATAAGTCGAGAACGACTGAATTTTAATGGTTCCTCTTATGCAAAGATATTGTGTGACTTCATTGTAAGCTTAAAAAACATGGAGACGTGCTCATTATGCACCGCTGATTTACAGAAAAGAAAGACAACAACAACTAAATATCAGGTTTGGGGTGACATATGGGTAAGTTAAGTACAGTAAATAATGACAGAATTTATATTTTAGGTGAACTATTCCTTTCTGGTTCTTGTGGTGCAGTACACACACAAATTTGTATGGTTCAAAAACACGCTTTGATTATTATTTTGAATGTCAGACCATATTATCTTATGTCATACCACAAGATTATATCAACTAGGGGTGTAACGGTACATGTATTCATCCTGAAACATACGGTAGAGACGCCACGGTTCGGTTCATGCAGTTAGACGACGAATATAGTCAGTCACAGACAATCCACACTCCAATCCAGAAGGGGGCGTGTGCCGTAATGCAACGCTGTTTGCTAACTGCCACAACAGGAAAAGGAGCAGAAGAAGAACAGTATACGTGAATGACTTGAGCGCTTGAAAATAAAGTCCACTAGATAGTGCACACGTGTCAAATACATCTTTCTGCGCTCATGGACAAAGGATTATACACTTACTCAACTGTGTGCAAAATGGAGTGCGACGCAGAAAATTAAGTGTAGAAGGGTTTGAAATGTGAAATGTTTAAACATAGTTTATATATAGCAAACTTTAACACTCCTAATGCACAAGTTTTATTTTTCATTATTCTATTTATTTTGTACTTTTATAACACAAGATGCTTTTCAGTTTTGTAGCTGATTGTGACAAAATACCTTTTGTTTTTTATCCGCCCTGCAAAAAGCCCTGCTTAGTGCTTAATACACTATAGGAGGCTGTACTGGACTAACTAGGGGACTAAATGGCGCTAGGTGGAACAAACTGTGATTTGCACTTCTGTCTGTTTAAAATAAATGAAAAGAAACATAGAATTGTGGATTTGTTCCTTTGTCCGGAAACACTTTAGGGTCCAATTCGCACTATTAACTAGTTGTTTATAAGAATGCGTATTACTAAGATATTGGCTGTTTATTAGCACTTATAAAGCAGATACTAATGCTTTTCTACATTCTACATCTCAAATAATCCTTCCCAATACCTAAACTTAACAACTACCTTACTAACTATTAATAAGCAGTAATTATGGGTTTATTGAGGCAGAAGTTAATAGTTAGAAATGGACCCTGAACTAAAGTGTGACCATTTTTCCTATTGTACTGAAATCGTAGTGAACCGTGAACCCAAAACTGAGGTCCATACCGAACCGTGACTTCTACACCCCTAATATCAACAGAATTTTATTTTAAAACGTTCAAATGTTTTGATAGCTAATAGAAATAAAACATGCAGAATGTGACAAATGAATAAGGAAAATATAACAATGGTTAGTGTTGAAATATTATTTCAAAAAAGGTGTTTAAATAATGAATTATTATATTACAGATTGTTTAAACTCTCTTAAGATAAATCATTTGACAACAAATGTTGATAGTGAAATGGGTGAAAAAAATTCCTTTCGAGAATGTTGCCACACAAAAAGTATTTTATCTGAATTCTCATGTCCCTGTGATGGACAGGCCATCCGTCTAGTCTGTTTCCTTGCCTATGCTCCGAGATTCTGGGAAAAACTCCAGCATTCCCACGACCCTACATAGAACAGGCAGTTTGGAAAAAGGACAGATGGATATAGATGCCATCCTACCCGATATACTCAGGCTCAAGCACTTTGTACATCTATCAGAGTTAAATGTTATCCCGAATTGTTTGTTTAAACTATATACAGTACTTAACTGTGTATAATACTAAATATTAACCGGAAAATCCCTTAAAGGATTAGTTCACTTCTGAATTAAAATTTCCCCCATGCCATTCAAGATGTTCATGTCTTTCTTTCTTCAGTAGAAATGAAGGTTTTTGAGGAAAACATTCCAGGATTTTTCTCCATATGGTGGACTTCACTGGGGTTCAACAGGTTGAAGGTCCAAATGTCAGTTTCAGTGCAGCTTCAAAGAGCTCTACAGACGAGGAATAAGAGTCTTATCTAGAGAAACGATCAGTCATTTTCTAAAAAAATAAATAAATAAAATGTAGTAAACTTTTTAACCACAAATGCTCATCTTGCCATGCTCTGGGATAGAGCACGCATTACTTAATCACGTTGGGGGACAAAATGAGATGGAGTTTTTCGCCCCACCGTGGTATTCCCGCCTACATCACGTGTTAACTTTCCAACATGATTACGTAATGCGTGGAGCATCACAGAGCAGTGCAAGACGAGCATTTGTGGTTAAAAAGTATATAAATCTGTATTTAAAAAAAAAAGACCAATCATTTTTTGATCTGCACTGAAACTGACATTTGGACCTTCAACCTGTTGAACCCCAGTGAAGTCCACTATATGGAGAAAAATCCTGAAATGTTTTCCTCAAAAACTTAATTTCTTTTCAACTAAAGAAAGAAAGACATGAACATCTTGAATGACATGAGGGTGAGTAAATTATCAGGAAATTTTAATTCTGAAGTGAACTAATCCTTTAAATAAAATGTTACTCTTGAAGTTACTTTATTAGCAACCACTTTAAATACAACAATACATACTATTAAAGCTTCTTAACTATTTACTAATAACACTTTATTGTGTTTTAACAGTATTAGTCATTTTAGCAGAAACTAGTTACCATATTAAACTGGTAAAAAAGAAAAGAAAAGGTGTTCAATAAAGACCTCATTATGGATGTTATGTTTACGTGTGTCTTTAAAGACACTAATGTTGAGGCTGTCATTGTAGTTCAGATTATCCGTGACTGACAGCACGCTTTATGTGACCTGATGACACCATTTGGCCGCATCGGCTTCCAGAGGTCAAGGGGCAAGATCAGGAGCCTTTGCTCTATAAATAGTCAGCGTCCTAGTCCAGTTTCCCTTCACAAACGTGCATAAAAGAGGTATCTTTAGTTTAGCAGTAAACTCTTTGCAGAAAATTCTCACAATGAGAATATATGCTCTTTTATTTGAATAGGCCTAATAAAAAAAAGTGTTTCTATCAGAATTATAAGTTCTTCTTTTCATTTTTTAAAATTACTTGCTAACTTTCATGCATGCTTTAATTAGAGCGAACAGAATGCATTCAGGATGGGCACTTCACTGGTGGAGCTGCTACACCTACCTGAAAACTTTTTTTGGAGGACCTTCCTGAGCAGGCTTGTTATAAGGCACTATTCTGGGCTCAAAATCCTCCTCGACATTTCCGTTGTCAGTTGTCCCACTGGATATCGAACTAGGTTTACGGGCCCCTTTCGAGCTCCCAGGCTGCCCTATGAGCATCTCGTCGGCGGCTCCCATCCAGTCAGAGTCGCAGGACTCATTCACCCAGGTGACGCTCAGGAGGCTCAGTGTGAATCCCAGAGAGATGCCCACAATAATCGGCCCGGTCGGCCTGATGAGAGAAACCAGCATTGAGATCCTCATGCTTTCAGTCGGCGGCAGTAAACAGTGGACTATCCGCTCCTCTGCGAAACGAGGAGATGCTTTCAGCGGAGCGAGGCTGAGGAATTGCGTCGCTCTCTCTTCACACCTATAAAGAGAGACGTGACTGTCTCTGCTGCCTTCTGACGTGTCATCGCTCCGGACTCCGCCCTTCACTAACCAGACGTCAGTCAATGCAAATGCTGAAGCGCTGATTACTGCCATTCGACAGAGGCAGGGACGGAGGAGGCGCCATCTGCGAGACCGCAGCAACCCTATCATTAACTCCAGCTATAATTTGGGAGTAAAAGCGAATTTGGTCGTTTGCCCTGGGATATTGCGAGGAAACCGCTTTTGACCTGGAAAGTTTATGATCTCTCTTTGTCTCACTAGAGGGCGGTCATTCTGTTTCAGACTATGTGACTATAGTGAACATTAATAAAAATAATAAATAAATACTTCTTAGACTTTATTTTAAACATTTTCATGTTAAAGAGAAGGAAAACATGTTCTAAAAGAGAAAACAAATTTAAAAGCATTGAACAAATGATAAATACATAAAACATATATATACAGTACAGTCCAAAAGTTTGGAACCACTAAGATTTTTAATGCTTTTAAAAGAAGTTTCGTCTGCTCACCAAGGCTACATTTATTTAATTAAAATACAGTAAAAAACAGTAATATTGTGAAATATTATTACAATTTTAAATAACTGTGTACTATTTAAATATATTTGACAAAGTAATTTATTCCTGTGATGCAAAGCTGAATTTTACTCCAGTCTTCAGTGTCACATGATCCTTCAGAAATCATTCTAATATGCTGATCTGCTGCTCAAGAAACATTTATGATTATTTTCAATGTTGAAAACAGTTGTGTACTTTTTTTTTTTCCAGGATTCCTTGATGAATAGAAATTTCAAAAGAACAGCATTTATCTGAAATACAAAGCTTCTGTAGCATTATACACTACCGTTCAAAAGTTTGGGGTCAGTAAGAATTTTTATTTTTATTTTTTTAAAAAGAAATTAAAGAAATTAATACTTTTATTCAGCAAGGATGCATTAAATCAATCAAAAGTGGCAGTAAAGACATTTATAATGTTACAAAAGATTAGATTTCAGATAAACACTGTTCTTTTGAACTTTCTATTCATCAAATAATCCTGAAAAAAAATATTGTACACATTAAATGTTTCTTGAGCAGCAAATCAGCATATTAGAATGTTTTCTGAAGGATCATGTGACACTGAAGACTGGAGTAATGATGCTGGAAATTCAGCTTTGAGCACAGGAATAAATTACTTTGTGAAATATATTCAAATAGAAAACAGTTATTTTAAATTGTAATAATATTTCACAATATTACTGTTTTTACTATATTTTTAATTAAATAAATGTAGCCTTGGTGAGCAGACGAAACTTCTTTTAAAAACATTAAAAATCTAAGTGGTTCCAAACTTTTGGACTGTATATATATATATATATATATATATATATATATATATATATATATATATATATATATATATATATATATATATATATATATATATATATATATGTATATCACCACCTTGGAATTATAAGGTTGTATCTGCATTCTGAGCAGTTTTGAGATATTGAGCTTCAAATTGTTTGCATTCCATTTGACTTTGTAGAAAAAAACTTTTTGATTTAAAAAAAAAAAGTCCCAAAATGTACACCACTTAAAAAACAACATGATGTAAATAAGTTGTTACAGAATAAGATGAATATGGTGTATATCGGCTATATGAATATATATATATATGAAGACTTCAGATGCAAAAGTCTGCCATCTGAAAATTTCTTCTAAATAAGTTCAGTATTTAATGGCAACGCATAAACATTAAAGTGAAATAATTGAACATAAACATACGAGCCTGATAAAAATGATCATTTCAGAAGAAAGTTTCAGATGGCTTTTGCATCTGAAGTTTTCATATATATGCCCCTGGACCACAAAACCAGTCATAAAGGTCAATGTTGAAATTGAGATTTTTATACATCATCGGAATAAATAATCTTTCCATTGATGTATGGTTTGTTTGGACAATATTTAGCAAAGATACAACTATTTGAAAATCTGGAATCTAAGGGTGCAAAAAAATCAAAATATTGAGAAAATCGCCTTTAAAGTTGTCCAAATGAAGTCCTTAGCAATGCATATCTACTCACAAAAATACATATATTTACAGTAGGAAATTTACAAAATATCTTAATGGAACATGATCTTTACTTAATATCCTAATGATTTTTGGCATAAATAAAAATGAATAATTTTGACCAATACAATGTATTGTTTGCTACAAATATACCCATGTGACTTATGACTGGTTTTGTGGTCCAGGGTCACATATATATAGTATTTGTAACAGGAGCAGCTATCAAAAAATGATACAAGGTATCTTCTTTGGACACACACACACACACACACACACACACACACACACACACACACACACACACACACACAATCACAATCATGCTATACTTTGCACACAGACCAGTTGTTCCCATAAATCAGCTATATAGGCAAATAACTATACTCTCAAACTTAAAATGTGCACAGACATGGTGCAATATACACAAAACACAGCTCAGATCTTGTTTCTCTGTCATTCTCTCCTCCCCTGGAGCATCACATCTGTTCCTTACACTGATGCCTGCAGCTACAGCTGAAGAACACAGTGACTCTCCAGAGCGGTGAAAAAACATTTCTTTCTTTGTATGTGGTTGTTAAAACACAGTGAATATTCAGACAATGGGCTGGGTTTGTTACGGTTTTACTTTCTGCAGATGAAGCAGAGCATGAAGTGTTCTCCCAGAGCTAAGCATTACTTTGGGAGTGTAATAAAGTGCCTTTAGTAAGGAAAAACTTAAAGGGATAGTTTACCCAAAAATGAAAGTTATCCCATGATTTACTCCTCTTCATTCAGACAAACACAATCAGAGATATATTTAAAATATCTTAAGTCCTCCAAGGTTTATAATTGCTGTGAATGAGGGGCTGCGTTTTGAAGCCAAAAATAATGCATCCATCCATAAAAAAGTAATCCATATGACTACAGGGGGTTAATATAGGCCTTCTGAAGCAAATAAATGCTTTTTTGAAGAAAAATATCCATATTTAAAACTTTATAAATTCAAATCTAGGTGCTTCTACATCAGTGTTATTCACTTACCTGATTTTAGGGATAACTCTTGGGTAGGGTTAGGTTTAGGTGTAAAGATATGGTTCGAAGTACGTTTTCAGACAGGAATGTTGCTCCAGAATCAACAAAATATGTAGATCCAGGAGCATGACTCGCTTTGCAAAATCACAGTGACCATGCAGTAGTCTATTTCTTCCACTAGGTGGCAGTAATTCATTAAAATGAGTGCCTTCAAATGCCTCAGAAATTACTTTTAGGACTAAGATGTGCTCTTTGAGTGCCATTTGTAAACAAGCATTTATGTTTTGCAATATAGTTTAAAACGTGACCACAGATACATGCTGTAATTTAGCATACAAAAATATATTCTAAGAGCATTTTGCTAACATTCCTATTCAGTTATGAAAACATTGTTTCTGGCAGTTCCCTGAACATTAGAACAGTTCTATTACATTTTATTTCGATAGTCCACTTTGAATATTCTACTAACTATAAGTAACTTTGCAACTACATGTGAACTCTCTTATTAGATTATATTAGCTATAGATCCTTAGGTTAGTAGAATAAGTTAACATGTAATTGCAAAGTAGAATGTCTGTTGGGGAGCATCAAAATAAAGTGTTATCAGATATTAAGCAGAGAGTTGACTGGGTGACATGCAGTCGCAGTTAGTAGAATGTCTAAAGGCGACTATCAGAATAAAATGTTACCCATTTTCTTGGTTATGTGAACATTCCATAACATGAACATTCCATTTTATCATTTTGCAAGCATTATGGGAATGTTACTTTTGAAAATATTCAAAATGAACGTTCCATTCATGTTTGCAAAATGATAATGGAACGTTGAAATGTTGAAATAAATGTGAAGATCTAGTGGATGAACAAGTGGATACTTGACTGAATAAAATTTTCATAAATGAGTTATATTGCTTTTCAGTCGGTGGACCGACTGAAAAGCAATATAACTCATTTATGAAAATTTTATTCAGTCAAGTATCCACTTGTTCATCCAAAAAAGTACAATGAATAAAGCCATAAGGGTTGATTTGAAGGTCAAAGACCTTTCAGAGTGGATGCAGATGATTGTCCAGACCCACAGTTGTGTTATTCACAGTAAGCCATCGTAGTGTATGAGGCCCTGAGCCAGGCATTGTTCATTCACAGCTCCAGTTTTCATCTGAACACTGAGGCTGTTTACTGTCTAACGCAAGGAATGTATGGCAGAGTTTACTAAATAATGTCGCTATGCCACCGCCTCCCTCGGAAAGCCCAGATCACATGATCGCAGAGGCTTCGGCCTCTTCAACGCACCCAGTGTTATTCGCAGGAAAAGCCATATTGACAGAGCCTTTTATTATGGGTTTCCTTCCTGATACCAAGAGCAAGCTGTGTCCATATGTATAGAAGATTATAGGTTAGGGATTTTACGTAAATGCAATGGAATATCATAAACAATAAATGTACAATAAAGTTGGTTATTGTAAGTGAACATAGTATTTTTTAATGTGTCTTTTCTGTTTTTTTTTTTTTTTTTTTTTTTTCAACATTGTATAATATTGTATCAAATTTCATAATTAAATATTTTTTGAAAAGTCATGTGTGCAATTTTAGAAATCGTAAGTATGGATTGGTGCAATGTCCATAAATGGCTTCTCAATCCATCCCAATGTTGCCCTCAGATTTGAAGTCTCATAAAAGGAGTTTTATCTGAGTTTGATATTATAAACAAGATGATAAAGCAATGAAAGTCAATTTTAGTTTTTCTCTGCTCCTCAAATTTGATGGGAAGATTTGGCATGGACGTTTAAAATCCATTCTGTTTGGCCTGGAAATGTTCTAACAGACAAATTCTGGCTGATAACACAAGATACTGATATAGCTGTAGGGCCAAGATGACTGCCAAGGTCAACACAGGCGAGAGAACACTTTATGAAAAACATATCAAAAACGACAGCTGGACATCATAACACTAATTTAAATTTAAAGCCTGATGAAAACGAGAAATAGAAGGAAAACAAAACGAGACGAGTTTTTCTGCTTGACATAAATCCATGTGAATCATTTCTGTTTCCAAAACAAATAAGGGCTGTGCGGGTTTACATCAACCAAATGAGTGTCATGTAGGGTTTCTGCACCGTTTGTTTACAAACTCTTGAACTTCTTGACTTGACAGGGATTTTTCTGACGCTACGTCAACAGAGGTGGAATGCGCGCGTGCCAATAGATGTTAATAAGATTCGATAGACGCGCTGCTCAGAAGAGAGAACTACTCGGTGAACGCGCACTGAAAACTTGCTTATGCGATGCCCCACTAAAGAAGAGGAATATTTTTTTTTTTACTGGGTTAAAAGCAGCGATGATTTATTTTATCCTCGTGCCCCTACTTTTTAGCGCATCACAGGGTCTTCGCTTAGTTTTAATCGTGCACGAGCATTGCTGGATATGATGCCAGTTCAAAGATTCGCCGACAAACCAAGGACACATCGTTGGGACAGTTTCAGGTAGATTTGACCCGTTTGTGGATTTAAATCCCTGGATGATGCTCCCAATGCAAAAACACGTCCTCTTGTTCCTTATTATCCTCAATACGACTCTGCAACGAAGGTAAGATTTCTGCATGTTAATATTCTTGATCTCATTGAACTGCATAAATAAGTTCTCTGGAAACTAATGCAACATGAATTTTTTTTTTTTTTTTTTTTTTTTTTTTTTGAGGCAGTTTGATAAAGTTGATTTGGCTACGCCAACAAACGGAAGAATTTATGACTTTGCATTCAGGTTCAACAGGCCTTTTTAAATAACAAGAGGCAATAAAAACTGGTTTGTTAATGGCTAACTTTGGGTGGGTGGGTCATGACTTGAAGGATGAAAGGATGGAAGAGAGAAAAAGTATATCAGGAAAAATAAAACAAAACTTTAGTTGGAGAAAACACAGTGTCTTTTTTGTGGATGTGTGTCTTTGTGTGGAAATTGATGTATTTATGATTTCTTTTGCACACAGGGTGGATGGCAACCCTTTAGTGATGGATCCCAATAGTATCTGCCGTAGGACTAGAACGCTGGGAAGCAGACATACCGACCTGTGCCAATCTCAGCCTGAGATCATTCAAGAAGTGGCAAAAGGTGCCCGGATGGGCATTCGTGAATGCCAACATCAGTTCCACAACCGTCGCTGGAACTGCACCAGCCAGAGCAGGAACCTGGCCAAGATCCTGCAACAAGGTGAGGAACGAATAAAAAATCTCCTCATGATATATATTTATGCATTTAGAACTCAAAAACGACGATGCAGTCAGACCTCTTAAAGGGTTAGTTCACATAAAAATTAAAATTCTGTCATTAATTACTCACCCTCATGTCGTTCCACACCTGTAAGACCTTCATTCAGCTTCGGAACACAAATTAAGGTATTTTTGATGAAATTTGAGAGCTCTCTGTCTCCTCCATAGACAGAAATATAATCAACACTTTCAAGGTCCTGAAAGGTACTAAAGACATTGTTAAAACCTAAATAACGACTTTATTCAACAATATCTTCTCTTCTGTGTCATTCTCATATGTTGTTTACGTCCAACGCTCCCAGGTTCTACGTCAGAACGCCGACTCAATATTGGCTGGCTCCTGCATCAGCATCACACGCGTGCATCGTGCTGATCACGTGACCAGCTTTGGCCAATACTGAGCCAGCATTCGGAAGCCTTCACTGTGCTTACTGTGTCACCTGCGTAAGGATAATGACAGGGAAGAGAAGAGATTGTTGAATAAAGTTGTTGTTTTTGTTTTGTTTTTTGTGTGCAAAAAGTATTCTCGTTGCTTCATAACATTAAGGTTGAACCGCTGCAGTCACATCCACTGTTTTAACCACGTCTTTAGTACCTTTCTGGACATTGAAATTGTGTTGATTATATTGCTGTCTATGGACAGTCAGAGAGCTCTCTGATTTTATCAAAAATATCTTAATTTGTGTTCTGAAGATGAAAGAAGGTCTTACGGGTGTGGAACGACATGATGGTAAGTAATTTTCATTTTTGGGTGAACTAACCCTTTAACTGATTAGCAATGACCTTGTTCAGCAAAGCATGTTCCATATCTAGTGCATCTGTTTGTGTTTATCAGTTGCATAATAGGAATTCCTTTTTTTTTTTTCCCTAAGTTGAATTCCAATGCCTCATAATTCCCCAGAACATAATTTCAAATCCCCATTGGGTTGAAAATGTAGTTTTGAGCAAAAAGCACAGTAATTTCCCAGTAATCAAATATTTTTTTCCCCAGAAAGACAGAAAGATATTTTGACATGTCAAACGATGCTTGTGCAGAGTTGATTGATTACTTAGTCTTTGCTGAGTTCTATATGGCATGTTTGTACATTTGAAAGGAATTTTAATTTCTTTCAGATTGTAAAATTGTGGTTGGGATTCTGGCAGTGATGGCTCTCTTCATTAACACCATGCAGTTAGCCACATGGCCATTAGAGGGCATGATTGTACTATGTTAATTTGACCATGAAAATGGTTACCTGACACAGAACAGAGCTAATGCTTTTATTAGTATCTTGGACCTTGTAGTGCATATTTCTAATGAGACTGAGATGAAGATTACACTTTTTTAAATCCAAACATTACATACCGATTGCCAAACCTCATCAGTTTTTAAGTTTGACTTGTTTACATGTAAATTTGATACCAAGAAGTGAGTGCGTCTCCTTTACACTAAGGGGAAAAATGCTTTTTTGGCAGTTGAAGGTGTATTGAGGCAGGTCTAGACAACAGAGATGTGTGAGGAATGTGAATCTGCTAAATGAGTTATTGTTAATGTGGCATTTCCTTAGATTTTTAAGTGATCTTAGAAGTGGGATGGGCTGTTACTCTAAAACGGGAGTTTAGATAGAGATCAAAATCAAGCGCATACCATGATCAGACACATTTCAGATGGTCACGTAAGAATTTGTGTTTAGACAAACTGTAGATTCTTCCTTATTGAGTTAAGGCTCTATGAACTGTTCTCTAGATATCCGGGAAACTGCATTTGTGTATGCTATCACAGCTGCTGGGGTGCTGCATGCGGTGACACAAGCCTGCAGCCAGGGGGCGCTGCCACAGTGCGGCTGTGTGACCCTTCAGAGCTCCTCTCAAACTCACCATGACTCCCCGGCGGAGGAGGTACCTATCCAGGCTTCACCTGTAGAGAATGGCCGCTGGGAATGGGGGGGCTGTGGAGATGATGTGGACTTTGGCAACGAGAAGTCTCGTCAGTTCATGGATATCAGGCAGAGAAAAGGCAAGAGTGACATCAGGACCCTTATCGACCTGCACAACAATGAGGCAGGAAGACTGGTACGGTCACATTTCTTGGTTTGGAATACGAAAGGATAGCATGGTACATGGGAGATCATAGTAAATGTAATTTTTGTATTCCCAATTTGCCTTAATAGAAAAATAAAAATACACTGTTGGGTTTCCATAACTTTCTAAAAAACTATAGATAGAGCACTCTGTAAAGAAATTCAGGGGACCTGTTTTCCCCAACTTAAATAAATGCATGGTTGCAAGTTAAAAATTCAAATTTATTGTTTTAATTCAATCTTTTAAGTTACAAACATTATTTTGTAGTGTTCTGTTGACATATTAATGTTGATCATTACATCAAATTAATATCGTCTGTAATTTAAACTCAAATTTCTGCATTAATTGGCTTTTTTTTTAAATTAAGTTATAGTAACTTAAAGGGTTAGTTCACCCAAAAAATTAAAATAATGTAATTTATTACTCACCCTCATGTCGTTCCACACCCGTAAGACCTATGTTCATCTTCAGAACACAAATTAAGATATTTTTGATGAAATCCAATGGCTCAGTGAGGCCTGCATAGCCAGCAATGACATTTCCTCTCTCAGCATCCATTAATGTACTAAAAACATACTTAAATCAGTTCATGTGAGTACAATGGTTCAATATTAATATTATAAAGCGACGAGAATATTTTTGGTGTGCCAAAAAACAAAATAACGACTTATTTAGTGATGGCCGATTTCAAAACACTGCTTCAGGAAGCTTCGGAGCATAATGAATCAGAGTATCGAATCATGATTCGGATCGCGTGTCAAACTGCCAAACTGCAGAAATCATGTGACTCTGGCGCTCCGAACCGCTGATTTGACATGCCGATTCATAACGCTCCGAAGCTTCCTGAAGCAGTGTTTTGAAATCGGCCATCACTATATAAGTCATTATTTTGTTTTTTTGGCGCACCAAAAATATTCTCGTGGCTTTATAATATTAATATTGAACCACTGTACTCACATGAACTGATTTAAATATGTTTTTAGTACATTAATGGAGCTTGAGAGAGGAAATGTCATTGCTCCCTATGCAGGCCTCACTGAGCCATCAGATTTCATCAAAAATATCTTAATTTGCGTTCAGAAGATTAACAAAGGTCTTACGGGTGTGGAACAGCATTAGGGTGAGTAATTAATGACAGAATTTTCATTTTTGGGTGAACTAACCCTTTAACGGAATTGTCTAGATAACTTCGGAAATTAGGCAGTGGATTACTTGTTCCCAGCATGCTTTACATAGGACTGGATAAGGAGAATAAATAAGTGTTAATTTATTTGTTTTTAGTGAAGGGAAAGACCTGTTAGTGTTTAATGCTGTTATGATTGACTTTCTGTAATGTTGAAGTTTTGGTGGTTACCATTGTGCTGAAGAGTAGATACAGCGCTAATGCCAGTGACGAGTAATATCTTACTTTACTTGTTCATTAAATATACATGTTAAATAAGTTATGTTAGCATGTGCTATGAGAGCTGTTGATTTGAACTGAAATAGATCAGATTAATTGGTTCCAGGACTACAACTTTGGTAGTTGGAGCGACTTAATTTTTTTTAGTAATCAACTTTAAAAAAATTGTGTTTATGCTACAAATTATTAAGTTCCTCTAACTCGATGTAGCTTGTTGGTTGAATGTAAATTCCCTCAAAGTTGTCATAACTCAAAAAAACTGATGCAAACTGTTGGGATAATTTTGTTGTTGAGCCAACACATTATTTTTTTAGAGTGAGATATGGACTACAGCAGAGAAATGTGTCATATTTACAGTCACTCTCTCAGCAACTGCAATGTTTACTCTGTCACCATGAAATCAATTATTATTTGTATGGAATATTGCAGTATTTATTATAAATGATTTATCCCTGGACATCATAGTTATTATTATTATTGTTTTTAATTCATGTGCCTCCATAATCTTTCATAAAAATATACATCTCTTCTTTTCTCCGTTGAATTGTTTACCAATTCTAATGCCATGGCAAAAGTTGGAGCAAAGCATGCTAACTGTTCTGTCGTTGACTGCACAGACGAGCACTGAACGCTATTTAGAGTCTTGTTAGCCTTGGCTCTGTTTGACAAACAGGTACGCTATATGTATAGTGGGCGTCCATACTGGTTTTGTACAAAAGATGAACATGACGGCACATGCTAGGAATCAACTCCACAGCAACTACATCAATTTATCCACTAACCATTCAGAAACGTCTAAAAGTTGTAACTTCTTCTTGAGTCTCTCCATCAGTGTCGGTTTGAACAATGTAAGGCTGAACACCGTTACTGACAATCCTCATTTTGTATGCGTGAGATTCTCCAGCTTTGTTGTTGTTGAGCTGTTAAAGCTCCGCCCTCTTCTGGAAAGGGGGTGGGAGCAGCAGCTCATTTGCATTTAAAGGGACACACACAAAAACGGCGTGTTTTTGCTCACACCCAAATAGGGGCAAATTTGACAAGCTATAATAAATGATCTGTGGGGGATTTTGAGCTGAAACTTCACAGACACATTCTGGGGACACCAGAGACTTATATTACATTGACCTCGATTTTCGATTAGACCAATATAAAAATACACGTTTCACTTTTTAACTAAATGAACTAAATTGAGTTGAATAAGGACACTATTGTCTTTTGCAGTGCTGCTTTACAGCTGAAATTGAATTTGTTTCATAATTGAGGAATTTTGCTATTTTTTTCTGTTTATTACTGTAAAGCTGCTTTGAAACAATCTGTATTGTATAAAGCGCTATATAAATAAATGTGACCATTAACTAAACATGTCTGATCATACTTTGGCATGAAACAGAAGTTGCCATATTCTTTTCTGCCCTATTGTGATGTATATCGGCTGCTCGGACAAGAAAAAAATGTAGGACACAACTTGATTTTGTCCATTGGGAATTGATAGGATCGTCTTTTACCATTGCTGTGATGTCATGTGAGTGACAGGTTGCCCCGCCCTCGCACCAGAAAACACATAATCAGAGAAGAGATGTCGCTGCAATCTTTTTTGATTAAAGATTATGAGGACACATGAATTTAAAAAACAAAGATGTCCATGGATAAATCAGTTATTATTAAAGGAACACTCCACTTTTTTTGAAAATAGGCTCATTTTCCAACTCCCCTAGAGTTAAACAGTTGAGTTTTACCGTTTTCAAATCCATTCAGCCGATCTCCGGTTCTGGCGGTAACACTTTTAGCATAGCTTAGCATAGTTCATTGAATCTGATTAGACCGTTAGCATCACGCTTAAAAATGACCAAAGAGTTTTGATATTTTTCCTATTTAAAACTTGACTCTTCTGTAGTTAAATCGTGTACTAAGATCGGCGGAAAATGAAAAGTTGCGATTTTCTAGGCTGATATGGCTAGGAACTATACTCTCATTCAGGCGTAATAATCAAGGAACTTTGCTGCCGTATCATGGCTGCAGCAGTGCAATGATATTACGCAGCGTCTCTCACAAACGTCTCCATGGTTGCAAGGCACGTTCCCTGTGCAAGCAGGGGCTCACGGGCGCTGCGTAATATCATTGCACTGCTGCAGCCATGGAACGGCAGCAAAGTTCCTTGATTATTACGCCTGAATGAGAGTATAGTTCCTAGCCATATCAGCCTAGAAAATCACAACTTTTCATTTTCTGTCAGTCTTAGTACACGATTTAACTACAGAAGAGTCAAGTTTTAAATAGGAAAAATATCAAAACTCTTTAGTCATTTTTAAGCGCGATGCTAACGGTCTAATCAGATTCAATGAACTATGCTAAGCTATGCTAAAAGTGGTACCGCCAGAACCGGAGATCGGCTGAATGGATTCGAAAACGGTAAAACTCAACTGTTTAACTCTAGGGGAGTTGGAAAATTAGCCTATTTTCAAAAAAAGTGGAGTGTTCCTTTAACACTGCAATATTCCATACAAAACAAATAATTGTCAGTTTTGATTTTATGGTGACTTTAACTTAAGAGAATGGATGAAATGCACATATGAAGAAAGAAAGCATATTGTTGTCTCATTCATCACTTTTCTGTCTGGTCTTATGTGTGTTCAGGCCATACGGATACAGATGCGAACAGAGTGTAAATGTCATGGCCTTTCTGGTTCCTGCACACTTCGCAGCTGCTGGAGGAAGATGCCTCTCTTCCGTCAGGTCGGTGACTATCTCATGCAGAGCTTCCATACGGCCGTTCGCGTGATGGGTGGGAATGATGGGAAATCGCTTGCCCCCATCGATCCGGATGCCCCTCCCCTGGATGCAAACGTCCTCATCTATTCAGCTGAGTCACCTGATTTCTGTCAGGCCAATCAAAGGACCGGTACAGAAGGCACACAGGGTCGTGTGTGTAACAGCACAGAGACGGGGCCGGGAGGCTGTGACAGCCTGTGCTGTGGGAAAGGATTTGCAGACTACACACTGGAACATGAGGAAAACTGTCTGTGTCGGTTTCACTGGTGCTGTGAGGTTCAGTGCCAGAGATGTTCTGTGAGAAAGGACGTCAGCCTCTGCTTGTGAAGTCGAGGAGCTATAAAACAGAATTGCATCTGTGATAGTTGTATTTGAGCTATTTTCTCTCCTATATGCAGAGGAGCATCTTCTGTGCAGAAGGACGCAGTGACTTGTGAAAGCAAGTGCTTTTTTTGATGGTCCACTGGTTATTGCAAACAAGACTGAGCAATATCTATAAGTCAGGTGGGAGTCTGGCTTGTGACATATAAACAAACATATGTTGCGCTGCCACCTGCTGGTACTTTATTAAGAGAAATGAGTGTATATAGAAATAAAGTGTTTTCAGAACACCACCTGGGAATAGACTGATGAGCTTGAAACTTGAGACAAAAACATCCTGTGATGCACTTTGGCCAAATCAAAGCTCTCATGTGGCCATTTTCTTTGGTATTTGAAAATGAACCAATATCAGTACTGTCCATGGTGCTGAATCCCTGACTGATGTGTTTGTCTGGCAAACCTAAAGATACAGTCAGTACCCAACTGATTTAGATTTTGTTGGTTATCATTTTACATTTTCCTTTGTACCTGTACATGCTTTTAATTACCTGCTTATGTTTGTGGCAAGACACTGAAAAAATTGTAACCTAAAAAAAAAAAAGTTCTTCATGTGGTAATATCTAAGTTAAAGGGTTAGTTCACCCAAAAATGAAAATTCTGTCATTAATTACTCACCCTCATGTTGTTCCACACCCGTAAGACCTTTTCAGAACACAAATTAAGATATTTTTGATAAAATCCGATGGCTCAGTGAGGCCTGCATTGCAGGCAAGATAATTAACACTTTCAGATGCCCAGAAAGCTACTAAAGACATATTTAAAACAGTTCATGTGACTACAGTGGTTCAACCTAAATGTTATTAAGTGAAGAGAATACTTTTTGTGTGCCAAAAACCCCCAAAATAATGACTTTATTCAACAATATCTTAATTTCAAAACACTGCTTCATGAAGCTTTATGAATCTTTTGTTTTGAATCAGTGGTTCGGAGCATGAATCAAACTGCCAAAGTCATGTGAACCAATGAAATTTCGAAACGTTTCGAAATATTTATGACGTAACGATGCCTCGTTTACTGAAATCACATGACTTTGGCAGTTTGATACATGCTTCGAACCCCTGATTCAAAACTAAAGATTCATAAAGCTTCATGAAGCAGTGTTTTGAAATTAAGATATTGTTGAATAAAGTCATTATTTTATGTACATTATTCAAAAAGTATTCTCTTCGCTTCATAACATTAAGGTTGAACCACTGTAGTCACATGAACTTTTTAAAATATGTCTTTAGTAGCTTTCTGGGCGTTTGAAAGTGTTAATTATCTTGCTGTCAATGCAGGCCTCACTGAGCCATCAGATTTTATCAAAAATATCTTAATTTGTGTTCTGAAGATGTGTTCTTATGGGTGTGGAACGACATGCGGGTGAGTAATTAACCATTTAATTGATTTTATTCCAATCAAAAATTTTATTTAACATAGTTTTATTTAATCCAACTATTGTTTAAAAATAACTATATGTCTGGCTTAAAATGAACCCAAAATAGGTTAGAAATTAAAAATCTGACACATAATTACTAGAGGCAACAATAATAATCAAAAGGTGAACATTTATTAATAAACAATGTAATAAATGTTAATTATTATTCATTAAACATATTAATAAATGTTAATTTCCAACATACTTTGGGTTCATTTTAAGCAAGAAATACAGTAATTTTTAAACAATAGTTGGGTTAAATAAAACTACCCAGCATGTTGGGCAAATGTTTAACCCAACTTGGGTTTTTTAACTCAGCATTTTTTAGAGTGTTGGGTAGCATTTGCAGGTTTACCATATTTTACAGTGCAACTCTAAACATAATAGTGGGCTAATGTTATAAGAATCTGTGTTTTACAAATGAATGTCCACAAGGTGGAGCATATAAGCTGCTAAAATGTCTGAGGCTACTGTAAGTAATGCACCTGTACCACTATAGGGGTTAAAATGCCCCTTTATTTGTGTTGTGGTATCTATACCTATTTAAAAAAGTATGAATGATATAAACCATTTCGAAGTGACAGTGTCAATCAAAAATACACAATTAAGAAAAACTACAACGTATTATTCTTCCATTTCTTCTTTTAGCTAGCTGTGAGACATATTTAGGGAATCGATTTGTGTGTCTGTGTTTGTCACCTGTAATCGTGAAGCATTGTTGGTAAAAATCCAGAAATACAGATCTGCACCCCCTTGTATAAAAATAGAAAAGACTGTCTAACCCACATACAGGCTCATATATAAGATGCGAGCATAGCTTCTCTGGTTGGTGAAACCAGACATCAGTCCTTTCACGTCGAATCAGGATTGGCAGATGAGGGAGGCTTATCCCGGTTTACAGGTCTGTACCTTTAGTTTTTTTGCCCGGCTACACATTACAAGTCCTGCCCATTGCTCCCGCTGTCTGAGGCTGCGCGCGCAGTGGGATGCAGAAGGAGTGGCGGAGCGCGCGCGCGTGTGTGACCGAAGCGAGCATCGATTATCACATAGGTACGCTAACCTAATCAACTCAACAGCTGCTTTCTCCCCACTGTATACCCAGTGGTCACGCGAAACATAAATGGACGTGAACCTGTGACTCTGAATCCGCACCTCCCCGAGGCAGTCAAGGCGAGACAGCGCATTCCGAAGGGCCGGTGGTGGGTGTTGGTCGTCAGTGGAAAAGATGGGCACGGTGCTCTCTATTTCTCCCACTTCCAGAAAAGGAGGGATTCTGGATGAGAAGACGGATGGAGCTAGCGGCAAGACGGAGAAGAGCCTCAAGCGCCATTCGGTGCTCATATCAGCTCTGACGTGGAAGCGGCTAGTCGCTGCCTCGGCCAAGAAGAAGAGTGCCAAGAAAGTGAACCCCAACCCACCCGTTTCTCACACCAGTAACCCGGTGGACCAGCTAAACACCGAGAATCTCAAAAAGTCCCAATCGGGCTCTGAGCGCAAGACGAAGTCTGGACCTCTGGCAGTGCCAGTCCCTACAGTACCGGACAAAAGCCTTCGATCCAATCAAACCCAGAATGCGTCCCAGAATGGAAAGCAGCTGCTCTCGGTCCAGCGGCAGCCGAGCAGCCGCTCCATCATCTCCCCGAGACGGGTCATCGTGCAAGCCTCCACAGGGGAGCTCCTTCGCTGCCTGAGCGAGTTCATGTGCAGGAGGTGCTACAAACTCAAAGAGCTGAGCCCGAACGAGATCATCCTGTGGTTCCGAAACGTCGACCGCTCGCTGCTCATCCAAGGCTGGCAAGACCAGGGTTTCATCACTCCTGCCAACCTGGTGTTCGTCTACCTGCTCTGCCGCGAGGCGGTGACCGAGGATATCTCCAGCGAGTACGAGCTGCAGGCCACCTTTCTCACCTGCCTGTACCTGGCCTACTCTTACATGGGCAACGAGATCTCGTACCCGCTCAAGCCCTTCCTGGTGGAGACCAACAAGGAGGTGTTCTGGGAGCGCTCCCTGCGGATCATTGATAAAATGAGTGCCAAAATGCTGCAGATCAACTCCGACCCGCACTTCTTCACCGAGGTCTTCCAGGACCTCAAGAACGAGGGGGGCTCAAACGACACGAACGGAAGATGGAGTAATAATACTAATAATCTGGACCGCTAAGTGTTGAAAGGAGAGAGAAGCTCTCTGATACCTCTCCACACCCTTCCTTCGAGGGTGCAATGAATGTAAGGCCCGACTGCTGAAGGTGGAAGAGTGTTGCGCTCTGCTACTGCTGGTTTATGGAAACGGATTTCGCCTCACCTCAGTGAGAGGGGGTTTACGTTATCACATGTGTAAAATACAACCTTCATGACCCAGTGAATGTCACGAGCGCGACCTGGGGTTTCTTCATAGTTTACTACTTAATGCATGCTTAAAGAATTCTACTCGTATCATCATTGTGGTTTTTGAAGAAGAAGAAAATTATAATAATATTACCAACAACAACAACAACGAGGTGTTGGTGCCGAGAGATGTAAATTATTAGCTTCAGTGCTGGGGTCTTATTTTTCTATTAGTTTCAGAAACGGTGTTGTCACGGGGTGCTGGCCTGCAACAGACACTCTCCTCCTGTCTCCTGTGGCGCCTGATGCTGTCTATCTGAATGTACTGTTTTACAACAAAACGATTCTCTACAGTCATATGTGCCAATTGTCATAGTATAAAACGTAATGTTTTATATTGTATATTTGAAAATATATGAATACAAATACCCCCCAGACTCTCTGCCCGCTTCTTTATTGTTTTGATGGTGAAAAGGGGACGTGATTGAAGTCGTGCGTTTTTAATGCGAGCATAAATGATCAAGGTTTTGCTGACATTGACAAGATCGCGTGGAGATGAAAGAGTGATTTCAGCATTTTCAACGAAACTCGACCACTGGTTGAATTTTAATCATGCATAGAAGCGAGCAACAGTGTTTAGGGTTTACGTCATTCCTGTGCAGGAGAATCACTGCATGTGCTTGATGAAGATAATCAGTCGGATAAAGAGCGCGTGCTGTAACAGCAGAAAACCAGTCCCTGAATTCACCTTTTCAGCTGCTAAATCGCTTTATTTTGAGTCTGGACAACAAACGCATGCATTTAATCAGGTGTTCGTGATTAAGTTCTGTGTATGTATCGGGCCCTTTTTTTATTCATGAGGGGTTGCTATCCGTGGTGCTGAAACTGGCCTTGAGTTTCGCTTCTAGGTTAAATGTGTCTACTATTAAACATAGGGGGACCTTGAACTTGGTCGATTATCTTACAAACCTCGACACGACTCTCACATATCATGTTTCAGAGGTTACAGTAAATTAAAAATCAATATTCTACTTGCTCTTGCGGTACAAACCATTGGCTGTCAGTGAAAACATCCGACTTCCAGACGTCATGCATGATTTGATTACCTCAGTAATCAAATTATTAGTTTAAAATGCATTCATTTCATTGATTTGAATTAGAATCGGGATTATATATAATAGTATTAAATCAGGGTTATATAAATATTAAACTAAAGGTTAAAAAACGCTTATTTATTTCGGTTTGATGTTCCTCACCTCCTCTCTAAAAAATGCTTGGTTAAAAACAACCCAAGTTGGGTTAAAAATGGAGATTTGGTTGTTTTAACCCAGGGGTTGGGTTAAATGTTAAAAACCCAACTATTGTTTAAAGATTACTGTAATGCTCACTTAAAATTAACCCCAAATAGGTTGGAAATGAACATTTATTAATAAGTTTAATGAATAATAATGAAACAATTAACATTTTTTAAATTGCTTATTAATAAATGTTCACCTTTGAATTTGACCTATTAATTATGTAGCCTATCTGATTTTTAATTTCCAACTTATTTTGGGTTATTTTAAGTCACCCATATAGTAATTTTTAAACAATAGGGTTAAATAAAACAACCCAGCATGTTGAGCAAACATTTATTGGATAAATAACAACCCAATCGCTGAGTTTGTCCATTTTCAACCCAATTTGGGTTGTTTTTAACCCAGCATTTTTTAAAGTGGCAACATTCAGCAAATTAAAGCACATTAACTGGTAAATTGGTACACACATATATATATATATATATCAAAATGCATATATTATACACCAAAATTTATTTAGAAACCTTGATCATTTCATTCATTATTACAGTTTATTCACTATAGTTTCACAAAAGCTTACTTTATTTTGCTATCCTCACTATCCTCACTTCCATAAATGAACTATAGTGTCCTGCATGCACCCATACAAATATAAAACAACTTATCTAGTGTCTGAATAATTTTTGGTTTAACTGTGTGTGTGTGTATATATATATATATATATATATATATATATCTATATATATATATATATATATATATATATATATATATATAATGCTGACACCGTTGACTTCCTCCTATAGGTACAGGTAGTCCTCAAGAAAAACGTCTTCGGTGTGAAAATGGCCTCAGGGATGCATGAGTCATTGAGCGAGTAAGAAGCAGCTGGTTTGAAATGAGAGAACCCCAGAATTTGTGAATAAAACACGTGGTTCGGGAGTTCGAACATTTGATTGGCTGGATTTTGGTGCAGTCTGATAGAAGTGTCATTGTGACGGAAGGCTGCAGAACCGGCCACAGGAATTCAGCGGGCGCATTCCGCTCCGTCTCTATGGCAACGGCTATATTAGTAAAGGGTCTGATGCAGATCAAACGCGTGGGATGAGAAAAGCTGTATCTCGTACAATAGCTGTCCCTAAATATGAAACCGGACGGCCAGAGTCAATTTATTAGGCTAGATACAATATAGTGTCCGTAAACGTGTAATATACCTATATATGTACAGATGCCTCTATATTCAATCAATGTTCCTGAGAGTGGAGCAGGAGAGGCTGCAGAGTCAGACATGAATGTTAATGAGCCCTTAAAGCGATATACAATGCAGCAGCAAGCATGAATTAGGCGTTATTCTTGAATGAACCTTTAGGGTGAAGATGATTCCTGTTAAATAAGGGGTTTATGTAAGTGTCTGATGGAGCCGCAGCCACAGATGGATGCAGCTGCAGGAATGCGGTTGCCGTGGAAACGCCAGCAGCAGGAAGCAAGATGTAGGGACCACAGAAAGGATGAAGCAGGCAATTAATAATTTACAATATTTCTTTCGGCTTTCTATTTTTACTAGAGATGACTGTCAAACCTTTCGTGGGAATGTGGGATTATTTCCGTAGGTTATATGTAAAGCAGCCTGATTAATATAGTGAATTCAGAGAGAGACAACAAGTGACAGATATATTCTTCAGGCATTCATGATTCCACTGAAACACAAAATAAGTAGTTTTACTTACCTGCAAGTTTTCAAACTTATGTCAGAGAGACAATTTATTAAACTAAAGGTTAAAAAAAGCTTATTTGTTTTGGTTTAATGTTCCTCGCAAAAAAAAAAAAAAAAAAAATGTTAGGTTGAAAATGGACAAAGCAGTGATTGGGTTGTTTTAACCCAGCGGTTGGGTTAAATCTTTGACACAACTTGCTGGGCATTTTTATTTAACTCAACTATTGTTTTAAAATGACTGTACTGCTTGCTTAAAATGAACCCAAAATGTTGGAAAGTAACATTTATTAATATGCTCAATGAATAATAATTAAACAACAAACATTTATTACATTTCTTATTAATAAATGTTCACCTTTTGATTATTATTGTTGCCTCTAGTAATTATGCATTATTTATTAATTATGCATTATTAATTATACATATTTTGGGTTATTTTAAGTCAGCCATATAGTCATTTACTGAATAGTTGAGTTAAATAAAACTATCCAGCAGGTTGGGCGAACATTTAACACAACCGTTTGGTTAAAACAACCCAATCACTGCGTTTGTCCATTTTCAACCCATCTTGTGTTGTTTTTAACACAGTATTTTTTAGAGTGGCAACATTCAACGAATTAAAGCACATTAAATGGTAAATTGGTACATTAGTAGTCGAAGTATGCAATGATAACTTCTGAAGCATAACAACTCATTTCAAATATAAGCAACTTCACACTGAATTTTTCTGGACCTACAACGTTGTTTTCATTTTGTAAAGAGGTCAGGATGATTTTCTCTTTCTATCAAGACAGGTAAACATGAAAAACACACAGACAGAATGAATTCATATAAAACATTGATTGATAAGAATCATATCCATCATATCTGTTTATTTCATTTTGTCATCAGCATGAGCAATAGTTTGTTTATCTCTGTACTTTACTCACGTGGGGCTTATGTCTTTCTACAGACTATATTGGTATGGGCTAATCTTGGTTATAAGATTATTGTATTGTCCCTGTACAGTTACAGTTACAGCCCCTCTGAGACACTCAGCTGAATTCAGAAGACATAATCCACAGCAAGTATGGATGAAAATAACTAATGGGTCAAGACATAAACAGTTTCACTCCTATGCAATTCAATTGTATGAAATAAAATAATATGTGTGTGTATATATATATATATATATATATATATATATATATATATATATATATATATATATATATATATATATATATATAAAGCCTCTAAGTTCAGCAAATTAATGTTAAGAACTTTAATGTCAATGAAAATGACCTATTAATTGCCATTAAAGTGAAATTACTGAACATAAACATACGAGCTTGATAACAATGCTCATTTTAGAAGAAAATTTCAGAATGTGTGTGTGTGTGTGTGTGTGTGTGTGTGTGTGTGTGTGTGTGTGTGTGTGTGTGTGTGTGTGTGTGTGTGTGTGTGTGTGTGTGTGTGTGTGAAGGAGTGAGGAGAGGTTTGAGTTTTAGACCATCAGAGCGAGGACAAACAGAGTCAAGTGAGGACATTTTAGCCTGTCCACACTTTCTGAGAGCCGTTTAAAGTCCTGTTTGAGGGTCAAGACTTTGTTTTAGGGATCAGGTTATAGTTAGGTAAAGAGTCAGTTTAGGATAAGGGCTCAGGTTAGGCACTTAGTTGTGATGGGTATGATTAGGGTAAGGAGCTGGAGATTGTCAATGAATATCCTCACAAAGATAGATGTACAAGTGTGTGTGTGTGTGTGTGTGTGTGTGTGTGTGTGTGTGTGTGTGTGTGTGTGTGTGTGTGTGTGTGTGTGTGTGTGTGTGTGTGTGTGTGTGTGTGTGTCCAGAAGACCCCACAAAGTATGGGATATATGGAATGTTTGACTTTGTGGGTCCTTTAATTGGAAATAAATTTCAACCAGAGATTTTTTTGATGTTTTGGAAGACTGCATTAATGTGATCAAAATTCAGAAACAATTAAAAAAAAACAAACAAACAAACAAAAAAAAAACAGTAATATTGTGAAATATTATTGCAACTTTTATGTATTATAATATATTTTAAAATTTATTATTGATAGCAAATCTGAATTTTCAGCAGCCAGTACTCTAGTCTTGTTAAGAACAATTGTTCTGCTTAATAGTTTTGTGTAAACCATGATAGTTTTTTTTTGTTTTTCAGATTTATTCGATGAATATAAAGTTCAAGAGGATTTTTATTTGATATTTATAACCCTGGACCACAAAGCCAGTCATACAATATTTGAAAATCTGGAAACTGAGGGTGCAAAAAAATCTAAATATTGAGCAAATCACCTTTAAAGTTGTCCAAATGAAGTCCTTAGCCATGCATATCCATTCACAAAAATACATGTTTTTGATATATTTACAGTAGGAAATTTATCATTTTAACCCATACAATGTATTGTTGGCTATCGCTACAAATATACCCGTGCGACTTATGACTGGTTTTGTGGTCCAGGGTCACATGCACCTCTCCTGCTCTAATTTATGGAAGCCCGTTTCCGCCACAGTTGAGTAAAAAAATATAATTCTGTAAGTCATAATAATGAGAAACTTTCTCATAATTATGACTTAGTATCTCATTATATTGAGAAAGTTTCTCATAATAATGTTACTGTAATAATGACTTAGTATCTCATAATAATGAGAAAAATTATCGTAATTATGACTTAGTTTCTCATAATAATGAGAAACTTTACCGTAATAATGAGAAAGAGCAGCGGAGCAGAAGGGCATGGCACGCTAGCGACATCCGCTGGTCAAAGTCTCGTAAATGCGAGAACAGCAAACATGGCACATTCTGCCTTCGTGCACTTCTATTTTCGTTACATTCAAGGTAATCTACAAAGTGCAGTCTATAGTATCATTAAATAACATCAGTTATAAATTATCAGTATATCTTCAATACTTTTGGTCCGTGTACGTTTTGATAGTTTGTTTTCCAATTTGAAATGAAATACGCAGAAACGAGAAAACGGTCGTTTCCCGTTTTTTCGTTTGTTAAAAAAAACGGAAAAACGAGATTTTGACTCGATTTTCGTTTTTTCGGGTCACGGATAGAAAACGGAAACACGACTTCAAAACTCGTTTTCCACATGTGGGCGGTCATTACACGCCCCTTTCAGCCGATTGGTCAATCAAATCTGAGCCAGTGACGTCATCTTCAGTTCGTTCAACAAAATAACAGTCCTCTGCCGCTATATCAGTAGATGTCATAAATCGGCTTTCTTCTGTGCAACCTAATGTATTTCACAGAAAAACAAAATAAAAAAACTACAGTTTTTATTTTATTCTATTTTGAATAAATAGAATAAATCACAATAAATAAGTAGTGTAAGCAATTTTGAAAAACAAACAATAGCTCATCTCTCTTTATTTATTTATTTTATACATTGCCTGCTGAATATAGGCTAATGTTAATAACCCTTTGGTTAAAAGATTGAGGGAATATGTAAAGATCAAACATTAAAGATCAAAATTACAGCTACATAGCTATTTTAGTTATGACAAAAATAATATATAAATGTTAAGCCAAAACGAATTCATTTAAAGCTGAATTGAAACAGAATCCGGCGTTATAACTACCTCTCTAATTTGACACAAATCCAAATGTTTCAATATTCACGATTCACTATATTTATTATTTAAACGCTTTTATTGTAGCCTACACAGACTACTTAAAATGAGCAGTATAACTTTTTATATATTTGGTTGAATGTATGTTATTTTGACAGTTAACAGGCTGTGATGTCAAGTTACTAAAACTGATGTTGTGTGTGCGTGAGGCGCCGACGCGTTCACTTGAATTTTCTTATCCTAAAAGCGGAAACAACTTAAAATACTCAGACATTTATGGTCAAATATATGTAACACCATTCGAATCTGTGAAGGGTTAAATAGGCCTATTATTTTTGTACACTCACAATAAAAAAAAAAACATTGCTCGTAAAATAAACAAAGAAATGTTCTGCTGTCTCGGTTTCCTTTCTATGAACTTCTCAAAAATGAACCGACACTCATATTGTCGCATTTTTTCCCCTTTCATTTTGGTAATATGTTAATTACTTAAGTGAAATAAATTTCGCGCATAGACATAGGCTATTTATTCCTTTTATATAATTGAATCCTTTGTTCTCCATTCACAGAAGCGCTGCAGGTGCGTGATGATGATGGATCCTCATGTTCTGTTGTTTATTCTGCTATTTGTTCATGTAGGCTAAAACTAAACCCCTGGGATTTTTTAATGATTCACAGACATTTATCAAATTTCATTTAATTCTAATTTAATATAATCTTGTCGGTTAATGAAACGATGATCGCATCAGTTGAAAGTCAGGGGGGGAAACAGAAATTATATTGACAAAGCAACAATAATTTTCGTTTAGTTTAAGTTTTTCAAAACATCCACAGAACTGCATACATTTTCCCGCTGTTTAAGCCACGAATATTTACAAAATAAAATAATTACAAAGATGATAAAAGATAGTAAAATAATTACAAAGATAATAAAAGTTCTATGTTTAATATACGAGAGTTTTTGTTTTGCTGTTGTCCACTAAAGCAATTGACGCAGAATCGCCAATAGCCGTTAAATCGAAATTGAAAGTAAAATGTTCAGGGCCATTAATAGCTAATTCATTCAAAAGCGAAGGAAAGACAGAAAAAGTGAGGATAGCAAGTAAACCGTGACATATAATAATGTTCACTGTGTTCATAAAAGTGTTTAATTTAAGAGATAAAATCTGTATGGTATGGTCATTTATAAGCTAAGGAAAACTAAAAAGCCCCCGATGGTGATAACGTTATTAGGTGTTGCCACCTAGTGCCTATTTTCTAATATGACTGCATAGTCTACTGCAAGGAATGCGTCTGCTAAATGATTGAATTTAAATTTATAAAATGTAAACAAAACATTAAAATAAGAAAAATGAGTGCAGTAGCCACTGATCTATAATAGAGAATAGTCTATCATTATGTATAGCCTATTGATCGGTGGTAGTAGCCCAAAGGATGTCATGCGCTTGGTAACAGATGTAGAGGCATTTACATTTTACATTTTAAAAGCACAAACAGCTTAAAAACAGACTTAATTAAATTTACTGTAGGTTTTTTAAACTTTTTTTTTATCTGTGCAAACATATTTCTGTGAAATACACGTTAGGTTGCACAGAAGAAAGCCGATTTATGACATCTACTGAGGACTGTTATTTTGTTGAACGAACTGAAGATGACGTCATTGGCTCAGATCTGATAGACCAATCGGCTGAAAGGGGCGTGTAATGACCGCGCACATGTGGAAAACGAGTTTTGAAGTCGTGTTTCCGTTTTCTATCCGTGACCCGAAAAAAAAGAAAATCGAGTCAAAATCTCGTTTTTCTGTTTTTTTTAACAAACGAAAAAACGGGAAACGACCGTTTTCTCGTTTCTGCGTATTTCATTTCAAATTGGAAAACAAACTATCAAAACGTACACGGACCACTTTTCAATGCACATGAACGCAAAGTGGTTTCTGTGGTAACGGTGGAAACTGTTGCATGAACGCGCATCAGATTAACGAAGGAATATGACATTTATTCGTTAAGTTTAAAGGTGCTAAAGAGGATCTTTTCGTCGACTGAGACACCAAAGACTGTTACTGAGTTTTTGAAATGAGCGCATGTGTTAGAACAACCCCCCTCCTTCGAAGGAATGCCTCCCAAAACTCGTAAACAATCGTATTGGAACACGAGTGTTTACCACCGGCATTCGCTGTGTCGTGTTAGTGGATTCATTATGTCGGACTCACTGCAGGTAACTCATAATCTTGATCAGGTTACTCCTGTCTCTGGACAAAAAACATTGCATGTGGTGCCTGTGGAGTGTGGAAAGTTACTGGAGCGCGCAGCTGCGCTCGTCTCTCACAAGGAATGTCATGGCAGTGATTGACAAGCCAGAGGGCCAATCATTTACGTGATGATCGTGTAAACGATTGGCTGATGTTTTTAAGGCCCTACCTCGTGCACAGATGATGTATATTAATATTATTCCTTTCAGTGCACCTAATAAATAGTCTTTTATCAGTTAGTGAAGACAGTTTCAAGTAATATTACAAAAATGTATAAAACAAAACATCCTCTTTAGCACCTTTAAGTGCAACGTCTTCATGTGGGTTTATGCATTAACTGTATCACGTATTTCACGGATGAGTCTCGGCTATTTCATGTACAGGTTTGCCTAGACATAGGCACTGGAAAGCTTTTCTAATATAAACCGAATCCTAAAGCACTTGGCCAGTCATAAACCTTCATTCCTGTGATATTCCTACAGAAAACACCTTTTAAGATGTTTATGACTCATTAGAATGTATTTAAAAGACAGCTTTCCAGGTGAAGCAATCTTTAACAGAGTTGGATATGTAGGTGTGTGCTGTCTTATCATTCCTCTATCTGTTTGAAATCCATGGATCAATGAATGTTACAAATGACACAAAAATACAAATGAATAAACGATTATATCCCATCTCATATAGGCTACTGATAATTTATCAATAATGTTATTTATTTAATGACATTATAGATTACACTATTGCAGAACGTGCCATGGTTGAGGAGTTCTCGCATTTGACCAGCGGATGTCGCTAGCGTGTCACTGCTCCACTGCTTTGCGTATGCGTAGATGTTTCTCATTATTACGGTAAAGTTTCTCGTTATTACGAGAAAGTTTCTAGTTATTATGAGATGTTAAGTCATTATTACGAGAAAGTTTCTCATTATTATGAGATGTTAAGTCATTATTACGGTAAAGTTTCTCATTATTATGAGATGTTAAGTCATTATTACGGTAAAGTTTCTCACTATTATGAGAAACTAAGTCATTATTATGAGAAAGTTTCTCATTATTAAGAGAAAGTTTCTCATTATTATGAGATGTTAAGTCATTACGATAAAGTTTCTCATTATTATGAGATACTAAGTCATTATTACGATAAAGTTTCACATTATGAGATACTAAGTCATTATTACGGTAAAGTTTCTCATTATTATGAGATGTTAAGTCATTATTACGATAAAGTTTCTCATTATTATGAGATGTTAAGTCATTATTACGATAAAGTTTCTCATTATTATGAGATGTTAAGTCATTATTATGAGAAACTTTCTCATTATTATGAGATACTAAGTCATTATTATGGTAAAGTTTTTCATTATTATGAGATGTTAAGTCATTATTACGGTAAAGTTTCTCATTATTATAAGATGTTAAGTCATTATTACGGTAAAGTTTCTCATTATTATGAGATGTTAAGTCATTATTACGGTAAAGTTTCTCATTATTATGAGATGTTAAGTCATTATTACGGTAAAGTTTTTCATTATTATGAGATACTAAGTCATTATTACGAGAAAATAAGTCATAATTATGAGAAATTTTTTCATTATTCTGACATACTAAGTCATTATTATGAGAAACTTTCTCAATATAATGAGATACTAAGTCATAATTATGAGAAAGTTTCTCATTATTATGACTTACAGAATTATATTTTTTTACTTAACTGTGGCGGAAAAGGGCTTCCATACTAATTTGATTTAATATTTAATATTTTTTAAAAATGTGGTAGATGTATGTAGCAAATGATTTATGAAGAGAATTGATAAAATCATTGACTATATATATTTTGAGATAAAGGGCTTGTTAATGATTTTCAGTTTTGTTCAAGGTAATTAAAGCAACATATTTTCAATAACAAAAGATTATGTAAAAGTAAAAGTATGATATTTGGGGTAAAAAGCGCTCCTACTTTTGGGGCAAAAGGCACAATAATTAACAAGATAATAAACAGCTGGCTGACTTCTCCATCATATATTAATTTGGATATCCACCTTAATCACCACATAATCACAATATTTATAACTATGGGTTATTCAATGCTTACAGGATATTTACTTTTTAAAATATGCTTGTTTCTGCATTTTTAACATAAATCTATTTTAATGACAGTATATTTATTGAACAAAAATAAATTCTTATTTTTATTTTTGTCTATATCAAAATAAACAAAAAATAGTACAAACTTGGCTAAAGTGATTGTTTTGAATAAGTATTAACTCAGACATTATGCAAAACATATTACTTTAGCTAAAGTATTTGTATCCTATAAATACTTTGTGCCTTATATATAATAAACCCTTTTATTAATATATTATTAATATATATATATATATATATATATATATATATATATATATATATATATATATATATAGATGAGTTCAATTGTTCTGAGATCTATTCCTCTGTTTGACAGCGATTTATTTGCAAGCTTTTATTAACAACATATTGTTATGATACAATGGTTCATGTAAATAAACACTGTGATGTATTCTAAAACTCTTTTTCTTTGCAACAGTAATTTTCGTCCCTTGACAACATTCATGAAACTTTGCCAAGGACTTCAAACAAAAACAAGTCGCCCACACAATGATTAGATAATGTGAGGGGGGGGAGTCATCAATGAAGCTCTGATGATTTCATACAAACATGAATGATAATGAGAATCAGATCAGAAGACTGACTTCAATCAATAGTTATCATTACAGATCAGCTTTGGAAGCTTTTGGTAGGTGTAGTAACATTGATCATATCAGTGATACCGAACATTGCATATTTTTTCACTTCAAACCTGCAATGACAGTTTGTTGTCTCTCACCTGGCACATCTAAGTCTTATTTCTTGCACCAGTTTTAAACCATTACATCCCTTTAACCTCATGGCAAACGACAATATCCATGCATTTTGCTCTTCCTTGGCCTTTCAGAGCGCAGCATAACATTCCTGATCATCTCGCAGTGAGACTCAATGGGGATTAAGCTTGTTCCACCCACCTGGCACAATTATGAATAAAGTCTCAGAGCTGAGAGATATGATTATATAAGCCCTGAATATAAGCTCATTCAGCACCTTCAGGATTCAGCTTGTGTGTTCAGGGCAAGTCAGGGCAGAGCAGTGTTACATGTGTGTGAGTTTCACTGGAGTTCAGCTTGTTAAAAAGGTTTCATAAGGTTACAGAAATAGACCAGTCTTTAACCCTAAAGCCTATCAAACTGATACACACATTTCTAAGGCCTCTAAGTGATCAACATGATCAAAACCTGTTGCACACAATCTACTACATGCCTTCTGTCGTCTGATTGATAGTTTATAAGGCAGTATACTATATAATTCTACAAACACACATGTCTTTTTGCTATGAAATCTTCAAACAACTTTTATTAGTAATATGTCAAGTTGAACACTTACTGGACTGAAGCAACTTAGGTTTATTTGACTATCCATACATTATTTTTCATGCCAAAATGTGAGTATCAAATATGATCATCAGGCTTTTGAGGAACATTCATTTGTAATTTGATCTCTTACTCATCATTGTATTGCATTACATTATATGTTTTGCCCCCCACAATTAAAACTACAGAGATTTGATTAATAAATAAATAAATAAATAAATAAATAAACATGTAAATATTATCTTACTAAGACATATTACTGGAAGATATAAAGCAAAAAGTGATATTTAGTAGTCTGCTATATTGTTATAAAGATCTCGTTGAGTTATATTACATTATATTATCAGAATTTCATCTTACATTTAGGTCATATAAATATCAAAAATAAAGTTATTTATTTAAAATTATTTTTTTATTTATCAAATATAAATTATTTTATTTTATTTTATATTTTATTTTATTTTATTTTATTTTATTTTATTTTATTTTATTTTATTTTATTTTATTTTATTTTATTTTATTTTATTTTATTTTATTTTATTTTATTTTATTTTATTTTATTTTATTTTATTTTATTTTATTGCCTAAAGGTGCATCAAACGATCCCATTTAAAAAAAGAAAAAAAAAAAGAAAAGACTATTATTTCATATGTCACAATTTACAGGGTTATGTAAGAGTATAGCTGTACCATGAGGCTTTATGTTATGATATAAGGAGGACTTCATATCTTTTTTGGACCACTATTTTTGGGAGATATATAAAAAGGATGCACTTATCAATTATAATAAATGTAATCTCTAAATTAAACTATATTATATTATATTATATTATATTATATTATATTATATTATATTATATTATATTATATTATATTATATTATATTATATTATATTATATTATATTATATTTATTATATTATATTATATTAACTATTGCTCCATTGCCCAATGTCAGTTGGTATTTGACAGAAAAGTGAATGACAGACTGACACCATGAAAACAAGGACTGCTTCATGTGGGGTCATCACTTCCTGTACCTTCTAGAACATCAGTGTTGCCATGGCAGCCAGCAGTGGCAGTAACAGCAGAGGCAGAAAAAAGAGTCAGAGAGACTGGCAGCTGGGAAGGAGTGGGAAGAAGGAGGAACGTCTGGTACTGTTCAGAACAGAACAGACGGAAACATGAGAACATGGATGGGGACAATATAATGATTGATGCAAAACACAGAAAAAATACAACTCTTTACTGTTGTAATATATTTAAAATTGTATTATTGATGACAAAGCTGAATTTATGACATCATTCATTACTCCAGTCTTCAGTGTCACATGATCCTTCAGAAATCATTCTAATATGATGATGTTGCTATGTTTACATATGCAAATTATGTGTTATCTAATTAAATATGCACTAATTTACATACATTGTAGATGTCTCTTTTTATCACTCCATAAATCAGAAAATACTGTCAAGAAAACAATGCCAGAAAAAATTCAATTTTCACCATTTTTTAGTAATAAAATGTTGTACAAAACCAGGCAAATTATTTATGAACAAACTAGAGATGCACTGATATATCGGCTGATGCTGATTATTGGTCGATATATCGGTGCATCTGTAGTTTGTTCATAAATAATTTGCACAACATTTTATTAATAAAAAATGTTGAGAATTTTATTTTACACTATTGGCTCTCGGGCGATAGTCAGGGACGATATATCCTGTCAATCAAAAGAGGATGGGGAAATGCACTGAATTTGGGCTTTGTGTAAAGAAAATGCTAAGAAACCCGTTTGATGTTCAATATTAATAGTAATTATATGATTTAATAACATTCAGAAAGTTAAGAAATATGAATTTAATCTTCAGAATGTAGTTAATGTGTGTAATTATTAATTTGAGTAATGTGTATATGTTCATAACTGATACCAGTTACTCTGAAACAAGTTGATGAAATGGAGAGAATAAAGTTTTTATTTGCATTCTTTCTAAATATAATAATTATATTGAATAATTATTAATTATAATTAAATTATCATTAATTTAAAAGAAGGTATAAAAGTATCGGTATCATAGTTCGTATCGGCAAAATATCGTATCGGTATCAGTGCATCTCTGGAACAAACACTTCTGTAAAAACCTTCAGAATATAGACAGGAATAAACCTGTAAAGTCTGGTGTTTGTTAGTGATGCTGAAGTAGAGATTTCTGACTCAGTGTAGGAGAAAAAACTCATTTTGAGAAAACAGCCTTAAAGATATATACTGGAATTGAAATCTACAGACGCAAATAGATAAAGTGCTCTAAATGATACACTTCAAATGTTTTCTTTCCACTAGTCTGAAAAAAACACTTTATGAAAAGACAAAAAGCCCAAAATCTCAAAATTGACAGATGCATCTAAAAACAGTGTTTTTGCCTGTAGTGACTCACCTTAATCAAATATATATATATAAACCATTGTATTTAAAACATCTATTCAGAACGCAGAACATGAGTGGGGAGAATATGATAATGATGGATGTACAGCAGTGTGATTTTGGGGGTGGTTGTAGGCATGATAGGTTGGTGGTAAGAGGGTGATTTGAGTTGTTTACGCCTGATTAAACTCTCCTGATGAAGAACTGGAGTAATGACTGGGATAATCAGCGTAGCAACAGGTGCAGTGTTACCTCTACTGTATAAAGTGCTTCATTCAGTGAAGTCTACACCAGGTCAATGAGTTTTCCTTTTTTACCCATTCATATGTCAATATATAATGTCTAGTGAAATTTATTGGTATCATTGTTGTGCTTTTTTTTCTATTAAATTCAGGGTTTAACCATATTCATTAATATTATTTTTGATTTAGCTGCACTGACAATTTTAAATATGAACAAAACTGAATTGAGCTGGATAATGACTCTAACTTTGCAATACTGACACTGTTATTGAACTGACTCAACAGATTTAAAGGATTAGTTCACTTTAAAATGAAAATTAGCCTAAGCTTTACTCACCCTCAAGCCATCCTAGGTGTATATGACTTACTTCTTTCTGATGAACACAATCAGAATTATGTATATTAATAAAAATCCTGACGCATCTGAGCTTCATAATGGCAGTAATAGAGATTGATGAGTTTGAAGCTCAAGAAATTGCATCCATCCATCCATCATAATCATATTCCACACGGGGTTAATA